>NC_132988.1:117644224-117945172 GCF_048564905.1 Vicugna pacos
CCATGGCGACAGTCACACTTCCGGAAGCACCGCTATGTCCTGAATGCTGTGCAGATTTGGGGCAGCGGCCAAGGGCACTGAAGAGCTGCGGACACTCGGAGGACCCTTGAAGGTCAACCATTCTGACTCTCTCTGGTGTCCTCACTCCATGGCCCCCCAAGTGGACCTCAGCCAAGACTCTCATACCTCCCTTGATGGGGAACTCATTACCTTTTTGTACAACCCAACCCAATTCCAGGTAGCTGTGGGGGTAAGAATATACGCCCCCCCACTCTCCCCTTACTAGTGTCCCCTTTTGTCCCGGGGCTGTCAGCTGAGCCCACACAGAGCGTCCAGCTCCTGTATCCACAGGCCAAGTGATAAGGGCCTCAGGTCTGATATTTTGTTCCAATCCCTGCTTGTCAAATTGGGTCTTTCCATTTGGATTTTCACCAGCAGTTTAAACTCAAGATGTCTAGGCCTGAGCCCACCATCCTCCAGAACAAACCCACTCCTCTGCCACCTCTGCCCACCAGCCTGGCCTTTAAGCTGGGGTCACATCAACATCCACTCCCACCTCCCTCGCAATCACATGCGGGCCAGGTACTGCGATCGGCAGGTGACCCGTATGCCCAGCCCTGGGCTGCATGCTTTACATGCACACAACCCCGCAGCGGGGAGTCCCCCATTCTACAGAGAGAACTGAGGTTCAGAGAGGTCATACAACTTCACAAAGTCATCCAGCTTCCAAGGGATCCAGGATTCAAACCCAAGTCTGACTCCACTACCCAATGAAAATGCCGCAGCCGATCCAGCAGCACGCCTGTCTGTCCTGTCATCTAGATGTCCCTCGTCAGTTTCCTCTGGGACCCTCCCCCCCCCCGCCCAGCCTCTGCCAGCTTAGCTCACCCCCAACTGCCTCTGGTCTCACCCACCCCATCCCCCCTCCAGCCTGTGCTTTCCCAAACAGCCGACCAGCCACCACCTCCTCGATGACGTAGGAGCCCTGCACTGGGTCCAGCTTGTCTCTCGCCATCCCCGCTACCCCTCCCTCACCTCTGCTCCAGTCACACTGACCTACTGGCCAGGCCTGGGCTGCCCACCTGCCCTCTGGCTGCACAAATGCCACTCTGTATCCAGATCTTTCTGTTTCTCAAGATTTTGGCTCCGAACACAGAGCCACACCGATACCACCCCGCAGGATGGCGGGGACCATCTGACAGGGTTGGGGGAGCAGGGAAGATGCTTCTTCCAGACTCCTGCTGTGTCCTCTGCAGTACGCTCCTGGCCTCTCCCCTCCTCGGGAAGGAGGATGACCCACTCTGATCTGTATATATGGAAGGAGGGCTGGGCGTAAGGAGCCCCGCCCCTCCTCCCCACTTCCTCCTGGGAGCCCAGCGCCCAGGAGGGCCAGCTCTGCTCTGCGCCTGCCTGCCTGCCAGTTCAGAGATGGGTGGGTATGCTAGACAAATTCTGGGGCTCAGCATTCAGAAGCCCACTTGGCCAGCACACCTAAGCCAGGCACTCGGTGTCCACAATGAGGGGCCAGGTGTGCTGCTCTGCCTCTCCCTGCTGCCTCCCCCTGCTGACTCCTTTGCCTAGTGTCTCGCTGCGGTCTGACCCCGAGCTCTGGGCCCCCTGCAAGGACGTCACAAAGGGTGGGGGCGTGGGTAAGTGAAAAGGGACGGGAGGCAGGGTGGTGGTGCTGCTGCTTCTTCTAGATAAGAAAACAAAAAGAGGCTCTTAGCCCCGGGGACTAGATTTTCAGCTGGTTCCTCCTTGGGTTACATCAGTAAGGGCGTGGCCCCCCCAATTCCACTGCCTGCAGACGCAGGCTGCAGGCCTCCTGGGGAGCTTCCAATAAGAAGCACCACCCTAGGTAAACCACAAGGACCTGCTGCAGAGCGCAGGGAACTATGTTCAATAGCGTGTAACAGCCCATAATGGGACAGAACCTGAAAAAGAATACATATGTATAACTGAATCACTTTGCTGTACCCCTGAAACACTGTGAATCAACTATATTTCAATAAAAATTAAAGAAAAAAAATTTTTTAAACAAGAAGCAGCACCACCCTCCCTGGGGCTCCTGGCGCCCCTCCCTCTCCGTGACCTGGTTTGGGGCTCCCATGTAGCACCCAGCCCCCCCCCCCCATGCAACATACTGACGAGACGCCAGGCTCCTAGAACCCCCAGGGCAACTCAACTGGGTACGTTTCCAGGGCCCCGCCTGCCGGGTTCCGTCTGGACGCTGCTCCAGCTTCTGCGTAAACACATTTTCCTGCAGATTGTCTCAGGGAGGGGGCCCCAGGGACCCCAGTCCATGGCCTCAGCCTCGCTGCAATAATTCAAAGCTGTCTCCTAGTCAGAGCAAGCAAGCAGGCCCTCTCAGGACCGGAGGCTCTGATTAAGGATGGGATCCGGGTGTGTGCACGCATGCGGAGCGGGCGGGGGAGGGCGGGTGCCTGGAGCAGCCGCCATGGAGGTGTTTGGGGTCACCACACCTCAAATGGCAGCATTCCAAACAGACTTCTGCCGATCAGTCCAATGAGATGATGGAGGCTTCCCTTAGCTCCAGCCCGTGTGCCTGACGGTCCACGGCTGGGACAGTGCTTTGATCAGGCAGGCAGTAATTCGGGTCAGGGAGGAGAGGGCCGGAGGAGGACCGGCCTGGGGTCCCCATTCTGCCATTTGCCTCCCCTCGTGGCCTCAGGAAAGGCCACTCCCTCGCTGAGCCTATTTCTTCATCTGTACAATGGGGTGGCCATGGCAACCCTTGGACAGAGCTAGGATGGGAGAGTTCCAAGCGGGCAGGGGACACACACCCACGCTGGAGAGAGCACGGGCCTGACAGAAACGCGGCTTTACCATTCAGAGCCACCTAACGACAGAGCTGTTGCTAAGAGCAGGCACCCCCATGCGCCAGGCTGCTTTCTGCTGGGCACACCTCGCCCCGTCCTCAGGACAGACCTGACAGGGAGGGCTTGCTCTGCCCTCCTGCAGAGGAGGCTGAAGCCCAGCAAGGTTAAGACGTTCACTCAGGGTAACACAGCTGCCAAGCAGCAAAGCCAGCATTCAAATTCGGGTCTGTGTGCTCCCAAACTCCATGCTGCCAGCACCAGCTCGTGCTGCTTTTAGAGACCACTTCCTTCTGGAGATCCTGTGTCTGCAGGACTGAACCTGGGCCCCGGCACTTCTGGCTGTGCTAGGGTCAGGGTCGGGGTGGGGGCGCTGACATCGCCTGGCAGACGTACCTCACTTGGGCTGACTCCTCTGTGTCATCAAACACTGTACAGAGATGGCTCAACCGAAGCGCCCGTCCTCCCAAAGGGACAATGACAACACTGAAGTCACTGCCACGGAAGGGGGAACTCAGAGAAGCCCCCAGCCCAGAGAGGGCTTCCAGAAGAGTCCTTCACTCTTCAGACAACTCTCCCCTGAGCTCCTGTGATGTGCCAGGCCCTGTGCCCAGCACCAGGGGGTGAGGCTGAACAAGAGACGGGCCTTGGCACGGACACAGGGAGGCGGCCTGCCTACCGCTGTCCCCTGTGGCCTTCATGCAAGAAAACCAGCCATCATGCCCACTGACAGTTCTGAAAACTGACGCCTGGGGGCTCCAGGCTGGCTCCTCCCCCATCAGCACGTGGCCCAGAGGCAGAACCATGACCGTGTGCCCTGATGATGGACGGTGAGTGTGTCTGGGGCGCCCTACGGGTGGAATTAATGCCTCAAGTCTCGGCTGGCAAACTGCGGCCCGTGAGCCAAATCCAGCCCAGGATCCAGAATAGTTTTCTGCATTTTGAAAGGACCGTAAAACAAATGACAAACAAGGACAACAAAGCAAAGCAAAAGTAAGCAACACTTATTAAGAGAAAGCAAAGGGTATTTAAACTGATCCACCAACGGAACTAGACGGGAGTACTGGGGTCTTCAGTTGCACCACCAGTTAGGTCCCACTGAATGCTTGAATTCCCGTGTTTGCATCGTCTGTTCCAAGAAGGGATTCCGCCCTGGCTCTGTGTCATCTCACTCATCTGACTTAGAAAACACCCTTCAAAGGACCCTGTCCGCTGCTGTACCTTCTAATGAATTAAAATTTATTTCTGTCCTAAAAAAATTTTATTTTAGGCCTGCAAAGTCTAAAGTATTTACCATCTGGCTACTTACAGAAAATGTGTGTCACTCCCGTTCTAGTTCAATACCTCACTTTGCAGATGGAGAAAACAGGGGTCAGAAAGTCAGGGTCTGGGTCTGGGTCCTTGGTTCCTTTCCCACACCAATGGGCGGGCTGGAAACAACAGAAACGTACCGCCTCAGTCTGGAGGCCGGACGTCCGAAGTCAAGGCACCTGGAGGGCTGGTTCCCTGTGGAGGCTCTAAGGGGAGAGAAAGCCAGTCCTCGCCTCTCCTAGCTTTTGGTGCTTGCCAGCAACCCTTAGTGGTCCTTGCTCTATAGACACGTCACTCCCAACTCTGCCTCTGTCTTCGTGTGACAGTCTCCCTGTATGTCTCTGTGTGTCTATACTCTTCAGATAAGGACACCAGTCATTGGATTTAGGGTCCCCTTTAATCAAATATGACCTGATCTTAAGTAATTGCAGCTTCAAAATACTATTTCCAAATAAAGTCATATTCTAAGGTTCTGGGTGGATATGAATCTTGGGAGACAATATTCAACCCAGTATAGTTTAGGACCTCTAATCCCCCCGCATCAATGCTGCCTCCTCTGGGGGACTGTCTCATCAGGTGTGTGGACACTTTTCTCTTACACAGACATGCACACACACACACACGCCTGCACGCACACAGATGTTCTACTCCACATGACAAGCGGGCAAGACTTCCCAAGGACAGGCTGCGGGACGACATGCAGGCTGGCACACGGCCATGACAAATGGCTTGTTTCTTGCCAAGCCCCACTGCCAGTGTCTCCTTCCAGGAGGACTGACCGCCGGCAGTCAAGGTGGGAATAAGATCGTTCGCGGTGTGGATCAAGAGTATCGCCTCCCTCCCATCCGCCGTACAGGAAGCAAGGCTCTCCCAAGGCCCAGCTGGGGTTCGGAGCTGCTCGTGTGGCTTCCAGTTTCTACAAAGCATCGGCCACACCCCTGCCCTAGGGCACCCAGGGTCACCTGGCAGAGTGGGACTCATGCCCAGCTCCGACTGCAGGCCTACGTTTTGCCCACCTCACAGCAGGTCATTCCTATTCCCCTCTTTGGTCCAGAGACCTGCTCTTTGCTAATGAGACCACACAGCTGGGTTCGGCCGAGTTTGGCCACCCAGTCTCGAACCATGGACGGGGCAGGGCCCCGCTGGCCCACCAGCACTGGCCGGGAGGAAACACTGGGCAAGTCCTGCTCACCGAGCTCTGCAGGCTGCACTGTCACTGAGAGTCCGGATGAAGAGAAGCCAGTTTCAAAAGTTAATTTTAAGAATCTTTTCATGGGCCTGAAACCGAGCTGGAACATGGCACACAGCACACACCACAGAGGGGGCATCTGTGGGGATCAGTGGTCCTGCACTGAGACATGGTTCCTGCGGTGGGGCTCACACCAGTAGGTCTGCCCCACCATGACCTGACCTTCACCTCCACAGGGACAGAGCAGAGCTGTGGCCCAAGAAGAGAAAATCTGACCTGGAAACAGCATGGGGGGTGAGGCTCATGCTCTAAGCCCTGTACCCATGGGGCCTGGAGGGCCTGGAGGGCCAGGACAAGTCTGATGGACCCCTGCTGTATGCTTGGTGCCTAGAACACTGTCTGGAACAGAGCAAGTATTCAATAAAACATTTGTTGAATGAATAAAACAACTGAGTTAGAGAACAAAGGCTCAAAGTTCAGCATCTCGGTGCTTGAATGAAGTCTGGGAAAGGCCAGCAGGACAGCTCCTTCCAGTTAACCCAGCAACTGCGTCCTTCGTGCCGCCATCTGCAACCAAGCCAGGGGCTCCCACTTGGCACAGTCCAGGGGCTTCTTTGGTTCTATTGAAGGGGTTCGGGGACAGGGAAGAGGTCAATGTCACAGAGGCACCTGTGACTCCACCATCAAGAGTCAGGGCCACTATTTTTCTGGTTCAGTAATCACATCTTGTAAGGGCAGCTGGACCTTAGCAGGCCTGAAGGGCTGACTCATCTGAACCAAACACACAAGAGACTGATAAATAAGCCAGACAGTTTGTTCACAGTAATAACATTGATGGTGACCAGAACTGGGCACCCAGCAGGTGCTGGGCCCCTTGTTAAGTGTATCAGTCACGAACCATGGCCCTGCAAAGTGAGCAGTACTTGGCTGCAGTTTACAGATACAGAAACAAACCTTGAGAGGTGGCAGAATCAGCTCAAAGTCCCAGCCAGGAAGCAGCAGAGATGGGATTTCAACCCAAGTCTGCCTGACTCCTAGGCCCTGCACAATCCTTCACTGCAGATCATCTGACCCCAAGAATTAGGTGTATTAGTCAGAAAAACAGGACCAATGTTTCTTTTTGTTTCTCCAAAGAAAAAAGCAATAGGATATTTATATATACACAGAGAGAGATTTATTTTATAGAATTGGCTTACACGATTAAGGAGACTGAAAAGTCCAAAATCTGCAGGGTTGGACAGCTGGCTAGAGACTCAGAAAGCACTGATGTTGCAGTTTGAGTCCAAAGACCATCTGCTGCAGAACTCTCTGCTGCCCAGAGGAGGTTAGTGTTTGTTATATTCACACCATCAACTGATTAGATGAGGCCCACCCACATTATAAAGGATAATCTGCTTTACTCAAAGTCTACTGATCTAAATGATCATCTCATCCAAAAATACTCCCATAGAAAAACCCAGAATGTTTCATCACATATTTGGGCACCACAGCTCAACGAAGCTGACAGATAAAATTAACTATCACAGTTGACAAAGTCTTTTTGTAGAGGCCAGATAATCAATACATCAGGTTTACAGGCCATACAGCCTCTGTTGCAGCTCCTCAGGTCTGCCCTTGTAGTGCAAAAACAGCCATGGACAATATGTAAATGAACAGGTGTGGCTGTGTGCCAATAAAACTTTATTTACAAAAACAGTCGGTGGGCCATATTTGGCCCACAGGACAACTCAGAAGCAGCCTTTATTTCTGACTATAACACTGCCTTTTCTCTAACTTAAGCACTACATTTTGGTTTTCATTTCTAAGCTAATTTTTCACATCCCTAAAAAGAATTCATGTGTGGCTCAAATCAGATCATCAATAATCAAATTAACAGTAAATCTCAGACGTTAGTACCTGGTAGAAAGACAAGAATGAAGATCAAAAGCCTCATTAAGATGTGTTTTAATTGAAGATGGCAGAGAAGAAAAACCGTTAAAGAAATCAACAACACATTTTAAAAGGAAATTTTAAAGTAAGCAGTTAAGCATGATGATAAATTCCAGCCCTGTTGATCAGAATTACAGCTGAGAGGCTGCAGTTACAAACAGCGGGAGGGGCCTGGGAGTCCTGACTGTCGCTCTAAATTAAACACCCTGCAGAATATAGCACGCTGCTCCGTCTTTCTCACTTTCTGTAATAAGGAAGCTCTGACAGGGATGAAAAGCCAAATTTTATGACCCCACCTCATGCTGTTTAACCAGCTTCTTGAAGCTTTATTGTGTGCTAACACCACGGACATCAATTTCTGATCGAATAGAGTTTGCTGTCAGGGATAAACAAATGCCCAGTCACATCCAAGAAAAAAGGGTCTGAGGGTGCAGGCTGCTCTGGAGCAGGGCACAGAATGAGGGCCAGCTGTGGCCCTGCAGCATCCGAGAAGGTCTGAGGACCCTCTCTGGGGGTGGCCTATTCTACCTGGAGGCCCACAGAGACCAAACACCTTGCCCCAAGCCAAATATCACACCCGCAGGAGCTCGACCCCCACCTGAATGGTTTCATAATCTTAGATGCTACCCAGGGCGTAACTCTCACATCCAGGCCAAGATCAAACTGGGAGGTGTGAATTTCCATTTAAGAAATGGCCACGTGAACCTCTTTCCTTTTCCACAATGAGCTGCATTTTCCTCAGCACCAAAATTGATGAATGTTGCTACAGCTATGTTCCTGATGCTAGGTGTGGGCATGGCGCTTCACAGCTGCCACCTGCACTGTCTCACCTGACCTCCTGGAAACCCTGGGGGAATTTCCAGTCATCTAGATTTCCCTGAAAGAAGCTGAGGCCCAGAGAAGGGAAGCAAGTTCCCTGAGGTCACACAGTCTGCACCAGCGATCTGGCTCTAAAGGCCATGCTTTCTCTGTTCCAGCTCCAGTGCCTCGTATCAGTAAAATGCCAAAGGGGCCCTGGGGTTCAGGAAGAGAGTTGACTCCCCTCTGTGACAGCCCCTCCCCCCAGAGTCTCAGTGTGAGTAAAGGCCCAAAGCCAGAGGTTCCCCGTTACACTGAACACTCACACCTCACAGTGAACCTCCTGCAGACAGGGATGGGACAATAGTGGCCCCTGGCCAGTATACAATGTCCTTGATCTGTTCGTTTAGAAAATTCAGGCCAATTTTGTAATCTATTCATTCCTTCTTTCACCAAATTACAACTTTGCAGCTGTGTATCACTTTTTTTTTAATGTAAAGATTAGAAGAGGAGGATGTTATAGCCCAGGCACTCAGCCACCTGCCCCACTTTGAGAAGCACGGCCTTAAGGGAGCCCATTCACCGAGGGAGGGTGCCTGAGATTCTAGATGACAGATATCGTTGGGTTTTCAAGGCCAGGAATCAGCACAGTCTGGTAAAGGGGGAGAGGAATCCTGAAGGAGGGGAAGGTCTGAAAGGCAGCCAGGAGCGTGCTGGCAAATGCTTAAGAACCGGCTGGGCCCTGACTTGTAGCATCTGCCCACATCGCCTACCACGGCCAACTGCAAACTACCAACGAGATAACGACCAGCTCACAGAACCGCAGCTTCAGCGGTCGGCGCTCAACAGCGAGTGTGAGCCGCCCAGAGCGCCACCGGATGAGGCCCACCTCCTGGATGAAGTCAGGCAGGACCACAGGGACTTCCAGAGGCCTCCACACCACAGGCCCTTGGCAGTGGCTGCCTGACCCCCAGGGTGGACAAGCTCAGGGCACATCCGCAGGGTCAGGCTGAAACTTCCTCTACCTGCAGTCACATCGTCCCCTGTCCTGCCCGCCCCGCCAAGCCTGGTTTCCCCTGGCAACACTTCCTGAACAAATCATCCTCACGCAGGGTCAGCTTCTGGGGAACCTGCTGAGAGAGCCTGGAGCTCCAAGATCTCATCTGCCCCTGCCCCTGTCCGGCTGTGCGGTCTCAGGGTGGAGGAGGGGCCAGCACTGAACCAGCACTTCTGCCTTCTACCTTGTCCACTCTGAGCCATCCTCCAGGGGCCTTGGGGAGTCAGACCAGGTCCCAGCCCCACCTTCCACACACTACAGAACACCCTGGGGAGGATCTGGGCTGTGTCAGCGCCCCTTTCTCAAACTCACTCCTACTTCTATAGCAGAACATAAGAAAAGTCACACTAAAGGGATAAACAAAGACTAAATCCATTTAAGACATCAATTTAAGTCGGATTTTGCTGCCAAATAAGTTATAAAAAATCTTTTGATTTCTTTTAAAATTTTCAAATACTGTTGAATGGGTTTCTATGTGCACAGCTGCAAGAGCTTTTCTACCCTATATACCTTGAAAGGGACTTGCCGGGCTGCAGATGGGGGACATCTTTCACATGTCTACGTGTCGGCAAATTCCTGTCCAAGTGGTTTGCTCTCATTTACGCTTTCAATGACAGTGTATATGCCTCTCCGTCTCTCCATCCCCTCCCTATGCCTGTGATCCTGAGGCTTCAAGATCTCTCTGCAGAGCCGAGGGGTGAGAAATGGTATTGCCTCATTTTCTCATCCATTCTTTAAGACCCAGCAAGATAGGCTCCCTGGGTGGCCTCCCCTGACCCCCTGGATGAGTTGGTTGCCCCTCCTTGTCAACCCACTCCAGACCTCTTAATGCCTGGCTGTGGCTCATCTACTGCCAGGTGGGCCACCCCTACTGGACCGGGAGGCACATGGGCTCCAAATCCAGACCCTGTGTTCAACCACGGACGTGGTAATTATATCGGCTAATTGGACTGTACCTGTCATGTGCCAGGTTCTGTCCTAGTCATTTCACTTGGCTAAAAACCCAGTTGATCCTCAACAACCTGATGAGGTAGTGTCCTGGCCCACCTGGGATGTTATGACAAAAACACCTTGACTGGGTGGCTTATAAGCAACATGCATTTATGTCTCAAGATTCTGCAGGCTGGGAGGTCCAAGACCACGGTGCCATAGATTCAGTGTGTGGTAAGGGCCTGCATCTCAGTCTTTTCACTATAATCTCACCTGGTAGAAGGGACACACTAGCTTTCTGGGGTCTCTGGTACAAGACACTGTTCCCAGTTATCAGGGTTCTGCCCTCATGACCTCATCATCTCCCAGAGGCTCTACCTTCTAATATCATCACCTTGGGAGTAAGGATTCAACAGACATATTTTGGGAGGACACAAACATGCAGACCACAGAAGCAGGCGTGACCATTAAGATTTTGTTTTTAATCTTATATTTGGAAAGTTTTCCTAAATTATACTGACATTTTAGGAATTTAATTATTTCCATTCTCATCTCCAAGGACACCAATTATGTGTATGCTGGATCCCCTCTGCCTTCTGTATTACCACTTTTTGACTCTTTTATCCCTTCTTTATTTATATGACTTTGCCTTGCTCTTCCCAGCCCCGCTTCCAGGCCTCTTGCTGTGTTTTCTGCATCCCCTGCTGTGGTCACCCCACCGTGGGCTTCACTTGCCGTCGGGCTTACTTTTCAGCCCATCTGTTTCACTGAGATCAGTCGTACCACAGGCCAGCCTCTTCTGTCATGTTGCCATCTCTGCTGGGTTCCTGTATCCCAACTTTGCACTTTTACAGGCGGGATTACCTCCAGTACTTCTTCCTTAATTCAAGACATTATGTACTCTCAGAATTTTCATCTGCATGTGGCAATATTTTTCCTATGTCTATTCTTCACCTATCACTTTCTTGGTTTTTTAGAGTAACTTAATATAGAGCTGTGCTGTTTCCCTCTGATTATGACTCACCTGTGAGGCAAGTTCTTCCTGAACCATTGATTTATACAAGATTCATGTGCAAGACAGTTCAAAAAGTGAGACAGGTCTTATGATACAGGGTGTGAGTGAGGGACAGTTCTTTCAGCCTTTACTTTTTTCTGGGCAAAGATCAGAGGCCTCATACCTGCACCCACACAGAGCCTCTATTTCCCACTCTGTCTCCCCAGGAGATGCATCTAGAAACTATGGTTTGTGTATATGAGTTCGTGTCCAGCCCAGATTCTTCCATTTTTACTTTGTTTAAAACTAGAGCTGATGGATGAATGGAAAATGTAATTTTATACACACACACACAAATACATACACATAGAGAGCAGGGTGAGTGGAGAGGGAAGGAGGGAGATACAATGGAATATTACTCAGCCATAAAAAAGAAACCCTTGTCATTTTTGACAACATGGATGGAATTTGAAGGCAATAAAGCTAAGTGAAATAAGTCAGACAGAGAAAAACAAATACTGTATAATCCTTATATGTGGAATCTAAAAAAAAATCCCCACTGAGAGATACAAAGAACCAACTGGTGGTCACCAGAGACAGAGGGTCAGAGGTGGGCAAAATGGATGAAGTGGTTCAAGGGTACAAACCTCCAGCTGGAAAAGAAATAAGCCACGGGGATGTAATGTATAGCATGGTGATGATCATTAATAATGCTGGAAAGTTGCTAAGAGAGTAGTTCTTACAAGTTCCCACTCGTCACGGGAAAAAAAGTGTAAAACTATACATGGTGACACATGTTAACTAGACTTAACGTAGTGATCATTTCCCAGTGTAGACAAATATTGAATCATTACATTAAATACCTGAAACAGATAAAAGATATGTCGATTATACCTCAATTAAACACAAACCCCTGGACATGGGAGGGCTCCCACGGCAGCGGATGCATGAAAGGGGCGGTAGGTTTCGCCTTCTGCCCCCACCACCCGGAGTACAGAGAACTCGGCCCTCTCGCTCCGTCTGAGCCCTTCTGCAGCCAGGCACCTTCTCTCCCTCTGGACTCTCCCTGCACCCATCTTGACTTCTACTGAACTTCCATGTACGAGGTTCCAGATGCTATGGTTTCATCAGAGACATTTGCATTTCTATTTGTTGCTTCAGGATCATTTCTAAAAGGAGAAAAGGAAAATGCTGTCCTAACTCTGTCGTTTTACAGCTGGACTTCCCTGAGCCAGCCTTGGAACTTGGGCCATTCGGGCTCCGGACCCAGAACGTTTTCCCGGCCCCACAACAGCTCCGTGATACAGGCCAAGGCCAGCACACGATTCCTCTAAAGGACCAGGCAGGAAACACTGTAGGCTTCACAGGCCTCACTGTCTCTGTCACAACCACTCAGCTCTGCTCCTGCAACATGAAAGCGTCCACAATCTCTGAACCAACTGGTGTGGCCACGTTCCACCTGAACTTCATCTACAAAAACAGGAGGCAGTTTGATGTGCCACAATTTACCAATCTCTCACATAGACTACAAGGCAGAGGTCACAAATGTGGCTGCAAATGCCCAAGCTCTCTCTGGGCAACTCAGCCCACAGCTGGGCTTCTGTCCAAATGTTTAAAAACTTCTCGGGGAACATTTAAAAATGGAACGATTTGATACGCAAACCCGATTTTCTTTTTTCTTTTCAGAAACTGTTAAGAGCCAGCCATTCTAGGGTCCCACAGGCTACACTCGCCAGCACGGCACAGTCCCCAGCGCTCCCTGATGCCTGGATGTCACTTTGCCACTGCTGGCATCACACTGCACTGTATTCCTTACACACTTTGTACTTTATTCATGGACATACCCACCTGGCTTCTTTGGGCATCCAGTTTAAGGGTCACCAAGGTGAAGGACAAACTTGCTACATTTCCTCAAAAAAGCCAGTAAAGTGCTAGGCCTGGCTGTCAAGAAATACTTTGGAATTGCTCCAAAGTAAATTACGTCTCTGGCCTAAAGCCGTCCTACACCACGCACAACAGGAGATCTGAGATGTTCGGGCTGGAAAACCTCCTGTGTCCATCAGGCCCGACTCCTCCCTTCTAAAGATGGGGAAGTGGGGCCGAGTGTGGAGCACAACCTGAGCAAAGCCAGCGGAAGCTGGGGACAGAGCTCTCACCAAATGTCCCCTCTGTCACTTATAAATCCACTGGACCCCTTTCTTCAAAACTGCACTCAATCTGGGCAAAGAGGAGAAGCAGAAGGAGCCATGTCTCTTGCCATCTGTCTTCTGTGTTTACCGAAAGGTATTCGTAAAGCCTCATAAACATGCCCAGGAACTTAGAGCACAAAAGCTCAGCCTCCAACAGCGCGCGTCACCCTCCCCCAGCCCCCCCCCCCAGCAGAAACAGCAGGTGCTGTCACTCAGGCTGTGAGAGCATCTCCTTCACCACCTCAACGCCGTCCCACCTCCGCTGTCTGCTCTTTCATACTGTGTCCTTTGAATCCTCACAACAACCCTGAACTGATAAACTGCCTTTTGTGTAAGTGAACTGTGGTCTCCTGCCTCCACGAGTCAGTTTTCTCACCCTAACAGAACCATGGACCCTTGGAAGGGAGCGGGTAGAAATATTTTGGCTAGTTTTTCTTCTTTCGAGCGTCTGGACCACGTGGCTCTGCTGTTGGTTTAGCTGCAGGCCACCAGGTTTTCTGGAAGTGCGCTTCACAGGTTGGTGCCAGAATTCTCGTAAACCTCTCTTTCCCATCCTTTTTCAGCCCAGGCAACTGGATTAACAGTCCTGAGTCACAGCCCTGTCACAGCCGTATCCAGCCTACATTTAATCATGCTGCTTTGCCATTGTCTGGCCCGTTCTGCTACAACCACTGCTTTTGCAAAGCAAATTAGGTCATACACGATTCACAAACAGGAGAATGATGTTGGGATAATGTGAAAGTCAGATTGGTTCAAACACGATTTGTCTTGGTGTGTTAACGTTCTGTGCCAGCCAGTGGAAGCAGCTGAACACGAAATACCCTGACGGCTGAATGCAGGAGCTGCCGAGGAACGTGGCACGGGACACCACGCCTTCACCTCACTCTTCCTTGTGGCTCCGTCTGGAAGTGTTCGGTGGGCGAGTCTCTCTTCTGAACTTGGGACTTGTTTGCATCTGTACTTCAGGCTCCCTTCCTGAAAGCCCTTCCATCAAACAACATTCACTTTTTGTTTTCAACATAAAATTGTATAACTGCTGGAATATTTATTTATTAAGAGTTTAACATTTTTTTCTGCATTTTTTTTAAGAACTGTGCTAGATATTTATAGGATTGTTACTATTTTTGTAGCTTTGGTTAACCATGGCATGGGTTTCCAGTGGTCTGCCTCCACTGTATCCCGTCCATCAGCCTGGATGTTGGTAAGCATGCAGTTTTGCAGATCAAGAGGTTTCTCAGGAATGCATACATCCTGCTTGTGCAGAAACACCTGCACTTATCTTCATAGTTACTTTTTATTTTTGGCTTGACTTGCTGGTCTTCCAAGTATAATGGAGGGCCAATTAATAATAACAAAAATGATAATAATAATAATAATAATAATATTGAAGTACAATCAGTTACATTGTGTCAATCTCTGGTGTACAGCATAATGTCCCAGTCATGCATATATATACACATATATTCATTCTCATAATCTTTTTCCTTAAAGGTTATTACAAGATACCAAACATAGTTCCCTGTGCTATACAGAAAAAATTAGTTTTTTATCTATTTTTATGTATAGTAGTTAATATTTGCAAATCTCAAACTCCCAGATTTATCCCTTCCCATCCCCTTCCCACCCCACCACTGGGTAACCATAAGATCATTTACTATGTCTGTGAATCAGTTTCTGTTTTATAAATAAGTTCATTTGTGTCCTCTTTTTTTTTTTGAGTCCATATATGAGTGACATCATATAGAATTTTCCTTTCTCTTTCTGGCTTATTTCACTTAGAATTATGATCTCTAGGTCCCTCCATGTTGCTGCAAATGGCATTATTTTATTCTTTTTTATGGCTGAGTAGTATTCCATTGTATAAATGTACCACAACTTCTTTATCCAGTCATCTGTCAATGGACATTTGGGTTGTCCGTCAACATCCATGGACAATGTCCATCAACAGAGGGCCAATTTTTAAAGAAAAATAGTGAGTGAATAACAATGAGTGGTATCTAGGTGGTCCCTGACCCAACTGAGGGAGTAGAAATTTGAAATAGTGTGACACAGTGACAGAGCAAACATCGTACGTGATGAGCTCAGTCAGAGGACCTCAGAACATGTACGGCAGATTACACGTGGACAAGGGATCCCTTCACACGGAAGCCCCCCACCTAGCCAGGGATGTGGTGAGAGCTCCATAAACGGTGTTTGTTACTATTCCTGCCACACCAATTTCTAGAAAAGGCAAGAATGGAATAAATAGAAACAGGCAGAAGAGCCCATGGTGACATTCTTGTGCAAAAGCAGTTCAAACAAATCTGCTTTCCATTAACCCTTCATAAGCGGTGGTTTGCAGTATCAGCAGAAATGACTAATTACTCTAGTCTGAAGCCTAAAAAGGTAAAGAATAAGATTTATTATAAATGCAAGGGTGTGCACTCGTGTAGAAATGACTTGTTCTGCATTTTTGTGACGTGCACTGATTTATGGCACGACATTCATACAGAGCTGCCTTTTCTGTTTCTAACGCTCTAAATGAGACATGGATTAAAACGAAAATTAGAACTCTAACTTTAGCGTGATTCAAAATAGCTCATTTCCATCCCAGAAGAGCAGAGACGAAAAGTATCCTTCTCAATTTTCTTCTAAATTAGGAGCGCGTGATCTGGGTTGATGAACGCTTCTGGTCACAACCGGGTCCTGTGCACGCTCCCCTCCCCTGCAAAGTCTGCAAGTCTCCCCACTGACCCCTGCCTCCAGGCTCCTCTGCCTTGTTCAGCCTCCCCTCCAGGCCCAGAGAGATCTTCCTAAATTGAACATCTGACTCTCATACTCCAGGTTCAATACCTCTGTCGGACAGATATACCTCCAGGTCATGTCCAAGTGCCTTGGTACACTTCTCAGGGTCCTTAACAGCCAAATCCACACTTCCAGCGCCATCATGGCCAGCTTGAGCTTAAATCACACCTTGCTATTTGCCGTTCCTCGTGCACACAGTGCTAGCTCACAGTTTTAGGGGCCAGCACCTCTATTCAGCCTGCCCTCTGTTTTCACGTCACTGCCTGGAAAACTCCTGCTAATCTCTTAAGTACAGCTCAAAGAGCACTACCCCACCATTGTCCATCCCTCCATCACTAAGGAGAGGGCTCACAGCCCCGTGGTCCCTTCTTTCCCAGAGCTTGTCAAGATAACACTGTGGTTGTCTCTGTCCAACTGTCCTTCCCTCTACAGCTACTTCCCCAGGGCATGACCATGGGGATCTAGCCATCTCCAGGTCCCCAGTGCATAGCATGGGGTCAGCTAACAGCTGGAAAGCAATCCACATGGATAAGTGGACAGACAGATGGACTGGTGAGCAAATGCCCCTCGGATTCATTTTCTGGGAAGTCCTCAGAAAAGAGTATCTACCTTTAGAGCTTCATGCCTGAACAGCCCTATGTCCTGGCAAACTCAGGCTGGAACCCAGTCTCATAAGCAGGAAAGCAGAAACAGGGAGCCCAGAGTCCTGTCAGGCTGTCCTCCTGGGCCAAGGGTTTGCAGGGTGGGTATGGGGAGGACAGATCAGCAACTCCCAGGCACCACAGCACTGACCAGAGGACGGCCTGGCTCTGGATGTAACATGCGGAATTCTTTACACCCCACTGTGGTCCCTGGGGCCCAGCCAGTGGGGTGACCCAAGGCAGTACTTGGGTCCTTCCCCGGCGCTGTCCATGGTGCTGACTTCCAGGCTCTGGTTCAGCCCAGGGCCTCAGCACTTTCCTCCTCGTCTGGCACTGTCTCAGAGCCTCCTGGCACAGTTGACAGCCACTGCCTGGGTCCTGTCTTATGGTATGTCCTGGAACTTCCTTTTGAATGAGTACTTTGGTCTCTTCGCTTCCCTGTACTAGGTTGGACTCTGAAGCAAGGATTTGAGAGGAAGTGATTAGGAAGTGGTCCCAGGAAAAACTGGAAAGGGTGTGGGGAGTGGGGCCAAGATGCAAAGGAGGCCAAGAGAGTAGTGTGACCAAGGAAAGTCTCAAGGAGGGTAACTTTGGTTCAGTCTTGTGGGGAGCTCTGGGGCCTGTGTAGGTCCAAGGGCCTTGGTACACTTCTCAGGGTCCTTAATAGCCAAATCCACAATTCCAGCCCCATCATGGCCAGCTTGAGCTTAAATCACACCTTGTTATTTGCCGTTCCTCGTGCACACAGTGCTAGCTCACAGTTTTAGGGGCCAGCAACTCTATTTAGCCTGCCCTCTGTTTTCAAGTCACTGTCTGGAAAACTCCTGCTAATCTCTTAAGTACAGCTCAAGGAGCACTACCCCACCATTGTCCATCCCTCTATCACTAAGGAGAGGGCTCACAGCCACCCGTCAGGGTGTCCTGATCAGGAGTGAGGGGTCTGGGGTATTTGTGCCACCTCACCTGTCAAACTGGGTGCGGGGTTTCCCTCAGAGGACACAGCTTCCCAGGACCTCCCTCCACAGGCAAAGGGGGCTCTAGCAGCGTGAGGGAGAGCCAGGTACAGGGGTCCTTTGCATAAACACAGTACAAGGGTCTGAAGGGCATGGGCAGAGGCTGGGTGACCTCGGTCACAGACCCTACCTCCAACCTCCTCATCTTCAAGCCCTTTTCCACACTGACACCACAGTGATCACAACAGTGGTCCTTCTCGACCCAACTCTGGTCTCTCGCTCAGCTCAAAGCCCTGCCTGACCCCACTGGCTGCAGAGAAGGTCCAGGCTCCTCAGCCTGCCCTTCAAGGCTTCCACGACCTGCACCCTGACTCCCACCTTGGACTTTACATTCCTGCTCAGTGGGGGCCCTGCAGTCCCCCAACACACACTTTCTCACTGCCTGGCCTCTATTCAGGCTGTGATCTCTTGCCGGAGAGTCCTCCCAGGGGTGCTCCCCTGGCTTATGGTCAGGGCATCACCCTCTGCCCTGCAGCTACGCGACCCACCCAGCCCACCTGGGTCCCTGCCCCTTGTTTGTGTCTCAACCTCCATCCCTCAGCCCGGGCCTCTGCTCCCCTCGTTACCATCCCAAGAGGAGGAAAGGAATGTCAGGGGTGAACTGGGAATGGGAATGTAATAAACGGTGATGTTGTGGAAAGAGAGGGGATGGGGCCCCCACCCACACGAGACGATGGCAGCACCTGGCACCGTGCGTCTCAGTGCACAGACACAGCCCCTGAGTCTCAATATGTGCACCTGCGGGGGTGTAGAGCTCAGCGGTAGAGCGCATGCCTAGCAGCACAAGGTCCTGGTTCAACCCCAGTACCTCTATTTAAATAAATAAATAAATAAATAAATAAATAAATAAATAAATAAATAAATAAATAAAAGAATCTTTTTAAAAAAAATCTTCATCCGTAACTTGTGGTCACAGACCCTCCTCTTAGCGCTACCATCAGAAGTAAGTGCCTGGTGCATGCAGCTCTCAGCCAAATGTGGTTCCCTCCTTCTCCACCCTACTGCCTCCCTGCACATCTCACAGGCCATGGCAAAAGCCACTGACCACCTGGTCAGACCAGCACAAGGCCCATCTGAGCCAAACACTGACTGTGGGTGGGAGAAGCCAGCTGGCCAAGATGACCACCTCACTCTCGGATGCATCCTGTTCCTTGAGCCACGGAGCCCAGGCTGTCACATTCTGATTTGACTCAGAAGGCTGTGACATGTGGCATCTTGGCATGCAATGAAACCGCCAGCGGCTTGGGCGGACCCAGGGCAAGGAGGCCACCAGTCTGTCTAACAGGCCATCTCCCAGGCTGGTTCCCAGCACCTGGCCTGCCACTCCCGGCCATCTGCCCTCGCCAGCAGAAGCCCTATGCTCCCCTCCAGGCCTCAGGCTGCAGGTGATTCTCCTGCCTGGGGTGAGGGTGGGGGAAGGGAGCGTCAACCCACTCGGAGCCCACACCAGGAAGCTGAGCCTACCTTCAGCCGCAGCCCCTGGGCAATGATGCTCTGCTGACCATTCAGCTCAGTTCAGTTCAGGCCACATCAGGCCCCACTGTGCACCAAAAACAGCACGGCCCAGGTGGGCTGGAGAGAGAACACAGTGACTATGATTATGACCACCGCGATGATCAGAGCCGCCCCTGGCTGTGGCTTGAGCACTCACTAAGTGTTTTATATGAATTAACTCATTGAAGCTTCCCACAACCCCAGGGCCTGAGTTAGTTTTATCGTCTCCATTTTACAGATGAAAAAACAGAGACAGAGAGATTAAGCAGCTCACCCCAGGCCACAAGCTGTGAAAGCAGTGGGCTGTGGAGGCACACGCTCTGTCTGACTCCAGCATCCAGCTCCCACTGTTGCCCCGAGCGCCCAGCAGCTGTCAGCCGCGCAGCTGGGCCCAGCGCGCCCCACGATGTGCTTGGGGTCCCCAGAATTTGTCCAAGGGAGGCACTGGTAGTCTTTTGACCACAGCTGAGGAGACTGAGGCTCAGAGAATTTGCATGACTTGCCCAAGGCCACATGGAGGACTTGGCCTTGAGTCTGCTGGGCTCTGAAGCCCACATTCTGAATCCCCATGCTTGTCGGCCTCCTTGCCTGGTTACCAACATGCCTCAACCATTTCCACACACCGCGACCTCCGGCGTCCTGGAGAACAAAGCCCTATAGCGCCCCCAACTTTCTAAACTTCCGGGAGGTATGAGGCCCCCCAGCAGCCACTTGCAGGACTAATCCTGTGCCTGCTCCTGCCTGTTCAGCCTCAACAGGATCAGTGCCATCTCTCAAAACTGAATTTGGCTTCTCCATCTTCTACTGATTTTATTGCAAAGGTTTTTATGGGCAAAGGTATCTCTGACATACACAGGTTGCCCTCCAGACCAAACCGTCCCTCCTGGCTGTCCGACACTGCAGCAGGAAGCAGTCCAAACTGGCATGCAGGAGCCCAGGGACACCCAGGGGCCCCGGGGTCGTCAGGCACGGTGAGGGGAGCCAGCTTACTCCCGCGTGAGTCACCGCCTATTTGTGGATGTTTCCCGCAAGTCACCGCAACACGTGGCTGGAACAGTGACTGTGACCCTCAGCAGCCTGGTGGCAAGAACAGGAGCTAAAAGGTCAGGAAGTCCTGAGTTCAAACCCCACCCTGCCACTTCCTGGCTGTGTGACCTTCCCCGGTGACTCAGCCACTTTGGGCCTCTTGTTCCTGGTCTGTATAAACACCGTGGCAATACCCGGCTTGTAGCGCTATAAAGAGGCTCTGGAAGATGCTGGGTGCTGGGTAAGTGTATTCCCTCCCCACTCCACCCCTAGCAGTCCTTGCAGACCATCTGGCCCAAGGGCTGCAAACAGATGGCTCCTGGCTGCATCGCACCCGGCTGCCTCGCTCGGCCCACGCAGGCTGGAAGGCAGTGTGACGAGGCCGGGGTTGTTTCAGCCCAACACAACAGCAGCGCAAGCCCCCGTCCCTGGTCATGTATGTGAGCTGCCTGCAGCCCTTTGCTGATGATCGGGACCCAAATACCTGACCATAAAAAGACAGGGATTGTGCATTTCAGAGGTTTTTTTCTAACTGGGGGTGTGGTGAGGGCTTCATTTCTTCACTTCTTTGAGTGCAAGGAAGCTGCATATGGAAGGAGAATCATGGTGCAAAAAGACAAAAACGTCTCTGTGCTTCTGAGCGATGACTAGCTGGGCAGATAGTTTGCACCCAGCAGTTTCTGCTGTGACATATTCTGATGACCCTGCATAAGCCAGAGAATGTCCACTAGGCTGGGAGGTAGGCTGCAAGGAGCACTCCTGTGCAGTACCTTCACATCCATGGCCTGGTAGCTTCAAAAACCTCTCCTGAAGCCTTTTCAGGGTGACTCCCAGTAATCTCTCTGCAACACCTAAGAATATTCCAGAATATTCCAGTGTTCACTGCCTAGGTGAGATATGACACGCTGGGATCATTTGCACGTCTGCACCAGCAACCATGCACTTAATTAATCCGACTGGAATCAATTTAGAGGGACTTAATTAAATTCGCAAAAAAAACAGCCTGGCAGAGGAAGTTCAGCCTGTTCACCTGTTAACCAAATATTCAAAGAACAAGTGAGGTGACGGCTCATCTCCTACAAAAGCGCAGCTTCATAAATAGGCTGGTGAGATTGTAGTTTTAGAAAAACAGAATTCTAAATGTACAGCTGTCACCAACCCAAGCGGCTCAGCGGCCTTTCTGAGCACGAAGGCTCCTGCTCGCTCCAGACGTTCTCACCTTGACGCGATGTTCCCAGGGAAGCCCTCGTGTGTCCCAGAACCTGAAGCAGGAGTAGCAGACCTGCCACCCCTGAGGGGACACGAGGGCTCAAGCCCGGGGGGGGACCGCACCAGATGCTCCCCAAGGACCACACCCCGACCCCGAGAGCCAGTGTTTCCTGGGCATGGGTTCTGCCACCTCCAGGCTGCGGAGCTCCGGGCACATTCCCTGACCTCTCTGCACCTCAGCTTCCTCACCTGTGACAAGGCAGTGACGACGGACCTACCCTACAGGGACATGTTGAAGATCAAGGTTGAGTGCTCGGAACAGTGCTTGACCTGTAGGAGTGCCCAGAAAATGTCAGTGACTATCCTGAAGAGTCTGCGCCGCATCTCCAAACCCAACCCCGCCCCCACCCCGGGCCAAAGGGACAGAGTTCCCCCCCCCACCCCACCCCCCCCCACTCCCACCAAGCACGACTTGACTTGGAAGAGCAGGGGACATTCCTTCCCCAGCCCCACCCCTGAGTTGAGACTAATTTTCCCCTCAATGTGGTCTTAACCCACCCTCACTGCCAGGCCTGGCAACCAGCCCACCGGGAGGCAACTGGACCTTTGCAAAGAGCACTGGAGCTGGAGTCAGACCTGGGCTTGAGTCCCAGATCTACCTCTTCCCAGGAGTGAGCAAAGATCATGCCGCCTTCCCGAGCCTCAGTTTCCTCATCTGTAAAATGGAAATTAATACCACCCACCTTATGGGACTGATGTAAGGATCAACGAAAACTTGCCCACCAGCCATGAGCCCCGTGGCCATGGAAATACTGATGACACCTTCTCATCGCCCCTCACCAGCCATCTGTGAGGCAGGCAGGGCAGGCAACCATGTTCCCATTAATCAGATGAGAAAGGTGAGGCTCAGAGAGGTCATGCTGTCCACGTCACCCATCTCTCATCGAGCAAAAGGTTCTGCTGGTAAAAAAACAAACCTGCTGGATTAAGGAGTGAGTGGACGGATGCACCAGGGCTGCAGGAGATAACTAAGGGGTGCGTGGATTTATCCAGGCAACAGCTGATTAACGGGCTCAAAGCACCGAGGCCCTGCCAAGAGAATGCTGGAGAACTGTGCTGGCTGCAGCTCAAGACCCGCCGGAGGAAAGGAAGCTGCAGGCGAGGGCCAGTTCCGGAGGTCCCCGGGAGCCAGCCTGGGTCTCACATAAATGAGCCCTAGGGCCTGGGTGGGCAGTGCCGGTGAGCTTACACTCACTGGCCGAGGAGAACGTGAAGCAGAGAGCCCGTGACCCCCAGCCAGAGGCCTAAGAGGTGCAGGAAAGGTCCTGGCAGAGGCCCCCACACCCCTCAGTGGGGGACATGCAGCCCTGGCAACTCCCACTACACAAGAGCGCAGAGAAGCCGCCTACTCTCCGTTTCCATGGGAATCCCCTTGAAATACCCCTCCAACGGCTGTTGTTCTTCTCTGCGGAGGAAGAGCTCAGGGTAAATGTGATGGAGGGAGGCGGGCACTCATCAACACCCAGGATGCCATGGAAATTTCAAGGCCCAGCCCCACACCACCCACCCCCTCTCACCAGCAGAGATGACCAGGGCCCTGGGGCAGGCTTCGCCTTCACTCCCGCCTCTGTGGGGGCACCACGACTGTTTTCTTGATAATTGAACAACAAGGAGGAAATTGGAGATCGCATCTAAAACAACACCCATCTCTCTTGGAAAAGGCTCCCTGCCGGCCAAGAAGGCCCGGGTGCACAGGGACACGACCTGGGATCAAACCCTGCAGCATGACCTGGATGAGCCCCTGACCTTAGAGCCCCCTTTTCCCCTTTTCTCAAGTGTCCATGGTGAGAGCAAAGGGATACAGAAGCCCTGCACATCCTGCAACTCCGAAGTCACTGGCTCCCTACCCCCGAGGGCAATGGGGATGCGTTTGCCTTATCCTAAAAAATTCTGGAAAAGTTCTCTGGTTCCTGAAGCAAGAATCTGTTGAGGTCTCCTGGGGGCAAGAGGGTGGCAGGCTCCCTGCATGCCCTCGTGAGACGTGGTGGCTGTCATGCACAGAGAAGAGCAGGCATGGCTCAGCGGCGTCTCCAAAGGCTACCAGCTCCTGAGAAGGGTCATTCCTGCAAGTGTTTACTGGGCACTTGGTGCCAGACCTGTTTGCAGCCCTCTTCACCCGTTTTCCACATAGTTCTGACAGCCACCCTCCGATCTGAGACCTGTTATTCCTGCTTCGCAGACAGGAACACTGAGGCCCCAGAGATCACCTGGAGAGGGGAGGCCAGCTAGAACCCAGGCCCTGGTCTCCCAAGGATAGCAGGTGGCCCTCGTAACAGTCACCCTGGGACCACCCTGCCCTGCCTGGGTCCCCCCTGCCCTGCCTGGGCTCCAAGCTTCAGAGCTGAAAGCTCAGGCTCAGGTCCCAAGAGGACCCTCAGGGTGGGGCCCTCTGAGGCTGCTGCTCCATGTCCCTGTCCCTTTTGAGTCTGATCACTCTGCCCCTCCCTCAGTCCCATGGCCACTTGGCCCTCCCATCACACCACCTGGCTCCTGCTGACCCACAGGTCGGCAAGTTGGGGCCATGAAAGCCAAGTGACCCTCCCCAGGGCCTTCAGCTGGGACTCCTGGAGCAGGGCCACAGATGGAAACTGCCACTTCCAAGCCCCTTTACTCTGTGCCTGGCTGGCCCCTCAGAGCTGCAGACAAGCAAAGGGACCACAAGGCAATGGTTGTGACCTCAAAGGGACATGCTGCAGTAAGAGGTGCCTGCATGAAGGAGGGGAAGATCATTCACTGGTTAACCCAGAAAGTCTCAGTTAGCCCGGGGCGGTGGGCCAGGGGGACCCCGGCAGATAACAGAGATGTCCCCGATGATGACCCCTCCAGCAGAGAGCCCCTTGCAGCCTCCGCTGACCTCCCTGCACTTGGCCTTAAACCAACCAGCCAACCTCCATTCCTGAGAGGTGTCTCTGCAGAACCCTGGCCAGGCTCTAGTGACCAAGCGCACCTGAGGGCGGGAACAGGACACGGCCCTCTGCTCAGCATCTTCCCACACGGGCAGCCGGGAGCGCAGAGGATGCCCGAGAATGTTTCCGAAGGATAGACTCTGAGCGGGGTAGAGAGCCCCGCATCCCGGTGCTGGTGAGGACTGGAGCGACTGGCACCACACACTTGGCTACATTAATCGGAATAAAAATACACACACCCTTTGACCTTCCAATACCCACCTGTGGGAATGAATCCTCAGATACATGGTGCGAGCTTTCACCTGTAGGATCACGTGAAATGGAGGAAAAATAAAAACTAGACACAACCTAACGTCTCTCTATAGCTGACTGTTTAACCAGCTGTCCCCCATTCCTGCAATGAGGTCTGTGCGGCCGTGAAAGACAGCAGGGCAAGACGCCACGAGGTCCTACTGCGGAGCACAGGAACTCCGTTCAGCACCTTATAACAGCCTGTCGTGGAAAAGACTATGAAAAGGAATCTATGTAAGTAACTGAATCACTGCTCTGTACACCAGAAACTAACACAGCACTGTGAACTGACTGCACTTCAATGATAATTAAAAAAAAAGAGAGACAGAGAGAAAACAGAGCAAGCTGTAAGTGCCAATTCAGAAACAACCACAGCTTCACGTTACACCACTGCCCTGCTCTAATATTTGCTACCATAAAAATACATGGCTTTGATTTTTAATAATAAATGATGTTTGATTTTGACTGTAAAAGCCACTGCTAATAAAACTTCACTAAGTGTGTACTGGAGAGGAACAAAAATACAGAGCTGCACAGATGGGAGGCATTCGACCCTGCGGCCCCCTGCCCCGAGCTGGCCCCGTGCCCCTCTGCTGCCCCGCCCCGCGCCTCCATGGGGAGGCGCTCCCCCGTCAGGACGTCCAGCCCCCGCGCATGGCAGGGTGAGGTGTGCAGCGCAGACAGGAGAACGACAGATTCGGCAGGGATGTGGATCTCTAAGTCCTGGAACCCCAGTCACCTAAGCCCCTGCCTGAGAGTTCTGGAAAATGGGCTGTCTCCCACAGGGCCTGTCCTGAGAGACCAGAATCTTCTCTTCTGCTTTCACCAGACGCCAAATGCTGAGGGAGAAACAGCTGGTCCTGATCATGGGAATGGGGCTCCCAGGGCCAGCGAGGAATGAAAAGAGGCTGATCCCAACCTGCGCACAGAGGCGCCCAGCAGAGCTTCCGAGCTGAGTTTCTGTAGGATCCACCTTCATTTTCTTTCATTGCGTTGCCCGTCCTAGATGGCCCTGAGGGGTGGAGCTTCCTGCAGCAGCAAAATCAGCTCCAGGTGATGCAGGGTGTGGTAGAAACGGCATTTGCTATGGAATCAGGCAAAGCTGGGTCTGAACCCCATTCCCACCTCTCTGCTGGCTGTGCAACCCAGGGCTGGAAGCCTGACCTCTCTGAGCCTGTGTTCTTACCTACGGAATGGAGTGGGTGGTACCAGCGCTAACTGCAGAAGGCTGTCGAGATAAGGATCGAGGTGCCTTGGACCAGCATCCAGCTCTAGAAACACTGGCTTCCCCATGCCTGCATCAACACCCCCATTTTAAATCTGAACAAAGGCTCTGTCTCTCACTTTATTGGGCAAATGGCTACCCAGTTCTTCATCTGGGTCAGAGACAGATCAAGCAACGGTTCAGCTGCACTCTCAAAGCCGGCCAAGTGCTTGAAGGAAAACGCCAGATGATACGCACAGTGGGTCAGCTCAGGGGATTCCGGCCCTTCAGCATCCCAGCCAATAAAGACGGAAGGCTGATGGCAGAGCTGGCCAACGAACCCACCAGCCACCCTGGACACGGTACCCAACCCAGAGTCCCAGGTATAAGGAGATCCGTGCAGACCTGAGCGAGGGCTGAATGGGCATCTGCAGGCCTGGGTTCGAATCCTAGCCTGCTCACTTAGGAGCTGTGAAGCCCCCACCTCCATTTCCCTGTATGTCAACTGGAGATAACAATTCCACATTCCACAGGGCGGGGTGCTGAGGGCCTTGAACTGGGCCTGCCCCTGCCTCCCCTTCACACTGACTCATGCCTGCTGACCCTTGGAACCCTCTTCCCATCTCCTCCGACTCCAGCTCCTCCTTTAGATCCTAGGACTTGCTCAGGGCCCTGTCTCCCCCATATCCCCAACACCAGTCGCAACACCCGCACAAAGCAGGCACTGAGAGAGACATGCCGAATGCCGTCACTACTTACAGGAAGCCTTCCCTGACTTCCCACCACCCCGGCCACATTGGGCAGCCCGCCCAGCCCCTAGGCTTCTCCGCACCACAGTCCCAGGACCCCCCTTGTCATCTAGTCTGTTTCAGGGACTCCTTGGGGCACAGATCTTGTCAGCCATATCCAGGGCCATATCCCCCACTCCCAGCAAAGCACTTGACACATAGCATGTGCTCAGTAAATTGTGGGCTGTCTGGGGGAACCAACGCACAAAGATGGCTGCACCTCTAAAGTACATTCTCTCAAACCCACCGGGGTCTCCCCGTCCTACACGGCCAGGCCTCTCCGCCTGGCTAAGTTCTCCTCTTCTGGGTGGCTCCTCTCCTAAACATCCCATGCTCCCCAGCTAAACCCAGCTTCTCACTGCAACAAATTCCATCTACAACGCGAACACTGAAGGTGCCTTCTCTTCCGTTTCCCAGATTTTCCATGTTCTCTGCAAAGGATGGGTATCGCCTCTGTTGAGAGGGTGGGAACGGACAGGCCAGCTGGGGTGCAGGCCCCTTTGTTCCTTTTCTGTGAGCAGCCCTGGAGAAGGGGCCTCGGGTTATAAATCCAGCCGAGCCTGTTTTATGGAGAAGGTGCTGCACTGCTGATAGGTTTTTATAGCTGCCCGGTTACAAAGCCGAAGCATAATGAATTCTCAGCCACCTCCCGGGGCCTCAGCTGTCCCACACCCGCCGCCAGGTTGGGGTGGCCAGGCGGGGGGAGGAGAAAGGATGCTTTCTCCTTTGTGCCCCCCCACCCCCAAATACCCTTCGCCCTGCCCCTCTGGCCCCAGTCTGCCGAGGGATTTGGGTTGCTCTGGGGGCCCGATCAACAGTACCCCTGTTCCTGTCCGAGTGTAAGATTCCCCAGAAGGGGAGAGAGGAGTCAGGCGCGTGAAGTCAAGCTCAGCAGAACCTTGAATCCAGGGAAAGGCCCTCCCGGGGAGGATGGGGCGTAAGCCCTAATGTGAGTGGGACTCGCTGTCCCGGGACCCAGAAAGGCCTCACACATGGCGCAGGCAGCACTGACCCAGCCCAGGCCTGTACTAGTCACAACGGGTCCCAAGCCCACAAACCAGAGGGCCCCCGGCCCCTAGCCCCCGCCCAGGAGGAGCCTGTGACAGTGAGGGTAGAGAGGGTCAGGAAGAGCCCTCCCCCAGAACGAGGGCCCCCAGCAACCTGCACGCATGACAGGAGGGACCGGGTCCCACCGCTCGTCCAACATTGTTGAGAAAACAGACCTGTGCCTCCCTTACATGTATAAATGGGTCCAGCCACCTCCTGCTGGCCCTGCTGGCCCGGGGGCCACCTGTCCCTTCAGAATGACTTGCACGTCCTCCAATGACATCCCCAGCATGTGAACATGGGGCTTTAATTCTCAGGGCACAGCTCGCTCTCCCTCACTTCTCAGCTTCACTCTCGTCCCATCTCAGTCCTCCTGGATCTTCCCCCGGGGTCTTCATGGGACCCGGCTCCGGGGGTGTGGGCCTCATGCCCACAGCCCACCTCCGCCTGCAGAGGCCTTTGTTTCAGAGAACACACTGGCATCCGTGCGTCAAGGCAGAACCTTCATCCCACAAACGAGAAAACTGAGGCCCAGGGAGGAGACACGGCTTCCCCAGCATCACACAGCCAGTCACCGGAGAGGCCTGGCCGTGCACAGGGGTCTCCAGGCCCAGCACCATCACCTGTCATCACACACAGCCCCTTACAAGGATGCCACTCCAACCCCTGAGTTTTTAGCCACTGCCCCAATTTATCACCTGCCATCCAACTGTCCCCATATGGACACACATATGTAGCCAGAAGTGCCCCAGTTTGGAGTGATGAAAATTGGGTCACTCGTAGGGAAGGTGCCAGAACAAGGCATGCCTGTGGTTCACACGGTGGATCACGGGGGCTCCCAGCTCCAACAAAGGCTCCCAAGCCTGGGGCTCAGGAGCTTCCTGGAAGCAAAGTCATCAACCGAGTGCTTGGCATGAGGCCATGTGGGACCTGGGGGCCCTGCTGTCCCGCCTGATGTCCTGGCCCGACGGTCTCCCGG
The DNA here is from genome assembly GCF_048564905.1 of Vicugna pacos. Lineage (NCBI taxonomy): Eukaryota > Metazoa > Chordata > Mammalia > Artiodactyla > Camelidae > Vicugna > Vicugna pacos. The sequence goes on from NC_132988.1 coordinate 117,672,901, forward strand.
AGACGCAATTCACCCTCTGGCCCAGTGCTGATCATGACCCTCTTGGAACTTCTTGGGACTGCAGGAGACCGCGGGGTTGAGCTGGCCATGCTGCCGCCCCTGCATGCTTGCTGCCCACCGCCTGCATGGGCTGCCCGCACCCCCATGCTCGGCTCCAGCTCCTCATGGCCACACTACAGGATGCCCTTGGTGGTTAAAGGGTGGGGCTTGGATTGAGGTGGGTCAGAGCCGAAGGTCAAGGCCCTCAGAACCACCCTGGAGCATCCTTCCCTGGGATGCTGACAAGTGTGGACGGGCTGAGCGTGGCTCCCTTCACTTGGGGTTCCACTGCTCAGTGGGAAGATGACATCAGATGGGACCTTTCTGAGTATCAGGTGCACCTAATATGTCATCTCAGCCTGCCCTTGAAGAGACCCCCAAGAGTCCTCTGGCCCTGGTTTACAGCAGAAGATACAGAGGCACAATAGGGGCCATGGCAGGTCAACTGCACACAGGCAGTGGATGCAGTAGAAGGCTGGCCCCAGGGTGACCCAATCCTTCTCTGTATCCTTCCACTCTGCAGATGCAAAAGCACCAAGGACCAAAAGCATGGAGGGAGGGGCCCTAAAGGGAAGGAGTGGAGTTTGAAGTCATTGGAAGGGCCCCAGTGTATGTACCCCAGCTCTGCCTCCTCCTGGCCAGGGGAGGTCTAACCTCTAGAACCCTCAGTTTCCTCATCTGTAAAATGGAGTGAACCATCATCACCTCCGGGGCTGTTCACAACTCAGTAAGATGAGGTGCAAAAAAGAAAATGCCCTGGTTGGCAGGAGTAGGTGGTGGATCTGCCCACACCACGCTCCCTGGTGGGGCAGAGGAGGGCCTCTGGGAAGCCATCCACTCAGAAGCACGTGTGTGAGGAGGCGCAGGGCGGAGTCCTTCCCCACCACTGTCTCCTGCACAACAAGTCATCCTCGTGAGTTCGTCTTCTCCCCAGTGAACCTCAGGCTTTCAAAGATCTAACCTTCTCGCCAGCTGCACAACATGGATGAATCTAGAAGATATTATGCTCGGTGAAACAAGACACAAAAGACAAACAGTGCGTGACTGCACTTAGACGAGGTCCCTAGAAGACGCAAATTCACAGGGACAGGGAACAGCTTGGAGGTTTCCAGGAGCGGAGGGAGGGGCGTTACTGCTTAATGGGGACAGAGCTTCGGTCCAAGTAGTAAAAGCATCTTGGAGCTGGATAGTGGTGATGGTTGCCCGACATTATGAATGCAATTAATGCCACTGAATTGTACACTTCAAAATCATTGGAATGAAAAACAAATAAATGAAATGATTAGAATGGCAAATTTCACGTTTTATATATATCTTACCACAATTTTTTAAAAATTGAGTAATATGCAAAAAAAACCCCCACTGAGTTACACACTTTAAATGAGTGAATTGTATGGTATATGAATTATATCTTAATAAAGCTATTTTTTTTAAATTGAAGGGGTGAATCCTGGCTTCTGGGGTCTCTGATTGACCAGGGTCTGAGGGGGCAGGCTGAGCCCTTCCACAGCGGCCAAACCAAGGTGCCTGCCTGTCCCGTGACCTGCACCCTGGTGGGCAGAGACTCTTTCCCTTAGCTTTGCAGATGCTCAAAGGAAAGGGGGCCCCCTACACTTACTCTGAGGCCAGGGGCCTGGGAGAGCCTCTAATGTGGCCCCCTCCCCACCCCAAGAAGAGAAGGGCCTGGAAGGGAGAGGCCGTTGCCTGGGACTCACAGCAATGATTTTAGGGTGATCCTAAGGCCCACCTTTCGGTCAGAACAAGACAGGAAAAGAGCCCTCGCTGTGAGACTTGGTACGTCCCTACCCTGAGCTCCTGGCTCCCTATCTGTTGAATGGGGACAATGACAGAGTCCGTCCCAGGGACAATGCCTGGACATTGCCCACCCAGCCCAGAGCAGGCACATGTGCACTCTTGCCAAACAGCAGGGCGGCTCTCTTCCCTTCCATCACAGTCCCCATCACCCAGGGGTAGATGCCACGTGGGCCGTGTCTGAGACCAGGCCACCAGACTGTGATGGTTTCTAATAAAACTGCTTCCTCAAGGCTGCACAAATAAGATGATCCGGGAGGTCAGCGTTCCTTAGAGTCAAACTGAGCAGAAACGCCAGCCTGCTCACCGGCCCCTTCTGCAGCTCCCCCCACCCCCGCTGGGGGCTAGAGCAAGCCCAGCCCCAGCCTAGGCCGTCGTCCCAGGTGTGACGTCGCACTGCGCACCCGCAGCAGGCAGGGCTGGGGGTGACTGACAGGCTGCGCCCCAACCCGGCCCCCGTCTGTACTAGTAACTTCCGCCTGGTGCGCATACACGGAGGCAGGTCTGCGGGCAATCTCGTTTGCCTCCTACAAAAAGCATTTACTCATCTCTTGTTGTCCGTATTTATCTTTTCCAGATTCATCAAGTTATAACTGACATAGACCGCTGGGTTAGTTGAAGGTACACAATGTGTTGATTTGATACATTCATATTGTTGCAAAATGATTACCACCATAGCTAACGCTTCCCTTCCAAGATTCTTACCATTTCTTTCTTTGTGGTGCAAATTTTTAAGATCTACTTTCCTTGTAACTATATAATCAAATACATGAGTTTTGATAATTAAAATTATCAAAATAAAAAGAATATGAAAATGAATATATGTATGTACATGCATGACTGGGACATTGTGCCGTACACCAGAAACTGACACATTATAACTGACTACACGTCAGTAAAAATTTTATTTTAATTAAAATTATCAAAATAATCAGGTCTATATAATTTTGTATATATATAAAATACATAATACAGTATTATTAACTACAGTCACCAGGCTTTAGATTATATTACATATTATAGATTATATTATACGATTTATAGATTATACATTGTATCCCCAGAATTTACTCTCCTTATAACTAGATGCTCTGACCAACATCCCTTGGTTTCCCCTACTCCCAGTCCCTGGAAACTACCATTCTAGGCCCTGTTTCTCTGAGTTTGGCTTTTCGAGATTCCACATGTAAGTGAGATCGTATGGTATTTGTCTTTCTCTGTCTGACTTCACTTAGCACGATGCCCTCAAGTTTCATCCACACTGTCGCAAACTCTGTGTTGAAATAAAGTTACAGGATGCCTTTCGTATTTCTGAACAGAGAAATGGTCAGGAGGACAAGTCCTCCGCTTCCCCTGACTGGTCAGGAGGACACGGGAGACGCAGCAGCTCCAAGGTCAGACACAGCCGCGTGCAGACCTTGGCTCAGCCGGCTGTCTGCAGCAGACCACGCTCCTCAGAGGGGGTCACAGCACCGTCTCCCATCCCATCTGCTCTCCACAGTGTGATGCTGCCTTTCCCAAATCCAAGGTTGGAATCTAACACCCCTTCAACCTGGGCCAGCCTGTGACTTGACTGAACAAAAGTCACACAACTGGTGAGTGAGACTCTGAGGTCAGCAGGTCAGGTGCCGCACCTGGTTCCTGGGGTGCTTGATTTGGGAAAGACAGTCGCCACCCAAGGAGTCCCAGTGCCCTGAGACTGCCACGCAGGAGAGGTCGCGTCGACGGTCCCTGGGGAGCCCAGCCTCCCAAACAGCCCCACCACACGCAAAACATGCGAGTAAAACCATCTGGGACCCTCCAGGCCAGCCCACCCATCAGCTTAGAAAGGAGACCCAGAAGCTGCCACGTATGATAGGTTTGCCCAAATTTCTGACCCACAGAATCCAGGGGACGTAACAAAATGGCTGTCATCCTAGGTCACTGAATTTACAGTGGTTTGTTACGTAGTAATAGTAACCATGACACCACCACGTGACTTTGGGCGTGCGACCTGACCTCTCTGGGGTTCTGTTTCCTGGTCTATAAAAGGAGGTCATTCTCACCACCTCCCAGAGTGGGTATAAAGTTCCAGTGAGATCATGAAACATATGTCTCGTGACATTGTAGCAGTCAAGAAATGGTAGCCTCCCTCCCCAACACCATCATCATTATTATTTTATCACGAAGACAAAACAGTCGTACATGCGGAAAAAGGTTCACAGCACGACGATTCTGCTCCCGCACAGCCAAAGCCCCATCACCCATCAGACACCCATCATGAGACAGTGGACACAGCCGTAAGTCACCATGTCCTGGAGCTGAAATTGATCCTTTTTTTTTTTTTTAAAGCAAGAGAGACAGAGACTGATGGGTTTGCTGTGATCTATAGATTACTCCAAAGCTGTGTTACACATAAAGAATTACTCTTTTAAAGATCACTCATGAAATTTTTCGGTAAATTTTATTTTTAGTTTAGTCAACAACATGATATTTGAATCTTAATTCAAGCCCGTTAGAAACACTCCTATCCTTTCACCAAGAAACTGCATTCCCAGATACCCAGAGGTGGGAAAAACCCGAAACACACGGAAATGGACGTTCCCAAGGGTGCACTTCACATCTTTATATGAAACACCCGAAGTTGGGAAAACAGTGTCCAAGAGTGGGAGGTCTCCCACCTCTACGGCCCTTTCTCACCTCCGAGCTCCTGTCCGTAACACCCCTCCTGCTGGGATGCCTCCTCCCCAGCTCCCGGCTGCCCTGCTGGGCCAGCTGCGCCGCTGCCCCGGACTCAGCCTCTCTGCCCATCTGCTCCCAGGCTGCGACAGGACCCACTGCATCCCAGCTCCCATCGCACTGTATTACGGTCATCTGTTTATGTCTCCTTGGTTCCAGAGGTTCTCAAGGGACGGGCTGGGACCTAGACCTCCTCTTTCTTGCATCCCCCTTCCCCACCCACATATCCGCTGCAGGCCATCAACCCCAGTCTGATGGATGAATCCATACGTAGTTACTGAATAAATAATTGTATCTACTAGATGGATTATTATGCAGCCATTAAAACTGTTTACTTGGAGTATGTAATGATATGCGGGAATGTTTCAGCATGCTAAATATTTTAAAAGAAAGAAAACTGTATTTACATTACAATCTTCAGTGGGGCAGTAGGAAGAAATAGAACAAAACTGGAACAATGTTTCTGGGGCAGTGGAACCGAGGATGTTACTTTTTCCCCTTCTTTATTCTACTTTTTGCATTTCCAATGTTTCTGTAACTAGCTAAAACAGAAATAAAATTAAAATCTTACAAGGAGCATCTTAACATTCATGCACATTAGCTCCCAGGCTAAGATGACATGGCACACAGTATGATGATGGATTTATATTTGCACAGCTTCAATAAAGAGTCTTACCTCTCCTTAGGGAAAATATTCAGGTTTTTTTAAAAATCACCTTTCACACTGAAAATCGAAGTAGGAACCACGATCATTTGGCCCCCGACTCCTTCAGCCAGTTCATTCCCTGATGGATTGTTCCCAAAGCAGGCAGGCTGGCTGGAGGTCTGCAGGGTGAACACAGTGGAGGGAAGGCATGTGCCCCTCTCAGTGGTCCATTGGCTGCCTGGCCATTTCTACAGGGAGGAATTTAAGTCACTCCATAGTCTCGAGCTGCCAATTTCAATAAGGAGGATATTGACTGGAATCCTCTAGCCGCGGTTAACGTTACCGAAGCTCTGACGCGTGGAAGGGCCACATAGCGTAGACATGGCCCATTTGGCGTGAGTGTGGGGAGTTCTCACTTTGCACAACTGTGGGGGACCCTAAAAATGATTGTGTAAGCTGAAACCAGTCACAGCATTCTAAATAATCAATGCAGAAATTACCAAAGTCCATGACCTTTAAGAAGCTTTGTGAAGACATTATTGATGGTTGTAAGTGTACAGGGAAATAGAAAACAGTAAAACTAATATTCTATAAGTAATGGTTTTATAATTACACGGTCACTTAAAACATTAGACACACTGCGAATGCAAGTGTTTTATTTCTTTTTAAAACATGTTATCAAGACTAGTTCCAACAGTGCTGGCTTCTTCTGCTTGTTGGATGACTTAACGACACTGGGCAAACATCTTTCCGTGCCTTGGAGAATTGCCTTTCTAAGTTTAGATCGGCTTCCAAGATTCTATCCTCTGCACTTTCAACATTGTGAAATATTGCCGAGTTCCCTTAACACGAAGTGTGTTGCCAGCGTCACTCCCTCTGGGACATCTTCATCCTTTTGCCACAGGCACTTTCCTCATTTATGTCGGTAAGTTCACCTTCTCTTGGTTCCCCCGGCTGAGTATCAGGGTGTCCGACGGCCACAGGTCCAATGTCCCCAGGACCAGCGATTTCCTCTGTGACTCCTTTTATGTTCAGTGCTAATCCCCCTTCCAGCATTGTTGTTTTATTGTTGTTTTGCTTACCATCATCTTTGGGGGCCAGTTCCTGCTTTTGACTGTCCATTTCTGTAAAACATCACATGCGTTTACCACCAGGAGACAAGGAGGCGACATCACTACCTTTCCTGCTGTGTGTGCATGAACTAACAGACACACAGGGACCAACCAGCAACAGACCCTGAAAGCAGCCACTTGGTCACAGATCACAATGCTCATCTGATTTACTTAGTGATTTGTGGACTGGAAAGTGACTGGCAAAGGTTGAACTTGATCAATTACTCACGGCTAGCATTCCGTGGAAATCTGGACTGTGTGGTTGGGGGGCCAGCATTATTTGAACTCAGTCGTGGTGACTGTAATCTGCACATACTGGAACCGTGGAAAGCAAAGACTGCCTACACTCAGGGAACTTGGCCGGGGAAGGCTAGGTAATTGGGGAGAAAAAAAAAAGGACTGCTCTGGGGTCAGATATGAAGATCTGTTCACTCATTCAACCATGCAAACACACATTTACCCAGCACCCAGTGGGTACCAGGTGGATACTGGGTGCTGAGCTGTGTACAGAGGAAGCAGGCATGCCCAAAAAGGGTATCCACTGATGTCGAATGGGACAGGACTCCGGGTCCTATGTTTCAGAAGGGCCAGGTTCTAGTCCTGTATTAAGATCTGAGCTGAGTCACCTCCCGGCTGGGACTGGGAATTAGGGTTCTTGAGTTATAAGGAACAGAAATTGACACAAGCTATCATAAGCAACAAGGAAGTTACGAGAAGGTCCTGAGGGAGCCACAGAATCTAGAAGAGAGCGCAGCAGCTGGACACGGGGGCTCAGAAGGAGCAGGAAAGGAGCAGGACTGAAAATTCAATGTCGGGGAGCTATGACTACTCCAGCTACCAGTGCTGTGTATCATATCACCTCCAGACTCAATGGCTTCAAACAGAAACCATTTATTTGCTCACGAGTCTGCAATGTGGGCAGCTCTTGGTGGAGGTGGTGTGCACCGCTGGACCCCCTACCCAGCATCTCTGAGTTGATGAGGGATGAGAAGGGGTCCTGGAAGGAAAGAGGGGCACACCCAGGGGATTCCCGGGATCCAGGCAAACCTCCATCAGCCTCCAGTCCCATCAGGCAACTGGGATCCAGACAGGGATTAGGGGGACAATGAGGGTGACACAGCAATCCTTACAAAACAGTAACAAATGTCTTCAGCAAATCAGTGGTCTGAGAATGGGATGGAGGACTGGTCTTGATCAGAGAAGACTTAAGAAACAGAACAACCAACACAGAGGCAGGACTTTAGACCCTGGGTCAAACCAACCAAACATAAAAAGACATTTTTAAGACAACTGGGGGCATCGCTAAGATGAACCAGAATTAATCAGTTTGTCTGTTTACTTATTTTTCTGTTGAAGTATAGTTGACCTACTCAGACAGACCAGAGTTTAGATCAGAAGGAGTTAGCAGGCATTTTGTTAGGGGAGACAGTGGTGCTTGGTTATGTAAGAAATGCCCTCACCTTTCCAAGACGCCTACTGATGTCAGGGTGAATGGACAGGAGTCTGGAATTCGCTTAAAACTTCTTGAGCCAAAAGAATAGGAAAATAAATAAACTACAGCAAAATCTTGAGAGCAGCTGAAAAGCAAGGGGATGGACGAGGAGCAATTCAGTATATTATTTTCTCTACTTTAGTACATATTTGAAAGTTTTCATTAAAACTTTATTGAAATTGTAAAAAAAAAAAAGCCGATAATGATAATACGAGTAGCTCTCTTTTACTGAAATGTAAGCACAATGCGTACATTATTTTACTTAATACAGATAGGGAAGGTGCTTCAGGGGCTGATGAAACTGCAAAAAGCTCACAGCTGGGCCGGACCGGAGCTCAGCCCCGGCAGCCCCAAGGGTCAGGGCTGCAAGCTCTGCAGGGCATGGGGGCCAGGGGACAGGAGGATGCAGGGGGCCAGGCAGCCCAGAGGAGAACCTGGGCCTGCAGTTGGAGATCCCATCCCTGCTTGGGGCAGCCGGAGCCTCTGAGAATCCTTTGTTCTGCCTCAATGTGCCATTCAGCCTGGGGTTTTGGAGGACAATGGATCCCGCTGTGCAAGGAGGCAGTGCCAGTCCTGGGCTGCACAGCGGCTCCCAGGTGGGCCTTGGTCCCCGGAGCAGGCTGGCAACTACATTCTGGGCTCAGGCAGAGGAGCTCAAACGCTGTCAGGGGACAAGCACATGTCACTTTGCATATGCTATTCCTGCTGCCTGGAAGGTACTAGAATATTGTATCCTAACATGCCATCGCTGTAAACCTGGGAATGCCTCTCCCTTCAGTGCCAAAGCACCTGTCCCCTGTAGAGCTAGGGCCATCCCCTCCCCAGCTACCGATGCAGTGGAGGGGATCCCTTATCCCACTGACCCACCTGGAGTGCCATCACCCACACGTGGCTGTGACAGATGCAGTGCTGTGTGTCCAGCACATGCTCCGTGCCAGGCAGTCCTGGGTTCAAATCATAAGAAGCCAGATGCAAAACCAGCACTGAATGGGCCACCGGCCCCTGCCTCGTTGCTCCGACCAGGCAACGTGGAGGTCAGGGGTGTGGGTTCTGAAAGCATGTGGCCCACATTCAAAACCCAGCTCTGTTCCTTACAAACCATGTGATGCTGGGCAAGTGCCCGAGCCTCAGTTTTCTCCTTGTAAAATGGGGATCACACACACACACACTGGGTTTTGTGAGGATCCCATAAGATGACGCATTTAGCATCACATCTGGTGTGAGGATGTGCTCAAAAAATGGTCAATTATTATAATGGCTATTATGTTTATTCTAAAATTATTTAATGCTAAAGACCAGATGGGTCATTTTGCGGGAGGGTTGACTGGTGAGGGGTCTCTTTGTAGGACCTGGTTTAACTAACAGGACTCCCCAGGGAGCTGTGGGGCTCGTAGATTCCACCAGCAACTCCAAGACTCCACCCTGGGTCAGCCCACCCTCACAGGTATCCAAGACCCTGGAAGAGGTGGCCCACGTTTCAAGGGCACAGCCTGGCTTGTGTCCACAAAATGAAACCAAGAGTGTGGGGCTCTAGAAGCAGTGCCTTTTGGGACCTGAGCAGTAAGACTCGGGAGGGGGTGTCAGGTGGGCGAGGAGCCATCCTGGAGATCAAGGACCAGAGAGAACCTCTTCTCCATGACAAAAGGGAGAACCAGGGGTGGAGACTATGAAGGCTCGTGGGAAGACAGCATCACCAAACAGAGCCCATGGGGACCAGGTGCTGAGTGGGTATGGGCGCCCCAGAGAGGAAGGGTCCGAGAGATGCTCCCGAGCTTGTCCGGACAGCAGGGCAGTGGTTAAGGCTGGGGACCCACCCTTCTTTCTGCCAGCCCCTCTCCCCTTCACTCCCAGGACTCCTTTGGGTCTGTGACTGCAAAGCTCTCCTGTTAAGATGCTGGTGCCCCTTGGGACCCTGGCCTCAGCTCTCTTCTCCCTTTCCTCCCTCCCCTACCTCACCCTCCCTGCCCCAGGGACGTGGGCTGCTTCTGTGCTGAGCACATAGCAGGCGCTCCAGAAGTATTTGCTGACTAAACAAATGAGTGAATGACTTTGTTCTTTACTGTTGTATGTCCAGCACCTAACATCCCCTCGGCACGTAAGAGGGGTCTGTAAATGTCTGCTGAACAAAAGGGGGAAAAGTGTGCAACCTCACTGGTATTCAGATATGAATTAAAATAATTTTTTAACCTATGCTATTTGCAGAGGTCAAGCAAATTAGAATACCTAATACTTATCAGCACATGGTAAAAGAGAAACTTTCTGGAGAATAATTTGGCAATGTGTGTCAAGAACATTAAACATGTTCATAATTTTTACATAAAATTGCATGTGCAGGGCTCTCTCCGAAGAAAATTATTCCAGAGGTAGGGGGCGGGTATCTTCCTACACACACAGCATTCCTTCCCTCAGTGTTAGTTACAACATGAAAAAAAGCAACCTAATTATCTGACAACTGGGGTTGATGAGCTGAACTATGACACCTATAACAGGAAGAGTGTGCAGCCAATAAAATGATGGAATCTGGGGGCAGGGGCTGACGGAACCAGTTACACACCCCTCTTCTCTGCTAGGACTTGAGAACTCACAGGGAAGAACAAGTGGGACCTCAAAAAAAAATCTGTCTTAATGCTAAGCTTGTGGGGGTGGGGATGAGCTAGGGACCCCTACTCCACTGCCCCTCCCCTTGGGCCTGTGGGGAGAGATAGGTCTCAAGGCTGGACTCTGAAAGGAGGCAACCGTAAGCCAGTTCTTGGAAAAGCCTGCGGGGTGAGGGGCCCCATGGTGGAGACGAAGTAGGAATCTTTAATACTGTAGCTCCGCCCAACAGGGAAATAACTATCCAATGGGCGACACGTTCTCATTCATTCCACCAATCACAAAAGCCAAGAGGGTGGGAGGCGGGGCCAAGGAGTTCCCCATCCCAGGAATTCCAGGCTTCCCCCTTCCGTGACACAGGGCCAGCTCTAGCACTTGTGCGGCGCGGTGCAAACTGAAAATGCAGAGAAAAGAAGTCGGGAAAAGCGCCATTAAAGGTACAACAATACAAAGCGTTCTCATTTTCGCCATGCGTTGCCTCACGTATTTGCTATTTAATGCCGACTGGAAAAAAGGAAAAAGTTTAATTTTTTGGCATTAATTTTATCGCTCATTCTATCGTGCAAGTTCAGTTTTAAATACAAATAGCAGAGCACGGAACCGGAACGCAGAATCACCGAAAACCACAATTCGTCCCCGGTAGCTCCTTCATGCGAACGGACCTAGTTCCTACTGGAGTGGTGGGAACACTGTGAAACCAACTCATCTGTTTTTATTTCACCTTTCGATGCTCACACATTCTAGACACACATCTCTACCCTCCGCTCAATGATGAATAGGGCTGAAGGAACAGGAAGCATGGCTGTCTTATCTTTCCCTTTCTTTGGTGCCATCATTTTCAGCATCAGTGATTAGCTAGCCCAGAGATGTCACATGAGTAACGAAGGACATGAGAGGGTTCCTTGGTCCTTGTGCTTCTTAGACTGTCACTGGCTTCTTTCCACATTCAAAACAAGTTCTGGTTCAAACGAAAGCATGGCTTCCCTGGGCTGTCAGTGTCCCCGCTTATGCAACCAGGGGCATGCTGATCGGTGCCTAAACACAAAATTCTGTGGCCTCAGGACACGTGGGAGCACAGTGACACTCAAACTGACACAAGGTAAGCATGTTACGGAAGCCTCAGCAGGAGCAGTGGAATCGCTTTTCGCACGTGTCACCTCTGCCCACACGTGTGCTCCACTGTCCCGTCAGATGTCTCACAAACGCGGTTCAAAGATAAAATTATTAACAGTTTCAAGACAGGGAGAGCAGAGCTTTAAACCAAGCTTGGGGCCCTTCCAAGTACAGGGCCTTCATGGGTTGCACACCCACGAAACCCGCCCTGTAGCAAAGCACAGGAACATTCTCATAACCTCGTGCTTAATGAGAAAAGTACCCTCCACAGTCGTTCATATAGACAGTTACAATTTTTATTAAAAACAGACATGGGCATTAAAAAAGACTGTAAGGAGCTACTGCAAGTGGCTAAAAATGCGTATCTAGAGCCTGTTCTTTCCTCTTCACCTGCATTATTAATCTGCAATCCTCCCCCTCAAGCCGCAGCATTTCAGGCAGCCACACTTCTGGGTCTCAAGGCCTAAAGCACCTCATACAGAAACATCCCTCAGCTCTGCTGGCTTTAAGGATAAAACCCCAAAGCTGTAGCAAGTAAAAACAATCGGGAGATGATGTGGAAACATTTTATTAGCATTTAATTTCCATCTTGCAGAAAGAAAATGAGGAAACCCTACTGTGTGACCGCACCAGCCTTTAAGTGGGGACTGATACCTCAGGACGCAGGGCTGGCCTACAGGCAGTTTGGGGAAACTGATAACAACAGTAACCCTTGGCCAAGGGCGGACCTTTGGAGTCCTCATGGCCTCTGCTCCTTAGAGCTTTGTGACAACCCAGGGCAGGGAGCAATGCAGGATCCCTGAGGATCAGAAGGCGATGTGCCTTAACGGAGGACACCTATCGGTGTCCCATCGCAGCCTCCTTCCCTGCCCCGACGTCTGAAACAGAGACAACGTGGGGTCATGAAACCCCAGGAAAGCACATGAAGGGACAGTCCTAAGCAGAAGCAAAAGGAACAAAGATTTCAAAAACCAAAGGCTGCCTCTCCCACTCTCCCTCTGGACTGGTTTAGGTCTCTGACGCACCTAACCTCCCCTCTCAGCCCAACCTCCCAGGGGCGGAGATGGAGTTGGGTTACCAGTCTGAAGACAGTCCTAAGGGCTAGTCTAACTCTAACCCCTAAAGAATGGGCATTGTTATTTATGGACAATATTTATTAAGTACTGACTGTGCCCCAGGCCCTGGGCTGGGCACGATCACACACACCAAGCCATTAAATGCCACGAGTTCACTGGGAGTGCTCCATTCACGACACACGGTGGGGAGTCCACGGAGAAGATGCGCCAGCATCAAACAACTGCACGTCCCTCGTTCCAAGCGATCTAAGCAACAACCTGGAGAAGAAACTGAGGCTCAGACAGAGCTGCCCAGGATCACAGCCCCAGAGCAGTCCCCGCCGGGAACACAAGACTCCCGATCTTGGGAGACCTCGTCTGGCTGGAAACGCCTCCTCACTAGGGCCAAGGCGGGGAAACCAAACTGCAGCTCTGACATGTGTGCATAAAAGAGATCACAGAGCATTTCTAAAACAGACAGCAAACAAATCACCACCCCTCCTGGTTTTACGTATCTCATATTCTGGTCATGAGAGACAGGGCAGCCTTTCTGTCTTCCCAATCACCAGAAACGGCCGTAGGAGTCAGGGTGCAACTGGCTTCAAGTAGCAGAGACTTGGCTTAAAGTCTGAAACACTGAGTAAATGCAACAGCTCATGGAACTAGAGCACAGAGATGGGGTGGATGCCAGGCCTGGTTAATCCAGGAGTCACAGATGTCACTAATGTCCCCAGTTCTCACTCATCATCTGCTCTGCCAGCAACAGTGTTGTTGCTTAAGACCTGCTCCTTCCAAACTCTAATTTGAAAAGATATCTGCACCCCAGTGTTCACAGCAGCACTATTTACAACAGCCAAGATGTGGAAGCAACATAAATGTCCACTGACAGATGACTAGATAAAGAAGATGCGGTGTATACGTACAATGGAATACTACTTGGCCATAAAAAGTAAAACAATGCCATTTTCAGCAACATGGATGGATCTGGAGATTGTCATACTAAGTGGAATTAGCCAGAAAGAGAAAGAAAAATATCATATGATATCACTTACATGTGAAATCTTAGAAAATGAGACAAATGAACTTATTTACAAAACAGAAACAGACTCACAGAAAACAAACTTGTGGTTACCAGGGAAGAAGTGGGGTGGAGCGATAAATTGGGAGTCTGGGATTTTCAGATTCTAACTACTGTATATAAAATAGATAAACAGCAAGCACCTACTGTATAACACAGGATATATTCAATATATTCAGGATATATTCAATATATTCAATATATATTCAGTACCTTGTAATAGCCTGTAATGAAAAAGAATATGAAAAGATAGATAGAGCTATAGATATAGATACATAACTGAGTCACTATGCTGTACACCAGAAATTAACACAACATTGTAAATCGACTATACGAAATTAAAAAAAAAAAAAGACTTGCTTCCTCCATGGTCTCAAGGTCACTGCCGGCAACAAAGGGGGTGTCCATGCTCCTTCACAAGAAAGGGACCAGCCTCCCACAGCTCTCTGCTTCCCACTCAACCTCCAGAAAGGACTCCCACATCCATTCTGGAACAGTCACTGGAAGCGGGATGGGATTACCTTGGTCCATCACTGCCTGCCCAGGGCCGACCCAGAGGAGGATGTGCTTGGTTAATGCTACTACATGAGGGAGGATGGATGTAGTTTGTAGATCCAGGCTAGCCTAGAAAATACCTGTTTAACTCACCCTAAAGCTGAGTCCTGGGGCTGCAGCAAGAGAACACAGCCAGGAAGAGTCCTTCCTGAAGCCACATCTGGCTCTGGAGAAAAGTTTAAGCAGAGACTCCCTGGCGTTCTCCTATCCCTGGGGTCCCATTCTCTAGGGCCTAGGTCCTTCCACCAACATAAGAACCTCAACTGTATTGCTCTCCCCAACACCCACCCATCCCTGCAAAGTTCTCTGTGCCCATGGTGGTCTGCACCCCTGCCTAATGATCACAACAGTCCCCATTCAGCTGAGCTGAGCCAAGAGTTCAGGAAAAAAAAAAAAAAGCTGCTCTAATTCATACCAAGGTGTGAATGACTAACAAAACCTATACTGGGCACAAGATATTTGAGATTTTATAAAAGGAAACTCAAGCGAGACTCCCACTGGTGAAGATGACATTTAACTTGAGACCTAAAGGATGAGAACTAAGAGAAGGAGGTGTGTGTTCCAGGCAGTGCACAAAGCCAGTGCAAATACCCTGAGAAAAATGAAAAACAGTCTGCTTAGGAAACAGGAAGTAGATCAGAGCCACTAGGGGGTTGTGAGTGCTTGTGGCCAAATGACCATGTGGAATAGGAATTTGTATACCTGGCTCTTCTGCAAACTCCCAGGATCCACTATTTGCTTGTGACATTCTTCCAGGAACAAGACTTAAATGATAACAATGCCATTTGTGCAATGCTTTCAATAAACACTGTGCCAGATACTTTCTGAGCATCACCACTGACCATCCCAACAACCTTGTAAGATAAGTCACTACTTACTGTTTCTCCCTTTAAAGGGAACAAGTGAAGCTCAGGAAGATTTAGTAACTTGTCCAAGGTTGCACAGCACATGAAGAGTCAGAAGCAGGATTTGAACACAAGTCTGTCTGACATCCAAATCTGTGACCTCCTCTGTGCTCCAAGCACAAAATGCAAGCAAGACGCAACAGTGGGAAAGTCTGTTTCCATGCAGGGAGGCCAGCAATTTCATTTAATTCTAGTAATTATTGTTACTGCTTTCTCTTCTAGACCCTGCTTTCCCTGAGAGTAGGAACCTTAGGTCTGATTCTTCTCTGCATCCCTAGGACCAGAGCTCTATGGCCTACACACACTGGCATTCAGTCTGGGATGTGGACAAAGGTTAGCCTTGGTTTCCTCAACTATAAAATGGGGTATGTGGAGCTCGTGTGAGGCCCCAGCACCTGATGGGTTCTCACCATACTCAGACTGCCAGTTGACAGTTAATAGTTTCCAAGTGGTTCCTCCATCCACCCTCTCATCTGATCCACACAGAACCCCCAAAACCTATAAGTGGGATGGGATTATTCAATTCCATTTCACATACGGGGAAAAGAGGTTCGTCTACATCACAGGGCTCCCTCCTAGAACACAGGCTGCCCAGGGGAGGACCTGTGTCCAGTCCCCAGGGCTAAAATAGTGACTGGCACACGTAAGTATTTGTTGCATGAATGAAGAGTTAAAAACCATCACTTCTTACTCTGATAACTATGCACTCCTCCTCTGTTCTTCCCTTCTAAGAGGTGGTGAATGTAGGAAAGAAGGCGGGGGAGACAGGAAAAAGAAGGAATTAGGGTTTGCAAACATCCACAATGGGTCAGGCACGGTGCTTTTTACTTTAATCACAGAGCCCAGCGCTCTGTCCCCTCCTCCTTAACGTAAAGATGCCAAAACAGAGGTTTCCTCCACAAAGCCAGACCAGAACGACCTGCCAAGATCCTCTCTCCCGGCTGGAGCCAGACCACTGGGGCACCTGCCAGCACCCAGCGGCCTTTCCCCTCTGCCTCTCAGCAGGCTGCCAGCAGAAAGAACACCCAGGACACATGCTGATCCTTCCTCAGCCTCTCCAAGGCAGGCGACAAAGGACCGCTTTCAGCTCCCTGGGCCCCCGGAAACCCCTAGCTCAGGGCAGAGCCTTCACCCCTCTCCACACACACATCCATCAGCAAAGCGTGACTCAGCGATTCTCCTCCGGGAGCGGAGCTGGGTAACGCCACTCCTCAGCATCTCTCCGCCCAGGTTACACACCCAGCCTCCGCTGGCTTGGGTCAGGCCTCCTGGGAGCCCTCCCAGCCCTGACCCAGGGCTCCCCCCGGCCTCCGCAGGGCTCCGGCTACCGGCCCGGCCTTATTTCTGGCACAGCCAGGCATCAGCGCAGCGGACAGCACCCGGGAGTCGAGTCACTGCCCACACAGGTTCCCTGACACAGGCTCCCACGCATCCTAGACCCTCCGCGCGCAATGCCCAGGGCCCCTCCCACTGAGGCACCCACACTTCTGCAGCCAGCCCAGCAGCCCCTAGGGAAGATGCAGACAGTCCCTAACCCAGGAAGGTCTCCAGCGCAAGTGTCCCCACCGTTGCATGCTGACACCCGGAGGCTAGCTCTCCCCATCCTCAGTGGAGGCTCCACTCCGCCGTCCCCTGTCTGCGGCCCGTGAGCTGTCCCCACCGTTCCCTGGACAAGGTGGAGCAGAGGGACCCTTGGAAGTTACTGGCTGATAAGAGAGGGCCGCTGACCCTAGATCCCACCATCCTCTGGGTGGGGGGTGGGGTTGAGCTCCAGGGCCAATTTAGGGGGTTTCATGCAGGAGCCTTTTGGGGTGGCATGTCCCACGTTTTTGGAAAATTCTGACAGTTTAGGGCCAGCTGCTCCTGTCTCAGTTTAACTCACCAGGAATAAAGGATGAAACCCAAATCAGCCGCCTTCCCCCTACCCACTAGGGACCCCGTCTCTGGAGGCACAGGGAGGGGCCCAAGACAGTGAGCCTCCAGGGAACCCTGGCAATGGAAATTTTTTTTTCTTTCTGGGTCCCTCTTCGTCTTCGGGGAACGGGCAGCCTAGAAAATTCTGCGGGCTTCAGGCAGGGCTGAAATGGCCTAAGCCACTAAATTGCCCCAGAATTTCTTCACCAGATTTGCCACAGAGGTGGTCTTTTAAAAAATGAGGGCCAGGGCCGATTCAGGATGCCATGGGCCTGGGGGCGGAAAGCTGCCTGCCAGAGGCTGGCGCGGAGGGCGCTGCCCTCTCGGACCGCTGGGCAGCGGGCAGCGGAGGCCGGCGCCCTCAGGCTCCCTCCCTCCGGGACCCGGGACGGGGTGAGGGTAGGGTGGGGCGGGGGGGACACGACACACAGCGCGCGGTCCAAACCTTCGGAGGGCATTCGGTGCGACGGCATCCCCACGCCGCGGCGGGCCGGAGGGGGCCTCAGACAACACGTACGTTACCTTCAGTCACATAGCTGTGGTCCCGCAGGAAGCTGTGGTTAATTTTCCGCGTGTCCGTGTCCTCGCCCATTGAAGGCCGTGCCCGGTGCCCTGGGCATGCCCCGCCGCCGCACACCGATGCAATCCGCAGAGGTCGCGCCGGGCGCGCGGGCCATGCCGCCGCAGCCTAGCAGGGGCGCGGGCCGCCGGGGCCCCGGGGGGCGGGCATCGCGGCCTGGGGCGGCCGGGGACGGGCGGAGGGCGGCCGGGGCGGTCGCCGCGGTCAGGCGAGCGCGCGGCGGGCAGGCGGTGGCCGGGGGTGGGGGCGGGCCGGGGCCCGGGCGCGCATCCCGGCCGGCCCGGGCGCGCTGCGTCCGTGCGCCCGGCGGCGGTGCGGCGGCGGCGGCGGCCTGGTGCCGGTGCGCCTGGCTGCGGCGGCGGCGGCGGCAGCGGCGGGAGGGGACGCGCGCGGCGCTGCGCCGACCGAGCCGGGGCCGAGCCGGGCTGCGCGGGCTGGGGCCGCCGCCGCCGCCGCCGTAGCAGGCCCCTCCCTCGCGCCGCCCGCTCCTCCGCCCCTGTGGCCCGCGCTGCCCGCCGCGCGCCCGCCGCCCAGCACCCCGCAGGTGGAGCCGCACCCCGGCAGAGGCCGCGCCTCGGCGCTCCGGGCCTCGCGGGTGGGCACCTTCGGTGCCTGGGTGCGTCAGCTGGAGAGGAAGGCAGGCGATGGCCAGTTTGCGGGGGACACTGGCCAGCTGAGCGTTTGCGAGGCACCTTGCGTGCCCAGGTACTTCACTTACTAAAGAGACGGCCCGTGGGTGGGGTGACTAGAAAAGAAGAGGGCCGATGGGCAGCCTCGCTGGGCAGAGGGCAGCGACAAGAACAGGGAAGGGAGGGGCGCGGCAGCTGAAGGTGGCGCATCTGGAGAATGGGAGACTTCACTGGGGCGGGTGGGAAGAGAAAAGGAGGGACAAGAGCCCCCTTCGTTGGTAGAAGAGGGTGGATCAGACGAGTTCCCAGGGCCCTCTGGAGCGCGAAACTGGACCCGTGGGAAGAAGCTGGGGGGCCGGTTTGAGTATCAGCACCCTACAAACAAGGCAGAACTGTGGGTGAGATAGCTGGAGGTAGCTGGCCTCCTCCAAGCAGAACTCCGTGATCTCTCCTCATGCTCACCTGTGATATTTAGAAACAGTGCAGGGTACACTCCAAAAAACAGGCTGGAAGATGCGGGTCCCTCCTCCTGCCAGGCAGAAAAGCACCCCCCTTCCCTTAGTCATTATCGCCGCCCCCCCACCCCCACCCACACAGTGCCTCACACAGAGCAAGCATTCAAAAACTATTTGTTCCCTCTTTGGCGAGCTGCCATCTCCTCCAGGCTGACCCCTTGCCTGATGAACTGAGTGCCCTGCACGGAGCACATACCCCAGTGGGGGCCTCAGAGGTGTTGGGGTGGGTATGGATCAACTTCCACTGCTGCCACGCCCCCCCATACCACCCCCAGCAGGCCTTCCTAGATGCTCAGCAAAACCCGTTTGGAAAGAGGGAAGGGTAACCACGGCTAAAGAGATGGGGGTTCAAGTCCCAGGTGGGAGGTGGAGCTGGTCTCCCCTAGTCCGGCAATTCTGTGACACTCTCCTCCTCTCAACTGGTTTTCTGGGGGCTCCAGGCAGCTCCCCAAACTGCAGTGGAGGCAGGAGAGTCCAATCGGGGCTGGGGCAGAAGGATGGGGTTATGGGAAAGACTGGGAAAGGTGGAAGCTGCCTGAGGTTTCTTGCTAGTGGGTGGGAGGAAGTCCCTGGAGCCAGAGCTGGGCTTTAGACATGCCCAGAATGGGCCCCTAAGAAGGAGCACAAGGTGCTCTCCCAGCACCGTGCAGGTCGTAATGAAAAGGGCAGGACCCAGGAGGGGCCTGGGGCTCTGTCTGTGCCGCCACCTGGTTGCTCAGTGGCCAGGAAGGTCCCCAACCTATCCCAGCCTCAGCTTTCTCACAGTGGTCCACCTCACAGCACAGGTGTGCAAGTCCAGTGCAAAGACCAGGTAAATGCAAGGACCCTCAGGATGTGAAGGAGGCTGACATCCACGTCCTTTCTCACCCATCTTGGTCTGCTCAGGTGCCCCGCACCTCACACCAGAACCCAGCACCCCACATTCTGTCCATTTCCCTGTTCGCCTCTCTCACTCATTGTAGCAGAATGGCTACAGCATCAGACGCTGGAAGATGGACAGACTGGGCTTGAGTCCTGACAGCGCAGGGGCCCCAGGCAAGCACAACCTTGCCTGTTAGATGGACATAATCACAAGGTGTGGCCAGTTCATCCTTAGCAGGGGCCTGCCTCAAGGGTGCTCTAGAATGTTAGCATCATCATGCTGAGCCTCTCTTCTGAGATCTTGTGGAGACCCCCCTCACCCCATTCTCCCCAACTGTCAATCCTGCTGGAACACCCACCCTGTCTTCCAGGATGCCCTGGATCACAGTAAACTAGCCCTACCCTGGCCAAACACAGTGATCCACCCCTTTCATCAGCCTCCAAGCCAGGCTGGGGACCCTGGAGTTGGTGGCCTTCAACCTCGCAGGACCACGAGGCTGGACCCCTCTGCATGACCCCCCCACACACACACATGCAGTCTCCTCTGACTCCCTCAGGGCTCCTCTGCTCTGTCCCCTCCATTCTCCTGAAGCACCCACATCAGTACCAAGTCCCCTCCCTCAACCTCCTGCTCTCTCCCCCGTCCACCCCTCTCAATCTCATGCCATCCACTGCTTCCTCTTTCTGTATCTGCCTGGGCCCCGTCCCTTGGCACAAGGCTGAGCTTCCAATCCTGCCTCTCTTTCTGTATAGACTCATCCCTGTGCTTTCATTCATTCATGACAAATGTGGGCTGAGCACCTACTATGTACAGGCACATATCCAGCACATGGGTAATGAGAACAGAACAGATGGAACTCTCTACTCCCGTGGGGTTGACCTGTTAGTGGAGTGAGATCAACGTGATGATGTGAGTATGTGACATGGAGGTCCTGATGAGTGAGAAGAGAAAGTGGGTGCAGGGATGGAGACGGAAGGCAGAGTCTATTTTACGAAGGGAGTGGAGAGGACCTCTCTGAGAGGGCGAAATTGGTCAGCATCAGTTTTGGCGCTCCCCTTGGCAAAACCTGATCAGATCTTTCCCACGTTTAAAAAAACAGTTCTGACCTCACGTCCCCTGCCAGCTGCCAGCCCTGTGCTGTGCTCTCTTCTTCACAACAGGATCCACATTCACCAACTCCTCTTCCCCATCCCCCACTCACTGCTGGAGCCCTCTGCCAACCTGGCTTCTTCTCACCAGCCCACCATGCCTCCCAAAAAAGACACTTCCAGTCTCAGCCGTGTTGAGAGTGACTTTCCTGTGCCTGGAACCAGTGGATGAGCCGCAGGCCTCCTTCCTTAGCTGACCTCTCGGCAGCTTCCTCCCTGTGGGTCACCCCACCCTCCTTCCCTCTGCTTCGGTGACCCTGCCTTCTCATACCATAATTGTGCTAGTTGGGAGCTTTCTGTAAATAGAATCATAGAGCATGAATGTTTTTATACCTAGTTTCTTTTGCTCAGCGTTGTGTTTCTGTGGTCCACTCATTACATATATGCAGCTATAGTTGGTTCATTTTCACTGTTGTATAGTATTCCGTTGTACAAGTACACTGCAATGCACTGGAATGTACAAATACTTCTAGTGATGGGCACTTAGCTTGTTTTCATTTGGAGGTTATTATGAATAAAGGTCTGTCTCAGCATCATGTGGACTTACTTCCATTGGGCATATGCACTCATCAGGGGATTGCCAGATGTTGGGGTGTGTGTACTTGGAGATTTAGTAACTGATACCAGAGTTTACCAAAGAGATAGTTTAAGAGAGTTCCTGTTGCTCCACAACCTCGTCAAACAAGGTATTCCTGTTGTTTGTGACTTTAGCCACTCACCACCTCCAACACTGCATTGGACATGCTCTCCTGAAACCGAGACTGCCCCTCCTCCTCCTTCACACTCAGGGTGAGCTGGAGTCATCCTTGACCCCTCACGCTCAAGCCCTCACAGCCTGTCTATCTTCCAGTCCTGTTGACTTGCTCTCAGAGTTCTCAAATCCTCCCCCTCCTCTTGCCAGCCTCACCACCCCGCTGACATTCAGGGGCTCCCCCTCTCTCCTATGGACTGAAATCTGACCATTCACTTTCCTGCTTAAAATGTTTCAAGGCTTCCAGCTTTCAGGTGCTAAAATTGAAATTCTGAAGTCTTAGCAATATGGCCCCAAACTGCATCTCTAGCCAATTCCCTCTATGCACCTGGACCTCTGCAATTTTCTGAGCAAGACAGGCCCCTGCAAGACTGCATTTGCACATGCTTGTCCCCTGCCTAGCATGCTATTCCAGCATCCAATTTTCTTCATTTGGAATCAGCTTAAATTGTCCCAATGAGTGATTACTCTAAGCAGCATCTGTCATTCATTGAATGGCCACAGGGAAGTCTTAGTGCTGACCTCACATACCCGGCTTCTCGCCTATCCTATCCCATGGGATAGATTTGTACTTCCCATCGCTTTAAAAATTAGGCACAATCATAAGACTTGCTTTGGGCAGTGAATTGTGAAGAAGTGACTGGTGTCTCTTAGTCAGATCTTTAAGAGCCTGAGTGTGGCTTGCCAGATTCTCCCCCGACCCATGACTTTGGGTCTTGAAAGAAAGCATCTGTTAAAGTAAAGCATCTATTAGCCATGGTCCCTGAATGACTACAAGGAGCAGGGACCCCACTAGAAGTGCAGTGTGACTGGAAATAAACACATGCTGCATCTGGTCACTGAGATTTGTAGGTTGGTTGTTACTGCAGCAAAACCTCTCCTATACGCTGCATCTCTGCATATCAGGTGGCGGCTCAGCACTTCACATGTGTTATCTCATTCTATCCTCAAAACACGAGGACTCTGTCTCAGCCAGAATGGACTAGGTTTTATTACAGCAATGGATGACCCTTCAAAATGCAGTGACTTACAGAATTGATTTCTCCCTCATGCCAGATGGCCATCACAAGTTGGCTGCAGCTCTGATCCTTGTCATTTTTACTCTGGGAGCCAGGCTGATGGAGCAGCCCTAAATTTGGGCGTTGCTGGGGTCATGGCAGAGGCAAAAGAGAGATGGGGGCATGAGCTCACTCTTAGAGCTTCAGTGGCCCAAGTAAGTTGCATAACCACCCCTCAAGTACAAAGGGCAGGGGGGGACACTATAGGTCACATGGTCCTGTGATCTCAATGGCGCATGTAAGTACACTTCTCTCCCAAGGAGGGGCCACAGATATTTTGCACAATAACACAGTCTACTAAAGTATTCATTTTATAAGTGAAAAAAACAGGTACCAAGTCACTTCCCAAGTTACTCAGCTAGTAAGTGGCAGAGCTGAGATTTAGCAGGTCTGTGTGAATCCAAAGCTTGTCCAGTCAACCCATACCAGCTGTTACTAATGTAACTAATTATTACTAATGTAACTAATTGTTACTAATGTAACTCTGTCCCCTTTCCCCTCTGTGACCACCGAGGTCCCACAGGGAGTTCCAGGGTGGTCTTCTAGTTCTTCTCATCACTGTCAACCATCTGCTTCACCTGGGGAGGCTTCCTGAAGCAGTGCCAGGATGAATCTCTTCTCCAGTGAAGTGTTAGACAAAGCCCAGCCTGCCCACCCCCCGCATGGGTCCTTGTGCTTCTGGATGGAGACTGTCTAAGGAGGCGGAGATGCGCTAAGGCCCAGCAAACGGCGATGACAGCAGAGAAGGACCCAGAGCCATCATCCATCCCCAACTCAGAAGTTAACTGATTTTTCTGCCAAAAAGTAACACTTATGATGTAAAATGTGCAAATAAAGGAAAATAAAAAAGCTCTTGTCCTAAGTCCAAACATTATTACCAAAAACCTTTTGGAGTGTCTCATGCCAGGGTCTTTCAAGGCAGAGTTTTGATTTCACACAATCATGACCATACCTTTTTTTTTTTTGTATTGTATTTATTTTAATGAAATAGTTCAAATAAATGGAGACTATAGTGTATTATTACAACCCCCCAACCTTTTGAAGATTGGTTCAAAAGCAATCGACATTAAGATTCTGACATATTTGCTTCAGATCTTTTAATTTAAGAAATAGAAATCAGAGGTATATTGAAGTTCCTGTCCATCCCTTCCTCGTCCTAACCTTCCCTTTCTCTCTCCAGAGGCAAACACTGTTCCCACATTTACATTTTTTCTCATCCATATTCTATCTTTTAATGCATATACATGCCTTGTATCATTTCACTTAATTTTAAAATGTATACAAACATTGTCATGTTGATTGCACCATATTGCAAATTGCTTTTTTTCCTCCCTAAGCCTTACTTTTTCAGCTCTATCTGGTTTCTTCGTTGATCTTGAATGCTGGGAGAAAACACTCAGTGGTGTGTGGGAGCCTGCCCCAGGTTCCTTTTTGCAGGAGCTGATTGCATGTGTCTCTTCCTGACTCTGTGTTCAGTGATGGCACGATGGCAGCTAGAAGTCTGCCATGATGGGACTATTCACAGCCCAGAAGTCAGCAAATGCCGCAGATTCAGGCTTTCCCCGGCAGATAGTAGGTTGTTAAACATTTACGAGCATACTGGTGACTACAATTAATTAATTATTTCTCCCACCCCCTCCATCCACCTTGATGAATATTTAGGTTGTTTCCAGTTTGTTGGGATTTCAAACAACACTGCAGTGAGTGATTGTACCTAGTCCCTCCCACCCAAGCGTGCAGTTTTCCCAGGAGGGACACCTGGAGGCAGGGTCGTGGTGTATGTATGTAACTTTCTACATGTTACCATGTCAAGAAACAGTTTGCACTCTTACGGCGGAGTATCAGATTCTGAGTAAAACTTGAAACTGACGTAAGCGCACTTGGGCTGGCGGCTGAGCTGACAGATGACGGTTGTTGACTTTGCATTTCCTGATCTCTGGTGAGGCTGAGAATCTCTGTTTCCTTCTCTAAGAGTTGCTCTTTCTTCCCTTTGCCCCTTTTGGCCTTTTCTTACTGATTTCTTATGTAATTTGGGTTCGTCCTCTATCTGTTTACGTGTGTTGCAAACACGCTCTTCTAATGTGTTGCTTTTCTCTTAATTTTGTTTAGGACACTTTTTTTCCTACAAAAGTTGCTAATTTTGATGTAGTGGAATTTATCAATATTTTCTTTTAAGTATTTTGCCTTTTGTGTCTTGTTTGATAAATACTTCTCTATCCCCTGGGTTATAAATGTTTTTCCTTTGTACATTGTAGCCCATCTAGAGCATAATGTTCTGTTTGGGGTCAGGTATGGATCTAATTAAATACTTTTCCTTAAGAAGAACCTAGTTTCCAAATCATTTCTTCACTAGTCCATCTTTCTCCCACTGATTGTAATGCCAGTTCTCTTCTGCACCAAGTTCCCGTAAAGGTGTGGGTGCATTTCTGGACTCTGTTCTGTTCCATTGTCTTTTTCATCTGGCCCATGTGCCTTGGGTATTATAGTTTTATAATAAGTCAGTTTCAAGTAGATCAAATGGCACCAGCCTTTGCTTTTCTTCAAAGTTGTTTTGACTTTTCTTGAACCTTTGCTTTTCAGTATAAATCTTCAGTTTATCAGATTCCGTTAAACACCCCTCTGTCATTCTCACTGAAACTGCAAAGAACTGATACATTTAACGTGGGGATTATGATCCACTTCTGCTGCTGAATTGTCTCGTCCATGGGCATGGTCTATCTCTGTATTTATTCAGATACTCTTTCATGTTCTTCAGTTAAGTGTTGTAGTTTTTTCCTAACGATGCTAGCGAACATTTATGTGTTAATATGTGCCGCCTGCTGTTCTAAATGCTCTGTGTTTAACTCAGTTAATCTTCCCAACTTCCAGGAGCGACAGATGATATGATTGTCTGCTTTTACAAATGAGGAAACTGGGGCAGGGAGTGGTCAAGTAACCTAAGCCACTCAGCAGCAGGGCTGCGACGTGGGTTGGAGGCTCCACTCTGACCCTCGCTGCTGCAGTGCCTCCGTATAGGGCTTGCACATCTGTCCTAGGATTTAATCTTAAGTGTCCCGCAGATTTCACTGCTTTTGTGAATGGGGTTTGCCTCCTCGTATGTGTTCTAACTGGTATTGCTGCTCGGGAGAAATGCTGCTGGCTTTACTGTGCTGTCCTGTATCCAGCAGTTTTGTTGAAGTGTCATATGGTTCCAAATATTTTGAGAGCAGATTCTGTTGGATTTTCCATATAGACAATCATGTCTGCGATTAAAGACCATTTGGGCTTTTTCTCGCCATTCTTTCCCCATTTTCTGTCCGGTCCAGTTAGTTCCAGTATGGGGTAGAGTTGAATATCAGTGATGACTGAAAGCATGCATCTTTGTCTTTAGTCTAGCAATGCTTTGAAAGTTCCACTATGAAAACTGATGTTTGCTGTTGGGTTTTGATAGATGCCCTTTCTCCCCCTCCCTAGTTTTCTGGGAGAGTTTGTCAAGAATGAGTGTCAACATTTGTCTAATGTGGGTGTTTTTGGTTTAGCTAATTGCTTTGTTTCGCTGTATCTAATGATATGACCATTTTGCTTTTTACCTTTAATCTATTGGAGTGAGTGAATTAAATTAATAGTTTATCTTTAAACCATTCTTATATTCCCAGAGCAGACCCAACATATGCATATGTATATGTAAAGCCAGATTTGTTTTGCTAATATTTTTATTTGAGTTTTTGAATCTATGTTTAGAAGTCAGATTGGCTAACAGTTTTCTTGTAGTTTTCTAGCTCCAAGCCTCTCCCCATGCTTAAAAAGGGGCACTGCTCTATCTAAAATTGCAGCCTTAGCCGCAATGTTTCATACCCCCTGCCCTGCTTTACTTCTGTTTCTGTAGTGATTATCACTAATATAGCATTTATTTTACCAACTAGTCTTCGTGTTGTTGGCTTCTCTCACTACAGTGTCAGCTCCACGGGGCAGGGACCCTTGCTTGTGTGGTCACTGCTGTGTGCGCCCCCAGTGCCTGGCAGGCAGCAGGGGCTCCTGCAGTAATTGTTGGATGAATTAATGAATGAATGGATGACTGGGGAAGCCTATCAGCAACTCAGGGGGCCAGCCCCTCCCCTTCCCTCCCACACGGTGCCTCCCATAGGGGGCGGGGCAGCGTTTCCGCCCTGGGGAGGCGGTGCAGGGCCGGCTTGGGTGAGTGTCTCGGTGGGTCAAGCCAGGGGCCATACTGGGCTACAGGGCTACCCCACGTATCCCTCAGGGAACCAGAAAGGCAAATCCAGTGGGGCTGTTGGAACCGTGAGGGCCTTGGAGAGCCAAGGAAGAGGGGGACTGGTTCATACCAGAGGGCAGCTGGGCCGGTCCTGGAGCAGAGCCTGGAGAGGGGGCACCATTGCCGTGGCCGGGCTCTACCTGCTGGCCTTGCTGCAGGGCCTGAGAACTGCTGTCCTCGAGGGCCCCACGGCGGTGCCAGGGATGACAGGCAGTGTTAATCAGCACTCGGGTTGCAAGTGACAGAGAGCCAGTCCAAACTGGCTTAGCGAAAGGGCAGCACAAACCCAAGCCTCAGAAAGCGGGCCCCGCCTGGAGACACGTGGATCCTGGGGCTTGAACTGCTTTGGACCCAGGCTGCCTCGCCTCTGTTTCCCCCTGGGGGTCTCGAGTGGCCTCATCCCCTGCCGCTCCCCCTTTGCTGCAGGTGGACTTCTCTGGATGTGGGGAGACCACGGCCAGCAGCAGGTTGGGAGTCACATCTCACAGCATCTTGGCTGGAGCAGGAGCGCCCCTCCCGACTCACCGCAGTCACAAACCCCAGCCTGGTCACCTGCCCACCCCCAGGCCAGGCCCTACAGCCAGGCAGGTCCCATCTTTGGCCTGCCCAGGGCCATGGTGCTTAAGAATGAGACTGAGGCTAGAAAAGATGTCATGAGAGCCTCAGCCCGCCTCTGGTCTAGCCACAGCTCAGTGGACTGTCGCCCAGGCCCAGGTCACCCAGGACCCCGGTGTCCTGCTGCGTTCTGCTCCCGGGCCTCCACCTTCGCCGCTGGGTCTTGAGCCCACGCAGCCTGGAGTGCGGGGTGTTAGTGCCGCTTGGGGACGCCCTCCGCTAATTTGGAAGGAGAGTTCCTGGAGAGTTGCTGCTACCCCTCCCTTTCAGGGATCAGCTCTGGAATCTTCTGTTCACATCTCAGTGGATTGGAGTCCCCTTTCCCTACAGCAGGGACCAGTGATGCACACTTGGTTCCCCTCCCAAATAAACTGCCTGCACCCATGTGCTTTCCAGGCTCTGATTTCCAGGAACCCACACTCAGCCACACTCGGACAGGGCCCCATGGAGGTGGGGGAATCTGCAGCAGGGACATGAGGAACAGGACGGCCCTCGGCAGCATGGGCCTCAGGTCCGGAACTGGAGTTTGGGGTCAGGATCCTGACCCAGAGAGACTGGCTGGAGAGGAGCTCCGAGTGGTCACTGAGCCTGGGGCACTGGATAAGGCACCAAGGCCCAGGGAGCCACAGGGGTGGCCAGTCCCACAACTGGAGGCACTCACAGCTGTCCTTGCAGCATGTGATGAGCACCTACTGTGTCCCAGGCACAGAGCAAGGTGCTTCACTGGCACCTGGCCAGGTGAGTGTCATGGGACCCCATCTGCAGCTGAGAGTGGACCATCCATGCAGCTGTGAGTGTCCAGGCTGATGTGAGGTCTCACTCTCCCCTGACTCCTCTGCTGGCTTCTTCCCTTCCTCTGCTCCCAAATCAAATATCCCCTCCTCAGATAGGCCTTCCTTGATGTGACTTCATTGGAAATGGCAACTCTCTCTCTCTAATCCTTTTCCCTGCTTCATTTTTTGCTGCTCCAGCCCTTGGCTTTATGTGATAACCTAGAATATTATCATTTCCTTGTTTGTCTGTTCACTCTCCACCTGTGTCACCTGTGTCTCCAGAATACACACTTCACAAGCACAGGGCCTCCCAGCCAAAACAGCACTAGGCCATGGTAGGTGCTCGACAATTTCTGAGGGTGTGAATGAATGAATGAATAATAAATGAACAAAGGTAGAGTTGATTCTCTTTCTACTTCCCCACAGCCACCGTGCTTGGGTGTCAAGTTCTACACATTCACCCTAGTCCCCCCTCCAAGCAGAGACTGAGGAGGCTGTGAGTCAGCGGAGGCCCTGCCAGCAGGCTGAGACCCCAGAATGCACATCCCAGTTCCTTGGAGCCCCTGCAGTTCCGCCCTCCAGCCCCGCCACCTCCGGGCCCCCCAGGAAGCCCTGTGCTGAGGGTGGGTGTGGGGGGATCTTCAGGGGTCCGTACGGGGTGAGGTCTCCTCCCCACCGAAAGGTGGCTACCACTGTACCAAGTGAGGAGGGCAATGATGGGACAGAGCTCGGCTCTCCAGGACTCAGACCAGCACCCGCCGCCTAAGGGTGGCGTCCTGGAGCAGCAGGACACACATGGGCCTGCAAAGAGGTGTGTGTTGGAGACACTCAGCCTGCAGTGGACGTTCCTCCCAGCTCAGCGCCCACTGCCCCATACACCACTCGTCTCTCTCAGAGGCCTCCCTGCACATGTGCACCCTCCCTACCTGCTCCCTCTCTCCCCCTCCCCTTCCTTCCCATTCATTTGTCCAGTAGCCACTTGCTGAGTGAGCTCTGGGGACAAAGTGTAAATCATCCTGGGGACAGGCCCTGAGGGGCCCACGGCCCAGAGGAAGGACCTGAAACACAAGAAGGGGGCAGCTCAGGGGCTGTGGCAGCACCAAACATAAGGTGTCCAGCTGGGGTCAGAAAAAGCTTCAGAAGGAGGGGACCTCTGAGATGCGCCTTGAAGAATAAGACGGAGTTTGTGGGAGGCAAAGGCAAAGAAGGAGCCGGCAGGTGGAAGCCTGGACCCGGGCTCGGCCTCTCATCAGCTGTTCGACCTCCTGCCAGCCCTTCACCAGGGGCTCAGCCTGCTCGTCCACGAACTCCATAAGTGAGTCCCACACCTCTCACGTGCACAACACCCCAGCACAGGAGCCAGCACAGAACGGCCCAGTGAACTGCAGTTTTCCCTCCCCACCAAGTGCCTCCCTCTTCCCACCAGGACGGGCTCCCAGAGGCCTGAGGACCCTACATGATCTGCTTCCCTCTCCCCACTCCTCCCCTCTCACTCTACCCAAGCCACACTGGCCTCCCTGCTGTTTCTCCAGCCTGCCTCTGGGCCTTTGCACCTGATGGATTATCCCTCTGCCTGGATTGTTCTTCCCTTATCTCCAAGGCTTAGTGCCTCACTTCCTTGAAGACTTTGCTCAAACATCATTTTCTCAACGAGGTCCATCAGGAGTCCTCTATTTACAACTGCAACCAGCTCCCCATCCCTCAGACGCTCACCCCTATTCTTGGCCCCCTTTACTTGGCTTTGCTTTTTCTTTCTTCTTTTTAATGCAAAATATTCTTTGCTTGTTAAGCATGACTATTATTTCGTCTCTGCCCCTCCGACTCCAAACGTCAGCTTCACGAAGTGGGGGACTTCTGTCTCATTCGCTCCTGACCCGCAGCAGGGTGCACAGAGGTACCAGGATGTGCTCAGCAAGTGAATGGTGCTGTTGAGAAGCTGGAGTTATTTGTAACGTAAATGAAGACAATTAATCCTTACCATCCAGATTACACACTTCATACGTTCCACACACGAGCGGTGCTGGGTTAGAAATCAGACATGCACTAAATCGATTTACTGCGAAAGAAAAGATAAATTCATGCTGTTGTCTTTCTGAAGGAGAAACCATGTCAGCAGCTGACTCTCCACCCTTGCCGCTGAATACACTCATGAAGGATTGCAAACGCAGAGGGGTGGACACCCTTGGCTTTGCTCTAATTGCTTCTAACAGTTCCTGGTCCTCTGGGCTGCGTTGACACCCTCCCCCAGCCCCCAGCCCGATTAATGGCTTTTCTTTGGTCAGGAGCCACAGCTTTAAAATCATACCCACCTCAGTGTACTCTGTTACCTAGCAACAGCCATAAATCAACAGAACATGCTGGAACGTTAAAGCAAACCTCGCTGGCTGTTGGATGCTTTGGCCTTTTTTAACCCAAACATGATCATTTGCTCTCATGCCATTCTGCACCCACCTTTCCACCACCTGGCTTCGTAGAGCATCTGGGTTTGTACATTTTTAAACTATCTTATGGCCCGTCTCATTTTGCAGCAGGAATCTTTTGTGCTTTCTCTGCTGTCTGGCCAGTGCCCAGGAAAGGGACCAGGCCTGTCCATCCAGCCTTCCTGCCTCCATTTCAACCCTGCAGCCAGGGGACCTGGGTCAGCCCTGTGGAGTGTCTGGACATGTAGTCCTTACCTCAGGTCCTCAAAGAGCCTGTTGTCATAGTATCATGGGTGGGTCAATGTAGATGTGAAGTCCCTCCCCTGGGTTTCCTCACACTGGAACCCATCCTGTGTTCACTCACTCATTTGTTCTATCATTCAGTCATTCAACAAACAGTTACAAAGCTCCTCCTTCACGCCAGGCCCCTACAGGCAGAGAGGAATAAGGCCTGGGCCCAGCCTTCAAAGATCTCACATTCCACTGGGGAGGAGCTGGCCAGAAGGCAGCAATGCAGAAGCAGCACCATCCCCCAGGCTGAGGCCAGACTCAGTGCAGACGTTCAGGCTACCAGAGGCAACAAGACAAACCCGATCCTGAATGTGAGATGCTTGCAGCCCACGAAGCGCACAGTGTGGTGAGTGGCACTGTGCACTGAAATACACAAGGTGCACAAGGTGCGCTGTAGAAGGGCACGTGACCAGGCAGGCCAGCCCCCCGACCCCCTTCACGGAGGAGAGCCCGTCTGCACCGAGTCCAAAGGAGCCAGAAGGCATCAGCTGGGGCTCCAGGCACAGGAATCAGGGGAGTAGGGTACAACTGGCCCTTCCTGGACAAATGAAACAGCACCAGCACAAAGGCAAGCTGACATACAGCCGAGGGTGTTCGTGAGCACCAGAAATAGGACTGGAGCAGCTAGTTACTTATTTTTAGAATAAAAATGAATTTAGGAGGAGAACCTATCAGCAAGACTTATCATAGAGTTACGATCCTTATGGCGTGTGATGTCGGTGCAAGAGCAGACAGTTAGGTCGATGGGGCAGCATAGAATCCAGCAGGGCAGGGCGTGTAAGGAGACTAGAGGTTCCGCGGAGCGGGCGCTATAGAGCAGTGGGAAGGGGAAGACCTGTCACTAGCGATGCTGGAAGAGTTGTTCTCCCTTTGGAAAAAATTTAATTTAGATCCCTACCTCAAACCCCACACAAAAATCAATTCTGATCAAATCAAAGATTTAAATGTGAAAAGCATTTGGCACTTGAAATTTTATAAGACATTATGGAAGACTATCCTTCTGACCCTGGAAGTGAGATGAAATGTCTCAAGTCAAAAGAGGAAGACAATCTTCTACAATAAATCAAGAACTTAAGATACCATAAACAAAATGAAAAGACAAGCACATGTAGGGAGAATGCATCCACCACCTATGAAATGAACAAGTGATTAACACAGAAAATGTACAAAGAGCTTCCAAATGTCAACAAGAAGTCAGTGAACTCAATAAAAACATTTGCCCAAAACAGGTATCTCCTGGAAGAGCTCATGAGAAGGGTCTGGAAACATGAAAAGCTCTCCAGGGAAAAATTAATTACATTAAATTCACATGCAAAACCACGGACACCCACTAGATTGGCAAAATCTAGAAAGTCTGTAAACGTGCAGAGATGGCGGGGTCTTCCACTGCTGGGGAGGGTGGACTCAGAACAGTGTCCCGTCAGTAAAGCTGATGACCCGACACCCCAAGCCCAGCAATCCCTTTCTAGCCAATAACCTACAGGAACGCTTAGAGCCCATGTCCCGGGAACACGCACAGGAACAGCCAGGGCGCATCTTCCTGAGAGCAAAGTGTGGGCAGCAACCGCATGTCAGCTCACAAGAGGATGCATGGATTCCGGCACATTCGTACAAGGGAACAGCGCAGAGCAGTAAAAGTGAACGCAGAGCGCTGCTTGCATCAACACATAACCCTGAGTGAAAAAGGCAACCCCTTGAAGGACACACACAGAACGTTCTATTTACATCGAGTGCAAAAAGCCACGCTCAGCCAAGCACTAGATGGTTTAGGGCTACAGCTTTCTGACCGAACTGTAAAGAAGTAAGGTGATGACTGAGGTACCATTCAGGAGAGGGGCTCCTCGTGTGGAGGGGTGGTAGGTCTGGGCAGGAAGGAGCACGTAGAATAGGGGGTCTAGCCTTCGTGTAGACTTCATCGCTGTTTTGACTTTTTTATCATCCTGCTCCATAATCACATGCATTATGACATATCTCTGTATGTGTCAAATAACTGGCAATTTTTAAAAATATAAAAATAGGAACAAAGTGCTGAAGATTTAAAACACAAGTGAGGTGGAAATGATTCACTGGATGTGCTGTGGAATATGAATGAGGACAGCAGTTTGCAAAGGGGACTGTAAGAAGTGACACCCTTGGTGTGGGTTCCAAGGCAGAGCCCAGGGGAATCCAGGAAGTGGGGGCAATAGGGGAGCCCCCCCGAGCACGAGGATCTTTCTCTTGCACACTGGACACCTGCTGAGCCCAGTGAGCTTTCAGGTTGTGTGAAAGCCAGTGAATGACGTGGGGTGACCCCAACAGCCACCAACAGGGAAAGGGTCTCTCCCTGGAGCCTACTCTCAGTGACTTTTGTCATCTCCCCATCCTGGGAGGGACTTTGTCATCTGTCTTTATGAGGTTGGTTTTGAAACAGGTGCCCCTACATCTATGTCCTGTAATGCAGCTGATCTTCTGGGTTGACAGTAAGTTAATTAGACATTCTCCCTCTCTCTCTCTCTCTCTCCCATCTTCCTTTCCCTGACAACTCAGAGCAAAGGGACCACATGGAGTATCTGGCATGTACTTGCAGGACTTGGGAGTGGGGAAGCGGAAAGGAAGCACAAAGGTCGCCTTGTTTTCAGGATCCCGACTAGACCCCTCAGAGAGGTGTATTAACCTGCCCAAAGTCACACAGCTGATAAGGGAGGACTTCACCCATGTGGTGACTGACACTTCCTGAGGTTGGTGGTGATGGTCACGGTGATGACTGTTGAGGAAGACATTGAGGATGAAGCATCACTTGGGCCCAGCATCCCCGACGGTAATAGAATGTGTATAAAAATGCCCAGCATGTTCTTGACCAGTGGTAAGTGCCTAAGAGCTGTAGGCTGCAGTTTCATTCCCTTCAGTTCAAAACAAATGTGTCATCTTATGAAAAAGTCCAGCGAAATCAGATCCAATAAAACTACGCTTTATAAAATTCTGATTTAACAGTATTAGGTGGTCATGTCAGGAGTATAGAAAGGACTTCACTGCACTTTATTGCATCTTTGGGAATTTTTAAAATAATGTAATTAAATTTGCTCTCAACCTGAAGGTTTTACAAAGACTTAACTGTATTTAGTGTAATTTGGTTACATCTCAGGGCTAGAAAATCTTCCAGAGGAGAATACCTGATTCGTGAACTCACTTGCCCACTTACTCATTCATTCATTCACAAATATTTAGTAAACTTTCATTAAAAAGCATGTCCTATTTTGAGGACCTCAGATATTAGTGAATAAGTGCATCACTGGAGTCCTCATTTTTCAGTTCGGTGGAACAAACAGGCACTGGGATGGGATGGGGTCTGTCCAAAGAGTTTTTGCCTTCCAGGATCTGTGGAGTGGAGGCTGGGTGAGCCCAGAGGGACCCTCATAGATGGGGAGGAGGCAGGGAGGTGAGCAAAAGAGAGGCTTCCTAAGAAATGGGAGGATG
Source organism: Vicugna pacos (assembly GCF_048564905.1). Taxonomy (NCBI): domain Eukaryota; kingdom Metazoa; phylum Chordata; class Mammalia; order Artiodactyla; family Camelidae; genus Vicugna; species Vicugna pacos. The sequence goes on from NC_132988.1 coordinate 117,707,282, forward strand.
GACAAGAATTTGGAGGGAGGGGCGATGGTACCCAGGCTGAGCAGACGGATGCCTGTTTATGCGGCTACAAGCCACTTATCACCGGAGTGGAGTAAGCAAGGTGAGCATGAAGGGGCAGGTGCATCGTGAAAGTGGACGAGGCTGGGCCAGTTCATAAAGGGCACCCCAGCCAAGTCAAAGAGCTTCAGCTTTCTTCTCTGGGCAATGCAGATTCAGGGGAGGCTAAACACAGGGGAAGCCCTGGCGGGGCGGGAAGGGCTCCCCTGGAGGGAGGAGGCTTGCATCCGCATGCCCCGTCTCTTCCCTACCTGCTTAGTTTTGTAGGGCAGCACCCACTCTGCAGACACCACCCATCCATTCCCTGAATGACTCACCTGCAGTACATAATAGCTTAGGTAAATATTTTGCAAATCTCTGGTGAAAATAAATCATAACAACACTAATTTGAAGGCATTCTAAAAATGTTCAAATGCAGATGCGGTGGATAAATTGGGCTCCTCGTATTTAGGAGGCTGAGGAACACAAATGCAGGACCATGTCAATGAGTGGTGGATTAATTTCATGTAAAGAAAAAATAACTTACCTCCCTTTGGCTTTTTTTTTTCTTTTTAGAAAGTACAAAACCTGGTATAATGGAGCTATTCTTTTCCAATCTGTGTAAATAGCAGATTAAAATACTGTGCAATTAATCTTTTCAATTTTGTGAGCCTATGAAATTAACAGACATTTAATTTTATCTATTGAATGCACTGCCCCACCCAAGGGATTTGTTATTCTATTCAAGTCAATTCAAGAAGCATTTATTGATGACCAGGTAGAATCGGGTATTGTCCAGGTGTTTGCACATCTGTCCCACTTAATCCTCACATCTCTCAAGGCAGTACCAATGTGGCCACTTTTATGGAAGAGGTGGCTTGAGATGTACCTGGGGGGCCCCAAACCCACTACTGTCTGACTCCAGAGACGTTGATTTTTCTAGAACTGCACCTCCTTGCCCTGCAAACACAGGGATGTAACGCATGGAGGGGAGGGTGTCCGTGTCATCTGAACTCCGATGGAAGGTCCAACAGCTGAGCTCTAGAATATGCTGGGTGGGAGGTGGAACAGGATGAGCACAGGCCACTTGGGGTATATTTTCATTTCCTGGGGCTGCTCTAACAAAGGACCACAAACCGGGTGGCTTAAAACACCAGAAACTTATCCTCTCGTAGTTTTGGAGGCCAGAAGTCTGAGATCAAGGTGTTTGTGGGGCTGCGCTGTCTCTGGAGGCCCAGGGAAGGTCTCTTCCAGGTCTCCCTCGACATCCGGTGGCTGTCGACAAGGCGTGGCGTTCCCTGGCTTGTAAATGCACCACTGTAATCTCTGCCTCTGTCATTATGTGGCATTTTCCTGTGGGTCTCTGTGCCCCTTAGAAGGATACCTTATCCACCTCACGTTGGAACAGGGCCCACCCTGAATTGGCTCCATCTGCAAAGACCCCATTTCCAGTTGAGGTCATACTCAAAGCTACCAGGGGTTAGGACCTCAGCGTATCTCTTTGGGAGGACACGACTCAAGCTACAAGAGGATACTGACACAGATGGGGGCTGCTCGGGGGAGGCCTCTTGGAGGAAGTGACAATTTCAAAGGTAGAATTAAATCAGCCCTTATTCACTGGATCTCAGGCAGCAAACTAGAGGCTGCGGCAGCCTGTGGTGAGAAAGCAAAACCCTTCTCTTACTTGAAAACCAAGGACTCTTACAGAATCCCACAGCCTTCTCAGCACCGCTGGGGAAAAGCAGTGAACACATATAGAGCTGGAGCATCTATTGGGCACCTACTGTATGACGTGCAATCGGCTAGGAGGCAGTACTGTGGTGTTGGCTGGACAAGGCTCTGGACTTAGGGCTGCTCACGCGACCCTGGCCGGTGGCTCGTCACTCTCCTGGTCTGCGGGAAAACGAGAACAGCGCTAGTGCTGGCCTCAGAGCGCCACCTTGTGGTTGAAGTGAATGGCTGCCCTGAGGTGCTTCCCAGAGTGCCGTGCCCAGCGAGGAGTGAACGCAGAAGGTTCAGCTCTCAGCAGATCCTCAGTCCCGGGCCTGTTCTGCAGGAGGCGCTCGGTACACATCATTCCTTCAGCAAACATTTATCAACCTACTGGGCGCCCGACCTGAGTGGGCATTTGTGTCAGCTTCCTAAGGCTGCCGTAACCAAGTAGTGGCACACAGCTCTGGAGTCTAGAAGTCTGAAGCTGAGGTGTCGGTGGGCCACGCTCCTCCTGGGACCTGTCGGGAGGGTCCTTCCGGACCTGCCCCTCGGCAGCCCTCTGCTTCCTCACCCTGTGGCTGCAGCCTTTTGACTGACCACTGCCTCCGCTGTCACATGGCCTTTTGCTTGTGCACCTCTTCTGATCAGGACACTGGTCACATCAGATTGGCTCCACCCTAATCCAGCCTGACTGCATCTTAACTAATTACATCTGCAATGACCCTGTATCAAAATGAGGTCACTTTCTGAGGTACCGGGGGTTGGGACTTAACCGTATATTTTGGGGGGGACGTAATTCAACTCATATCAGCTTTGGAGATACCTTTTTCTGGCAGGGGTCCTCAGGATCCACTTCAGCGGGCTCCCAGCTGCCCTCCGCCCCCAATACAGCCCCAGAACCCTGGCCTGGGGGACTCTGGGAGCTCCAGGACCATCCGCTCTGCAGCCTACAAAGAGGACCATGCAAAGGACTTCTTGTATGGACAGCGGAGCTGCAGCAAACCCACATCCATCTGGGGAGAACCATCCCTCTTTGCAGGCAAAGCCAGCTGCATCCCAGAGAGCGGCTGCTTATCCTTTTAACAACCGTTCACAGTGAACGCACCCCCAAGCATGCTTGGAGCTCTCCCCATCACTGCTGACCCTTTCTCTGGAGACCAGGCCCTGAGGCTGGGGAGGTGACTTGACCCCGCAGCCAGCATTTGGGGGCAGGTGCGAAAGGACCCCACTCTGAGGGTCCCAAGCCCTCGTACTGCCCCACTGCATCTGCCTCGGAGCTCCTCCGGGATTGCCCGCCCCGGCATCCCCTCGCGCCTCCTCAACCACTCCCGCCCTGTGTTCCTGGGGCCTGAGATGGGGCACTGGGTGTAGGAGGCAGGCAGAGCATTGAGTTCTGTGCAAGTGCAGGTCCAACAGTCAACGGTGGGAGCTCTCAGCACCGTGAACAGAGGGACCAGGTGGCCCCTGGGGGCCCGTGTTTCTGATGCTATAGGATATCCCTGATGAGTCAGTCATCGGGGGTGTCAGAGGTTTCCCTCGGGGCCTCTTCCACTTGGCCCATCTCTCGCAGTGGAGCCAGCTCTGCTGCCTTGGAGGATCTCGATCCAGGAGGGAGACAGACAGACAGACAGACGTGTGAAAACAGGGAGTGTCCCCCGGTCATTCCTAATGGCTTTCTAAGCAACACCCAATCCCGTCCCTCTCTCACCACTGCAGAGGTAAGGAAACGGAGGCTCAGAGAGGGGGTGGCCCATGGCCACACGGCAGCCTTGCAGGGTGGACCCAGGATTCTCTGCTCTCAAGCCCAGGGCATACCCAGGGCCACATGTTCTTGGTCAAGAACCACATGCCCTGTGGCCAACCAGAAACCTGTGTTTCTCAGAGAGTGACTTGAGGACCTCCTGGTCACATCCCCAGAGATGCCCAGATGAGAACCACAGAGGTCATAGATACATCCCCAAGCAACTGGGTAGGAAGCTCACGGGGATCCCCAGAGTAGGGGCCTGGCCCGGCCCCAACCACCAGTCCCCCATGTACACGTAGAAGGGGCACAGGGCTTGAGTCAGTACCCACTGGGCTTCAGACGCTGTATTCCCTCCTTCCGGCTGTGTGGCTGGGGGCAAGCACCCTCTCTGATCCTTGTCTTCAAGTATAAAAGCAGATAATAAAAACAAAAGACAACCCAATTAAAAAACGGACGAAGGACTTGAACAGACATTTCTCCAGAGAAGACAAATGGTCAACAGCCCATAAAAATTGTTTAACGTCATTGGTCATCAGGGAAATGCAAACCCCAACCCCAGCGAGAGACATAATACCTCCTGTGATGGCGAAAATCAAAGCAAGAAAAATAATACGTGTTGGTGAGGATGAGGAGAAAATGGAGCCTTCAGACACTGCTGCCGGGAATTTAAAATGGCACAGCCGTTAAGAAAAGAGTTTGGTAAAGGTTTTCAAAACGGTAAATGTTACATTATCTATGACCCAGAAACTCCACTCCTAGGTATGAACCCCAGAGAACCAAAAACACTTGTCCAAACAAGAACTTGTGCGCAGACGTTCATGGCAGAATTATTGATAATGGCCAAAAAATGGAAGCACGAATGTCCATCAACTACTGACTGGATAAATAAAATGTGGGGATATGTCCAGACAATGGAATATTATTCAGTGCACCCAGAGCCAGCTGAGGAATTCCATGACAGCTGAGGAAACCGAGGCCCAGCCCTTGTCCCCGAGCTCCTGGCTTCCTTCCCCACTTGGGACTTGACACTGCCTTAGATGGCGACACCAGGCATCACAATCTGAAGTGACCACAGAGGGAGTCTCGGTTCTTCTCCCAACTCTTCTTTCTCACCAGCATCCCCACTCTCTCAGCTGGTCTTTTCCTCAGGCCCCACCCCCGGAGTCCAGCTTGGCCGTCTTCTTTTTTTCCCCACATTCAGCTCGCCAGTGGGCTCAGCAGGCTGAGGCTTGGCCCGGCTCACTGGTTCCAGCGCTGAGAAGCTCTGAAGGCAGGAGCGTCATTCTTACCTGGAGGGAAATACCATGTCCCGTCTGTCCTCCCCCAACCCCCAATGCTCATCCTTATTGCTCAGGCAGCCCTTCAGACCCGAAGGACGGAGGTGGTCCCCAGCCATCTCGTTTTCAGGCCAAATCCCCCTCAATTTCTGGTTCCTTATGTATTCATCAAAAAGTGATTTCTGAGCACTTGCTATGTGCCAGCCCCATGCTGGGCTCCAGGGCCAACAAGACAAAGAAGCCGGAGTCACTCAGCCCACCTCCCAGAACTGGCCGCTGGGAGAACCTGGAAATGATGCCTTGAGTCCGCTCTGAAGGCCAGTGTCTCAGCATTCATGGGCAGACCGCTGGCCACAGAGGCAGGGTAGGAGTGCGGCTCCTCTGCCACCCTAAGACTCAGTTTCCTCATCTGTGAAATGGGTCAGTGGCCTTGCCTTCCTCTCCAGGACCAGGATCATGTAATTTTCCCCCATGGATTCTTTTCGCTAGCAGCAAGCCCAGGGCCAAAGGCAATCTGTCTAGTCAAGGAATGCCTCCAAGGGCCACAGGGTCGATGGCGATAACACACACGAGCCCATGTACTCATGCAGGTGCTCGTGTGGTTCTCCTCGGGGGGATTTCAGGAGGCTCCTTGGACCCCAACAGAGACTCCCTGGCCAGTCCTGAGAGCTGGTCTTGTCGCCCACCGGGGTGTCCAACAGCATCTGCTGGACAGAAGGGCCCGACTCTAGCCCCACACCCACAGTCAAGGCCCGGCTGGCCGTGGCTTCATCTGTTCCCAGAACCAGCCAATGACATTTATGGCTGCAGCAGGCTGACATGTGGCACTCAGGGAACAGCATCCTGGGCACAGAAGAGGGAGAGCAGTTTGGGCAGACATTTAACAGAAAAATCATCCCAGATCACTGGATAGTTTGCAGTTAATTATTCAGACCCAACAGAAGCCGTGGGTCAGGATGATCACTTCTCCTCAGAGGTGCACACCCTGAGGACTCAGTGCTGGCATCTCAGCCCTGCTACCCTGTGGGGGGCAGGTGACAGTGTTGGATGGTTTTGTGGCAGGTGCAGCTAAAGTGACCCTTGTTCCCATATCAGATTTTATTCCCCTTAACACCCAGCTCCCTCGCTTCCCTGCAGGATTCCAGATGACCATGCGTGAGAGCAGTTTGATAGCCATCCCCCAGGGCTGTTGCTCTGCTCACCCAGAGGTGCCTGAAAGGTGTGCACCATCAGGACCTCGGGTTAGTAGTCACTGGGGGTGGGGCCCTGCCACATCCCAGGACTCAGTGCAGATGAAGCTTCCATTTCTCCCTGGTCACACAGAACCTTATGGCCAGGCTCTGGGGGGCCCTCCTAGGGACAACAGGGCCAGGGTGAGGGGCCGCAGTATCAGAGGTCCCCCTAGGCGCACAGGACCCTTTCCAAGGGATGGTCAGTCCAAGGCCATGGCCCTGGAAGGGGGGTCAGATGAGGCCAGGGGGACCCCCACCTTCCTATCCTCACTCTTCTACTGAAGGAAAGTCACAGAGCCCCTTCGTCCCTGCGGCTGCAGCGCATCTACTGAATGGTGACCAAGGACCAGGCGTGTCCGGGCACGACTCTGCCTGGCGGCCCAGCAGTTTCTCCTCTGTGAAGCTCACACCTGCTGGGAGGGCACAGACAGCACATGGATGGACAGGTAACCCCCCTACATACTGACGAGTGCTGGGAGGGCTTGGAGAAGGAGAAAGCCTGGCTGGGGGTGGTGGGGAGAGGGGAGCAGAGAGGGACTGGTGGGGAGGGCTGACACCCTGCTTAGAGTGGACAGAGGAGGAAGGGACCTTTGGGCAGAGACCTGAATGGAACTAGGGAGGGAGCCGAGCAGCACTGGGGTAGGAGCTTTGCAGGCAGCAGGAATGGCAGGTGCAAAGGCCCTGAGGTGGGGTTGTGGTTGGGGCTTTAGAGGAACCACAAGACTGATGTGGCTGAAGCAGACAAGGAGGGGAGACAGGAGGCTGCGGAGGGGCGGGCAGAGCCCACAGGGAGCAGAGGAAGACTCTGGATTGTCCTCAAGGAGTCAGGAAACCTGACCTCGCACGCTGGTTGCTGGCGGATTGGAGACCCCAGGTGTCAAGCGCTCAGGACAGAGCCCAGCACATCCAGGAACGACAGTGACAGTTCGGTGGGAAGGGCCCTGAACGGAGCTCCTGTTTGCAGGGGACAGTGGAGGTTCTGCTGCTCCTTCGTCACGTGAGGCTTTGAGACAGCAAAGCTGACGATGCCGAGAGCCCTCCGCAGGCCCCCGCTCCCGCCCCAGGGCCTGTCCCGGGAAAGGTTAAACACGGGCCAGAACCCGGCCCAGCCCCTCCCTGGGCTGTTCCCAACACGGCCCGAGGAGGGCCGCCTGGGGGCCCGGAAGTGGCAGCGGGCCGAGAGCGCAGAGGCTTCTCGCGCGCCCCCCGCCCCGCGCCCGGCTGCCGGCCCAGAGCCGGGGCGGCGCGCGCCTCTCGCGCAGGCGCACCGGAGGCCCCGTCTCCGGGCCCGGCGGGCCGAGGCCGAGCGGGGCCCCTCCCTCGGGCCGGGCCGCCCCTCGCGGGCCCCGCGGCCCCGCACGGCCGGCGCGGGGCTGCTCCGAGGGGCGCGTGCCGGCGCCCCCCTGCAGCCCGCACGACCCAGACGCGCCGCGGGCCTGCGAGGCGCCACGCTCCTGCCCTCTGCCGGCTGCCGGCGTCACCCCGAGCGCGGCCCGGTCACCTGCTCCCGGCCGTCGGCGGAACTCCTCTGGGACGGAGTTCGTCCTCGCCGCGAGCGCGGTTGGCCTTTCCGCAGCCACAGCCCGGCCTGCCCGGCGCGGCAGCCGGGCCCCGGGCACCCACGGGCGGCGAAGGCCTCCGCCCCTCCGGCCCGGCTCCCCGCGCCGCGTGTCCCCGGTCGCCCGTGGCCGCTCCCATCTGCACGCCCAGGACCTCCCCTGCCCGCAGCTCCAGAGCAGCTCCCACTGGCCGGGCCAGAGAAGGACTCTGCTGTCCGCTGTCACAGGCCACCCTCTCCCAGGAGGTCAAGCCCTTCCAAGTCTGTCCTTCCCTCAGGACATCCCTCAGCCCTGGGGACCATACGACCTCCTTGCATCTCAGAGTTGACTCTCGCAGAACATTTGCCACTGAGATGTAATCACACACCATAAAACTCATACTTTCCAAGTACACGGTTCAGCGGGTTTTGGTGCATTCACAAAACCGTGCCACCCTCAGCACTATCTAATTCTCCAACAATCACACCACCCCGCAGAGACACCCCAGACCTGCCAGGCATCACACCTGTTCTCTCCTCCCCCGGCCCCCGGGAACTAGGACTCTATTTTCAACCTGCGTGGATTTGCCTCATCAGGACACTTCATGGAGATGGAATGGCACAGCATGTGGCCTTTCGTGTCTGGCTTCCTTCACTTATATAATGTTTGTAGTGGCCTTTGTTCTTTTTATGGCTGAGTAATATTCCACTGTGTAGATATGGCATGTTTTGTGTATTTAGGTATCACTGATGGACACTTGAGTCGTGTCCACCTTTTGGCGATTGTGGATAATGCTGTTACGAATATGCATGAGAGAGTTTCCGGAGGATGTACGTTTCCAGTCCTTTCGACTCACCCCTGACAGTGGAATTACAATTTTCTTGTCATTAATAGTTCTTATAAGCATCTCTTGGTGGCCTAAGCTAGGAGGCCTTCCTGATTGTCAGGTGTCCCCCTGGGGCAGGGGAGGAGTCTGGGGTGGACAGCTCCCTCCCCTGTCCAGTGGGCACAGCCACACCCTTCAGGGGTGTCATCAGCCTGGGATGAGCCTGTGAAGGCCCCCTGCACGCAGCAGGGCCATGGTCATCACTGGTGACCTTGGTGAGACCCGGCGAAGCCTGCAGGCAGATGCATTTTGGTAACCCTGTGAGTATTACCTCTGTCTCTGGGAGAACCTCCTGTCTTTGACTTTGGCGAATGAACAAGGAACGTGAGCCTGTGTGAAGCTCTCACACATGAGTGGAGAGGAGAGGGAGGGCTGGCTCTTGGGGGCAGGGGAAGAAACAGGTCCTCAGTGCAATGTTTATTGAAGAGATCAGAACACCCCAGTTCCATCCATGTCCTGCCGCAGGCCTGCCAGATGGGCAGTGACCCCTCACCGCTCCACGCTGCTTCTCTGCATCCTGAGGCCACACAACTGCCAAGGGCTCACTGCTTTCGAAAGTGAATGAAGAAGGTCCGGATTTCCTTCGGGTGGATAGTGACGGTGGGGCTTCCGGGGGTTGGCGAGGGGTGGCTGGAGCCTCCTAGGGGAGCAGAGGTGGTCTGTCCAGCACCGCCCTTGGAGCCACCTGCTTCCCCAGGTCACCTCCTCCCTGCAGCCCCCTCACAACACCGCCCCTGCCCACATTCTTGCGGCTCCCATGGTGATCAGGGCCGTCGGCTGCCCCCTCCTGACAGGGCTGCACTGCCAGCGGGCTTCTTTCATTTCTGCCCTCTGCAGAGCACCCCGCCACGGGGAAGGCGGATCCAGCTGGTCCTGCCCCACTTGGCCTCATATCCCCTGGGGTGTGGCACTCAATGCCTGAGAGCTTTCTCACTGAGGCCATGGAGGGGACCTGCTGCCCGTTATCTCACTGGGCTCTGCTGAAGTCACATCCTGGGGTTCAGGCTTCACCCTTGGGATGCATCTTAGCCATCCATTCATTCACCTGTGCTTCTATCCATCCATCCATCCATCCATCTATCGTCCCATCCACTCACTCATCATCCACTCATCCATGTATCCAACATACACCTCCCCCCATCATTGCCTCCCTCCCTCGATGACTCCCTCTTTTTTCCATCCTTCCTTCTTTCTGCTCTTTTTCTTCAACACCTATCCATCTTTCCATCCACCCATCTATCCCACATTGACTCAGTGTCTACCTATGTGCCCAGACCATGCTGTGCACAGTACACAGAAGGTGATATGGGTCAGAGCCAACTCAGGAGAAATGGAGAGCAGAGGAGGCACCTGACCCAGCCCTGGACCTCGGGGAGCTCGACTAGAAGCTGGCCAGGATGAAGGGGACAACGCTGTCCAGGCAGAGGGAGCAGCACAGGCACAGACTGGGAGGCAAGAAGCAGCCAGTGGTTTTCAAGGGGTAACTGTCGGGTGTGCAGTGTGAGCTCAGCATGGCAGGTGCCCCCTGGGGATGTGCTGGTGAGTTTGGGGCTCACCCAAGGCACGGGCAGGGGTATGGTCTTGGAGAAACACACACACGCACAGACCACCTGTGTGGACTCCTGGCAGGTGGAGGCTGACCTGAAGCCTTCCTTAACCTAATGTGGTGCGTTCAGGAAGGCTGAGACTCAGAGCAGGAGGGCAGCCTGTTCAAGGTCACACGGGTCTTAAGGAGCAGAGCGGGATCTGAGCCAAGCCTGTCCAGTTCCTGATCCTGGCTGAAGGGCGGGCTGGGAATCCCGGGTGGAGCCTGAACCAGGGGCGCCCAAACCTCTGTGGAGGGGACGATCCTGGGTCCTCCACGTCCAGCGGTGCAGCGTGCTCACGTCCCAGGTCCCGGTGAGCGAGCGCTCCTCCACCGCCAGCACGGAGCCCAGCCCCCGCAGCACGGACTGTGGGACGGGAGCACAGGGAGGGGTGAGCTGCCCGAGGCCCCAGATCTGAGCAGAGAACGAAGCAGAAGCAAGGGCGGGCGCACCGCGGCCCAGGGCGCAGCATCTCCTGCATTTCGTTCCCGAAGCACATCTCCAGGGGCAGGATGGGCAGCCCCATTTTACAGGTGAGGGAACTGAGGCCGGGGAGGAGCGTGCGTCCCCAGGTGCCCAGCTGGATGAGCAGGCCCAGGGGGCGGCAGGCAACTGAACTTCCCCCAACATCGGCCCCTCCTCCCAGCGTTGCTCAGGTGGCGCCCTGCATGGACCCGGGATGGAGCCAGTCCTGGTTTCCATCCCCTCTTCCCCAGTAAGCACCGACCCAGCCCCCCGTGCAGAGGGGAGGGAGGCCGCCATTCTGGCCACTGTAAGGAAAGGACACTCTGCCGACCGGAGGGCTGGGGTTGTCTGCAGGGGCTTCCCTGTGCTGGTGGGAGGAGAAGGCGCGGAGGGCGAGGCTCTGTGTGCTGCTCCCATCCCGCCTTCTGCCTTTACATGTGCTTCTGTGACCAAGTGGTGACAACAGAAGAAATAAAGCCAGTGCACGGATGAAGGCCAGGTGGGAAGATGAAGGTCACCTGGTCCGCAGGTCCGTGATGACAGAGGGAAGGACCCTGGGGAGGAAAGAGGCCGTCCACCCGCCTGCATGGAGGCGAGAGCTGTGAAAGGGGGGCGATGGGAAGGCATCGCAACGGCAGCTCCGGGTGGGCTACTGGGTCCTTCCAGAGTCCGTGGAGGACACAGGTACCAGTGGGGCCAGAGCCACAACACAGAGATTTTCGGAAATTCTCTGTGAGCAGGAGATGAGTAACGAGCCCACAGCCCCACAGAGAAGCAAACTGGGGAGAAAGCAGGCGTCTCCTCACAGCTTCTGAGGAAAGAAGGTGGTCAGTCCGGGCAGCAGGCGCCTCACCTGTTAGTGGGGGTCAGAGGGGAGCGAGGACGGAGGTCGGGGTCCGGGGACACAAATCCACCAGCCTCCTAGGTGTGAGGCCCCTGTGTGCACGTGAGCACCCCAGGGCCTCTCAGCAGCCCTGAAGGCAGAGACTCCGCCCTCCCCATTCAGAGGTGGGGAGTCTTAGGCCCAGAGCCCAGGGGGCCCGCGCTGCTCAGCAGAGTCTCCATGACCCACACCCTGGATTCTGTGACTGATCACCATCTAGGAAGTCTGTGTGAAAATCTACTGTGTTTTCTGATCACATAAGTAACATCTGTGTTGTGTAAAAAGATTTATCACAAGAATAAATGTGAAACAACCAAAATGCAGGCATGTTGTCACAACTGACAGCCCAGAAGACATCAAAGAAGGAGGGGGGCGCCTCCCCCCGTCCCCCGGAGACTGACCCTCCCTCCTTTGTGCCCAGGGGCATCCAAGTCAGGATGGTCGCGCTTGGGTTTGTCTCCCTGTGTGCATCTGCTGGGGGGCAAGAGGCTGATTCAGTGACCTGAGGGCGGGACACAAGGTGGGGGCAGGTTACCTGCAGGTTCACTGTCACAGGCTGAGACAGGACCGGGTGCTCCCCCACCTCATACAGGTGGTGGATCCGCAGCAGGACACGGCGGAGGTCAGCCTTGGCCTTTCGTGGATGGCCTTAGGGACACAGGAAGGTGGCAGTGAGGACCCCTGTCTGTGCCTGGTACTTTACACACTCACCTCAACTTCACATCTTCAACCGCCCTGGGAGGCAGCTGACATGGCCCCCACTTGACAGACAAGGATCTGAGGCTCAGAGAAGGGCAGACACTTGCCCAAGGCCACACAGCTGGTGAGCAACAGAAGGTGGGAGGGAGGATTCCAGCCCAGGTCCAGCTGACTCTAATGCCTCCCACCACCCACACAGGAGCCAATTCTGACGTTTGGAAAGTCTCGGTCCTCATTCAGCTTTGTGGCCATCACTGAGCCCGCCTTCAATCTTCTAGTTCTCTGGAATATTCTCTCTGTTTCGGCCCTCGGGGAGGATGGTGCAGCCAGGCAACCCCGAGGCCAACACAGTGCGAGCACTGTGGCCCACAGAAGCGTTTTCCTGTCTCTGTGACTGAGGAAGCAGGTGGCGTAGCAGCCTGCGAGGGGTCTCTGGAGACCAGGTGAGAAGGGCCTTCCTGCTGAGCCCAGTGGACACGTGGCGTGGGGGTGAAGTGACCTCGTGCCGTGGCAGTACTGTGAGAATTTGGGCTCTTTGTTAATGCAGCACAAGAGGTTCGCGAAGTCTCCTCTCTGTGTTCCTAGTGCTGAGCTTAAGGTTCAAAGCTCCAGAAACACACGGGACTTCAGCTCCCGAGATGCTGATGGTGACGGTGTGGCTGACGGTGGTGGTGATGACGGTCATGATGGTGATGAAGATAGCCTATTTCATACGGGGGTTGTAAGCGACTGAGGATGCAGGGGGCACTTGTGCCATCCCTGCCTGCAAACCTCACCTGGCCCCTCACTCACTGCTCTCTGGAAGGAAGCACTGGTCCAGCCCAGCCCCCTGGTCCTCTTCTATAGTAGAAGCTGCCTCCAGTGCAAGCGTTCTCAGTGGGCTTGGCCTCGCACACAGGTGGGTAGGGAAGGCTCTGTTACTGCAGGGGAGACCCCCTACCCCTCGTCTTATATAACAGGTAGGGGTGGAGATGCTAGTGGTCAGTGTTGGAAAGTCACGTGTCTGCCGGATTGAGCTATGTTCTCCAACACCCACTTTATCCGATACAAAGGCAGTATTCAGCCTTTGTCTCTTAGTTTTCCCTTTTCCCCTAATTTCCACAGACACTTACTTTGGGGTGTGCCAGCCCTGAGTGGGTCTCTGGGAACAGGATAGTGGCTGAGGCACAGTCAGCCCTGCTAGGGAGGTGCTCAGGTGTATAGTGGCAGATCAGGTGCCGCAGGGGCTTCAGCAATGTGATGAATTGGTTCCTGGCAGGTGTTTCTTCCCCCAGGAAGCCCTCCTTGAGGCCCTGCTGGGGGCTTCCCTCTGCACACTGTCACTGCTGTCTGGATGGCATCCAGGTACGCCTTGTCCCAGGCTTCCTGAGCGACCTGCCTCTCTGTGGGCCTCGTTCTCCCCATTAGCAGACAAGAGAACCAGGGTATATAGAGCCTGGACAGCTCTGAGGAGAGCTCCTTTGTCTGGTTGATATGGGGAGAGAGGAGTGAATCTGGACACATGAACACGTGCCTCACCTTTCCGGAGATTCCACAGGTGCTCTGTGTGGTTGGAGCTGTACTTCCAGCCGGGGATGCTGAGGGTCTGCAGGTGGAGACTTGGGGGCAGAGTCACAGCCTCTTGCTGCTGGGGGCCTGGGCCATCCTGGGCAGTCTCTGCAAGGCAGATGGATGACAAGGAGAGGGCTGAGACCAAACTCCTCCTTCTGGCATTCGGAGTTCTCTAAGTCCCCCGTTCCAGCTGGTCTCCCAGCCCTCCCACATGTAGCCCACCCCCCAGTCAGCCTGAAGCATCTGCTGGTGCAAATGCCCCAAACAGCCTTGAATCTCTCGCCCAGTCATTTCAAATTACAGATGGGGAAACTGAGACCCAGAGAGGGGACTGTTTCTTCCAGATCACACAGGAAGTGCACTTGGAGCCCTGTTTCTGTCCAGTGTTGGAAGCCAGCTCCCCTTGTTGGTCATCCATCGGTGTCTCTGCTCAGAAGGACCTCAGCCCCCCTCCTTCCAGGAAACGGTCTGTTCACCTCTGGGCTCCAGCTGGAGCTGCCATCTCCTCACAATACCCGAGGCTACAGTGATTGGTCCAGGCCTGTGTCACGTGATCTCGCCAGGACCAATCATAATCTTTCCCTGGACCTCTGCTCTTGAGACCTTAGTCTGAGTCTCAGTTCTTTTTGGGTGGAGGGGAGACATGTGGCCCCAGAGCTGTTCACAGCCACATCCCAGCTAGGAGGGGGAGGAAGAAGGTCTGCAGACAGAGGGGCCGCCGCGTGAAGGGTCCAGCACCCGAGGCACAATTACATCCTCGCCGTTGCCTTGTTCTGTGGGCCTCAGAATAAAGGCTCCTTGTGGCTCAGTTTTGGTTTCTCTCATGTGTAACCGGAAGAGACCAGAGTGGGTCCTGTGGATGGAGCCGACCACGGGCTTGGAGCTTTTTCACCAGGGCAACATCCCCTCTGTGGGAAAGGCTCTCAGCTGCCACGAAGGAAGCACTGACTGATCCAGGAGCAGCCCCCGACCCTACCGGCCAGTCCCATCCCCTCTCCTGGGAATCTGCACCTGGGACCTGGAGGTGGCCGGGCAGGCAGCTCTTGGCAGTCCTGGGGGAGATGGCCGTGAACACTTGCTCTCGAGAAGCCCAGAGCTGCCCTGTCTCCCACCTGACAGGCCTCTTGTCCAGCTTCTCCTTCGACTCCACGAGCTTCCCCAGGCTCTGCCCCAGTGGCTGTCCTTCGGTTTCTTTACTGCCACACAAGAGAACATCACCTGATAGCCCTCAGAGCTGGTCCCTGACCTCCACTGGGTCTGAGGTCTCCAACTCCACCAGACCTACACACACCAGGCCCTCCCTTCAGCACCGCTCCCTCTCCATCCTGAACCCGGACCTGGGTGAGCCTGTCTCTCCAATGGACAGCCGCCGAGAAACCTTCAGGAGAGGGCCTGGGCCTAATGCATGCACAACTTGCAGCATACAGCAGGCACTCAATCAATGGTGGGAAAATGAGCCACCTACAGCCCACCTGCTCACTAATGCCCTGTAAGGACTGGCTGTAATGAAATAAGGAAAATCTTAAGTCAAATCTTCACCAAAATTTCTGCAAGGGAGAATAGGCTAAACGCAGCTGAAGGATCGCAGGCAAACCTTGGCAGTAGTGCATGTTCAGTCCAAACGAGTGCAATAAAGCAAATACCCCAGTGAAGCCAGTCACGAATGGCTGCGCCAGTTCACACGAAAGTTAGGTTTGCTCTGTACTGCAGGCTATTAAGTGCGCAATAGCGTCATGCCTGTGAAGTCAGCGTAGAAACATGAAATTATAGGATTTTTATTACTTAATATTATTACATCATCGAGCCTTCAGTGAGTTGTAATCTTCTGCAATAACAACATCAAAAATCACTGATCACAGATCACCATACAAATATAACAACAATGAACAAGTTTGAAATACTGAGAAAATTCCCACAACGTGACACAGAGATGTCAACTGAGCAAAGACTGTTGGAAGGATGCTGTCGACAGGCTTGCTCCACACGGGGTTGCCTAATTGATAATTCTAATTTATAAAAAAGGCAGTCTCTTTAAAGCTCAATAAAGAGAAACACATGAAATGAGGCGCTCCTGTAGTGGGAATGGTCGATCCCGTAGTGTATTTAGGTCTTTAAGGTTTTAAGGCTTCTCCATAGCATCGTCTTTAAATCAATCATTGTTTAATGCATTTCACGGTCAATGTTTTTCCATAAAGTTTCCAAACTGGAGGGACTTTATCTACAGAAGTCTCAGCAGAGTCAGTGCATAAACCTTGCAGATCAGAACATGGATAAGAATCGCCCTCACCTGGTGACGGCATACTTAATTTAGGTAAAACCAGTCTTTTAAATGCTGAGCCTCCGGACCTGAAGTAAGAGGTGGACTTGCATCATATTAATAAAGAGAAAGGGACGTCAGTGAGCAAAAGGGAGGCGACGCAGGGAAAAGGTGTGTGGTGGGAGGAGCTGAGTCCCAGCTGTGCGCTGACTAGCATATGACCTTGAATGAGGCGCTGAGCCTCTCTGCACCTCAGTTTGCCCATATTTTAAATGAGGGGCTGGGATCAGAGGTCCCTGAGTCCCTTCCTGCCCCGAAGTAGCCCAGACCCCTGAGGGCACAAGCCCGTCCCCACCCCCGGCCAGCCCGGCTCCCTCTGGGCCGTGACGACACGAGCACTGAGAGGACCCCCTTACCATTCAGCTCTCTCAGCAGCACCACGGGCCTGTGCCGCAGCGCCAGCCCACTCCTCTGGCGCAGGCCGGCGGTGAGTGTGCGGGGTCCCAGCAGCAGCCAGAGCACAGGGCGGACAACGGTGGTGTCGTTCAGTGTGAGGTTGTCCCACAAGGCCCAGTCGAACTTGTTCCAGAGCCGCCGGTGGAGCATGACCTGCAGGGAAGAGCTGTGTGGCAGGCCCCGCCTCGCCCCTGCCGCACCCCCGGGGGTCCGGAGGGGCCTCCTCCTACCTCCACCTGCCCGCTCCTCTGGCTGGAGACGCCGTGGGCCCGCTCCGACAGCAGCACGAGCCGGCTGCCTCTGTCCTGGATGAAGGCCGCCTGGGCCATGGGGTAGTAATTCTGTGGACAGAAACACTGCCAGGCTGGCGGTAGGGGCCAAGGGCCTGGTAGGACACCTGGTCTGGATCACCTCTGGCCCCCGAGCCAGCCCCCCGCACAGGCACGGTGGCTGCTCAGTGTGGTGTTGGTGGCCAGGGTTTGGGGATCTGACGTTTTAGACTGACCGACTTGGATTGAAATTCAGCTCTTCTGCTTCTTGACCGTATGAGATGGGGACTCAGATGCCCAAGCCTCAGTTTCCCGATCTGTAACATGGGGTCAAACCACCCCGCACAACTGCTTCGGGGGGGAATGAAGGGGTGTGTGCCAGTCCAGGCTGAGATCAGCCCTAGGCCGATGGTTGCGAGATAGAAAAGGGCCTGTGTCTGGGCTGGAACAGTGGTCGCAGAGCCCATGCTCTTTGCTCTGTTGGGGCAAGACGTCCTGGGCTGACGGCCTTGGTCTTTCTGGAGCCTCGGCCACAGCGGGTGAGAAGCAGCCAATAGAAATGACAGGGAATGAAACTCAAGGAAGGCAGAGCAGGGAGGGGTCACAACCCCCACACGGGGTCCCCTGGAAGGAGGAGGAGCTAACGCTGATTGAGGCATAAGAGGTGCCCCGCACACCCCTGCGCCTGGACTGTCCCAGCTGACCCCCAGATTTCTGAGGGGAGGTCACTTCCTTTCCCAGAAGAGCACAGAGGCCCAGGGAAGCCAGGTGACCTGCCCTTGGTCACTCTGCTGGATGCAAAGGGTCTGGGAGCTGAACTGATTTCGGAATTCAGGCTGTGTTTGCCATTTCACCAAGCGGCCTGGCAGTGGGTCTACTGAGAGGAGCCAATGAGGGTCCAAGCCCGCTCAGGCCTAGACAGGCATCATCTGCTTATCCCCAGAGTGACCCCCAGTGAGGCACTCATCTGACAGAAGAGGACCCGAGGGGCACACAGGAGGCCTCAGCAACTTCCCTCACACGCGGTGGCACCAGAGCTCGGGCACAGGTCTGAACAAGCCTGGGTCTCACCCACTAACGGCACACGTGGGGCAGCGGAGGTTCAGAGAGATGCTCTAGACTCTGCTGCTGACCGTGGGTGCTCATAGGGGTCCCTCCCGCCGGCTGCAGAAGTGCCATCGGCGCTGCGTCTGCGGGCCCTGTGCCCACGGGGCGCCGCAGGGCCTACCCGGGAGACAGTGTTGTTCGCGTAGTTTCTGTAGGTCCTGCGCTGCATCTGGTAGCCGTTGTTGTCCGAGTAGAGAACCCGCTGAGTGTTGAGATCGGTGCTGGTCCTCAGGATGGCCTCGCGGTTCAGCTCCAAGGGGCCCACCCGGCACTCCTGTTCTATGCGATGGCAGAGCAGCTCCCCGCCAGAGCCCTGAGGCCCGCGGGCCAGCCGGGTGTAGATGGCGTGTGTGTGGTCAGTGTCGTTCACCTGCCTGGAGGGGAAGCAGAGTGGGCGAGTCAAGCTCTGGCAGCTTCTGGACGGCCCTGCCTTTGGACAGGAAGGAAGGGGGCAGGGCACGGCCATTCAAGGAGTAACAGCAACTAACACCAAGAGAGTGGAAGATCCAGCTCCCAGCAGGCCCTGAGGCCCAAGATGGCAGGAGACCTGACTTCCAGGAGACTCGCGCTCACCACACGCCCACTGCAGCACGTTAACATGGTGAATGAGTCTCCCCACCGGCGCCAGGACCCTTCTCAGGCTGACAATAAAAGGTCAGAAAGTGGGTGGTGGCTCAGCTACTGAGAATCCCAGCCTCTTCCCCAAAGTAGTTGGAAAAATCCTCCCATTTGTTAGCATACAAAGTTACTGAGCCCGTAAAACTAGCAGCCCCGCAGCCCAGGGCCGCTCGCGCTCCTGAGCGAGAGGCACGCACTCTGTCTGCGGAGTGTGAGTCCACTTCTGCTTTAAACTGAGCATCCAGCCCCACGCCTCATGGCCTTCCCCTTGCCTTCTGAAATAGCCCGCATTCTGTCCATGGAGTATGTAGCTTTCAGAATAAATCCACCTTCACTGAGCCGTGGCTCACCCTCGAATCTTTCCTGCTTGAAGCCTAGGACCCACACGTGGTGGGGTGTGTCCCATACAGCCAGCTGAAAGCTGCGACGTGGTCATTTTCTCACCCCACATTTTTTCCTGTGTCACCTTCTTTCCTTCCTACCTCATTTCCCTCCCTCCCTCCTTGCTGCAGGCAGCGCAGGGCAGGCAGAGAGCCCGGGTCCCTGACGGTGCTGAGCACCAGCCAACCTGGGTGGCTCATGTCTGTGCTGTTAATGAGAACACCAGACCTGCTCTGGTATGTAAGTCACTGCCACTATGGGTGCTGGTCCCACCTCTGGACTTAGATGCACCAAGATGACACAGCACAGCCAGGTCTGCAGAGATTCGGAGCAGTTCATCACTGCATTAAACTTTCATTGAGGAACGACCGAGTGCCAAGCACAGAACTAGGAGCTGGGCATCTGGAGCAAGGATGGACCCTCATTTCCCCAAGCACCTGCCCAGCCAGCGTCCTCTGCGCACAGCCAGCGGGGCCGTCCTCACCTGTAGAAGAACTGCCGGATCTCGGTCATGAGCCGCCCCTCTACGATCTCCATCCCCACAGCTTCCCACGCTGGCTCTGCGGCACCTTTGGGCATAAACACGTAATTATCTGAAATAAGACCGTCTTCCTCTTCACCGTTCACGTGGTACTCCATGAACTCCTGGGTCACGCGTACTGTGCGGTTACTCTGCCTGCAGAGGCGGGAGAGAGAAACCAGTATGATCGTGGCGGACAATGTCTCTTGGGCATTATCCCTGTGCTGGGAACCACGCTCACAATCCCTGTACGCAGACACCAGCCTCGAATCAGGAGTGAACAAAAATACCCTCCACAGAGCCTAAGGGACAGTTACGAGGACACTCGATGACACACACGCACCTGGTCTGGAGACAAGCCTCTAGACCATTGTCCCCGCCTCCCCGCCTCCCCGCCTCATGCTGTCTGACTGAAGGACTGGACTTGCGCTGAGCCCAGGTGAGGGGAGTCCTGGTCTGTGCCTGCACAGCTGCTGACAGCTGACTGAGCTCCAGGTGACACTCACCTCACGCCAACGCCCCACTCCCTCCTCTGCTCTGTCTCCCCCTCCCCCTCCTTCTTCCCCTTCGCTTTCTGCCAGGGGCTCCTCCCAAGCTTCCTGTTCCTCCCAAACTCTGCTCCTGTCAGGAGGCACATGAGGAAACAGAAGCGGCTGTCTTGGGAGAGGCCGCTGAGGAGGAATGAAAACTGCCTGGGATGTGACAGGAGGATGGACGGGGCAGGGGGTGCTCCAAACTCTGGGAGGACTTCCCTGGGGGTCAGATGCCTTCTCTGCTGTCAACCAATAGCTGCCGTTGATTAAACATGTGAATAAATGGGTGGACGGACGGATGGCGGGGTGGATGGACGGGTGCATGGATGGAAAGATGGATGGGTGGATGCATGGATGAGTGGCGGGGCGAGTGGAGAGATGGATGCGGCGGTGGGTGGATGTATGGATTTTATGTTTCTCCCAATTTAAAAGAGTGGGTACCGTGACTATTATATTTCCCCCAGGGAGGATCTCTCAACATTCCTTTTTCCGTGGATTCACACCTTAGAAATGAACAAGTTCAGGAAAGCCTTCTTTGCCCTAGCCTAGACACGCACGCCTGGACATCAGCTCGGCACTGCGAGGGCCTTCAGCACCATCAGGTCCTTCCCAGGCCCCCAGGCAGGGGAGGAAATGCAGACCCGGTGAGGGCAGGGCACGCCCAGGCCCCAGGGCGCTCCTCGCCTCGGAGCCAGCGGTGGCTGCACCTCACCCCTCCCAGACGCTGTGCATCAGGTTGGTCTCCTGGTCCAGGAACACAGTGTAGCAGTCATTCTTCACAGGCACCAGGCGCCTGCCCAAGTGCCTGGCATGTCCCCTGAGCCTGCGGCCAAACTGCGTGGCGCTGGTCACGGTGGCAGCAGCCTCCTGGGTGTCCTCATGGGCCCTCTTGATGGGCCTGATGCTGTAGTGCTGGTAGCTGAGCCCCGGGATCGTGGTCAGCACGTGCAGGTCATGTGCGGGTGGGGTATCCCCTGACTTCTGGACCTGCACGGCCAGCGGGATGGGATGAAATGATGGACGTCAGGATTGGAAGATGCCTCAGTGTCCTTAGTAACCCGCGGCCGCACGCCCACAGGATGGAGTGCCTGCTGCCCGCTGAGGCAGCAGGGTGGTCCATCCCTGGGCTGAGCTGGGTCCCCTCCCTGCACCCTCCCTGCTCAGCAGGACCCAGGCCCAGCCTCCTCTCCCTCCTGCCCCCCTTCTCCTCTGGGGCCTGCAAACCGGCCGCCTTCCTATCCAGCCCTCGCTGCTGTGTCCTGCCCTGAGCCTGTGCTCACACTGTCCCCTCTGTCTGCGGGGCTTCCTTTCTGGAGGGAGCGCCTTTGTCTCTCATTCCTCCAACTTCCCCATGGGGGGAGGTGTTCGGGGTTTCGCTCCTGCCCTTTCCCCATCCCCACATTGTCTGATTAAGGAAGGGGGTCGGAGGAGGACACCGAGGACCTGCAGGGGGGACCCTCACTCTCTAGGGAAAAGGTGCCTCTCTGAGCCCCTCCACCTGGCCTTTCTCTGAACTAAAGCAGCTACACTGTCCCACCGCACACCCCCCACACCTGTGCTGAAGGATTCCCTCCGCCACAGTTACCATCCAGCGAGGGCTGTATTTTCCTACTTTGCTTCCTGCCTGGTTCTCCGGCTAGAACATGAGCCCTGAGGGCAGGCACTTTGTCTCCTTGGTTACTGAAGCTTCTCCAGCACCTACAGTGAGGCCTGACACACAGCAGGGGCTCCAGGGATATCTGAGTGCGTTTACTCTTGGTGGGTACTGCCTGTGGGCGCGGAAGGGGTGCACGTGCTGAGTCTGCTCAAGCCAGCACCCTCTTCTCCCGCGTCCACGGAGGGGAGCTGCTCGCTCCGCCTTCTGGCCCAGCTGAGGGCTGCTGCCCAGGCCCGCGGGTGATCGCAGCACACCTTGACTCTCCGTTCCTGTGTCTGCTCCCTGACCCCCGCGGTGACTCCAGTGTCCAGAGCCCAGCACTCAGCCCAGGCCCAGGCCCAAAATGGGCACTGGAGAGTGTTCCCGGAATGTCTGCCTCACGGCAGCACCTTCTCTGCCTCTCCCCTGGAGGGTTGGCTGGGTGACAGGTAGGTGCCCTCTGGAAGCACCTCCGGCTTCAGGCCCTGGAAGGAGACGGGGACCACACTCTGCCGCTGCCTGTCTGGGTGTCGCAGAGACAGCCCGCCCGTGCCCAGCCCCTGATGCAGCGCCTCTTTCAGTATCTGCTTTAAGACTCCCGACGGCCTTCCCCACACAAAGTGGAAATTCACCAGAATGTATCTATTCCACATGGAGCAGAGGAGGGGGCGCCTCCCGTGCCGCCCAGACCTCCCTGAGACCTTCCAGGGAGAGAACAGAAGAGTCATTTTTGGCCAAATCAGATGCCCAAAGTCAGTCCGCTGGGTGGATCCCAGTGACCCTGGTGGATGCACACCCCAATGACAGTGTTCTCACAGTGACAGTGGGGTTGTCCCCTGTTCACTGTAAAGGCTCCCACTTCTGTGGGTGCCCAGCCCAGAGCAGGTGCCGCAACAGCAGGCGCGCCTCCGGCCGCAGCTCCCGCCCATACCTGCGCAGGCACCGGGCGGCCTGACTCGTCCGTGACGCTGACCTCAGAGAAGCCCACAGTCAGAGTGACGATGGTGGTGACTGTCCAGGCCAGGGGGTTGTAGACCACGGCAAAGAGGCCCCCAGGCTCTGGGCCTGCACACAGAGGCAAGGCTTTATTGCTGCCATCTGACTCACTCGGCACACCTGCGTGCCCAGGGAAGCTGAGAAACAGGCAGGTGAGGCCGGCCCTGCAGGGTCCGGGGGAGAGGGACAGGCAGACACGTGGTGCCCACGCACGCAGCGCCCCAGTCTGTTCGTCCTGCCGCCCTGGCCTCCAGGCAGGGGAGGTGGGAAGGGAGCTCAGTGTCCCTCTGGAAGCTCAGGGTCCATGGGCGCCTCACGCATCTCTCCCTGTCAGCCCCACTTCACTGGTGAGGACACCAAGGCCCAGAGGGGTAGAGTCACCTGCCCAAGGTGGCCCAGCTCCTAGGGCCTGGCTCCAAAGCTTTGAGCGCTTGGCATTCAAGGAGTGGGGAATTCTCTGGAGCCTGGAGGGTCAAGTTCAGTCACCTAGCTCAGCACTGGAGGCCCCCGCGAAGTGGGTCTGAATTCCGTTTCTGTTCCATCCCGCACCCCATGTGCCCTAAGCACATCCACGTCCAATGACCCCCAGGTCCCTGAGCACACCACACGGTTCCAGCCCCCAGCCCCGCCCGGCAGCTCCGGGGCTGCGATGCCCTTCTGGTGTCTCCACCTCCCCCTTGCTCGGGGGAGCCGCCCTTGTGAGCTCAGGGGGATGGAGTGGCCCCCCGGCAGGGAGTCCGACCCCAGTTCTAGCTCTCTTTCTGAGACTGTCTGTCCTTGGATCCTCGTCTCTGCGGACAGTGTCCTGTCACCTGCACCCCTGGTCCCCCGGGCCCTTCCCGAGTCCGAAGCTAGGATGGGATTGTACCCAGACCCTGAGGGGAAGGAAGAGCAGGTCAGGTGAACAGTGAGGCCAGAGGGGAGCTGCACAGTGTCCGAGAGCGGCCTGGGAGTGGAGTCCTGGGGAAGGTGCAGCCACCTTCGGGACAAAAAATCTCGTGCACTTGTGGGGAGACCAGCGTGTCCTTGTTTGCCCAGGACTCTCTGGGGTGAATCCCCTCAGCGCCAAGCAAACGGGTGCGAGGAACCGCTCCCCACAGGTGAAACCCTCAGATCAAAGGGGCTGGTGCAGTGGCAGCCCTGCCACGATCTGCGCCCAGGCTGAGCTCAGGAGCCAGTGCTGGGAGCCAGGCTGGGCCAGGTCCCTGAGGACACCTGCATCCTCTCTGCAACGCTGGGCAGCGCAGGCCTAAGGGTCCGCACCCTACCTGTGTGACCCTGGGCAGGTCCGTATCCCTCTGTCTGTGCGTGTCCTCAGCTATGAAGTGAGGGCGGTAACAGCTCCAGCCTCAGAGATGCGTGAGTCAGCACATTAAATTCTGCATGAGGAGTGCTGAGCAGATGCCAGGCCCTGTTAGCACTGTTCCTGCCTCTAACTGTCACACCAGCCCTCCCTCAGTCACAAAGAGGAAACAGAGCCTCCGAGAAGTGAGTCCCCTGCCCAAGCGCACAGCCAGGTTAGGGGCCACAGCTGCGATGGAGACCCAGAGTCTGAAGCTCAGGCGGTCTGGACCCCTCCCCGGCCCCCAGGAACTCTTCTCAGGAAAGGACAGAGCCCCTGCCCGACCACCGCGTCCACCTCAGGGGCCTCGCTTACCTGAGTGGGCTGGGGTCCTGTCCTGGGTGATGGTGGCCATCAGCTTGTGCACACCCTGCACCCCTGCGCTCAGATGTTCCACTAACATGTCTGTCACGTTGGGGGTGTGAGTCCCAGTGATGCCGTCGTGGTGCTGGACCTGCAGCCCCCGGCCAAGCAGGGGAGGAGTGGGGTCAGGGCCTGCCTCTGCCGAGCACCTACTATCCTGGCACCCGCTGGGCACTGGCTCTCATCCTGCTCGCCAGCTGCTGGTGGAGAAGGTGGGGTTCCCCACCCTTTACAAAAGAGGAAGCTGAAGTCAGAGAGGCTGATGAACTTGCCCAACGTTTTCTGACCTTGTGGAAACCCACTTCGGAGTCCTTGACCTTGGGCAGAAAACAGACTTCTGCAGGGCACCCACCCCCGCTTCATCTCCATGACCCAGTCTGCCCGTAAGTGCTGCTAGCCTGCTCCACCGCTCCACACATAACCCTGGCACTTGTCTCCACTGTGTAAGGATAGGATTAACTCCTCTTCACAGAGGAGAAACTGAGGCTCCATGAAGGGAAGCCACGATTCCGCCCACTGTGAGGGACACTAAAGTCAATCCACTTCACCCCACACAGTGACTGGTTCTGCCAGCAATTCCTTTTAGGTAACACGAATGTCATGGCCCGTGTAACTCAATTCTCATTGTGTGATGAGACCAGATACAGGACTTCTTGGGTCTCAGTTTCCCCATCTGTACAGTGGGGTCAAATAGAGGCAGAAATTTATGAACAACTTCCTTTGTGGCAGCCACCGAGGCCAGAGGCTTATGTGCATTACCACATTTAATTGCCACCCTCACTGATTTTCATTATACAAGCATGGAATTAGGGCTCAGAGAAGGAAAGCCACCCGCCTGGGGCCCAGAAGTGAGCTGTCAAATCCAGGGAGGAATGTTGGACACCAGTGCTTCTCCACTTTGCCCTTGAATCTGGCTCTAAAGCTTGTTGACTCCACCAGGTGGACACCGGCAGACCATGGTCCTGGCCTTGGCCCAGCGGCTTCATGCACGGGCCTCGTGACCCAAGGAGACCTCAGTGCTCTCATCTGTAAAGTGGACTCTAGTGACCGGGGCCTGGGAGGATCTGTGACCTTGGGAGGGGAAGTGCACCGCCCAGGGGGTTCCAATCCTGTGCTGTGGCCGAGACGCGGGCGTTACCTCCGAGACTGCCCAGCGCAGCTGCTGGAGCCGCTTCAGGGCCCAGGCTGGGTCCAGGAACCGGTGGGGAGCCGGCCACATGCAGCGTGTGAACATGGACTCCCCGGCATACAACAGAGCGCTGGCTCGCCTCGCCAGGCCTTTCAGCCCGCTTCGGGACGTGTAGAATCCGGTCCAGGACTTTAACAGTTCTGGGAGAGGAAGGCCAGCAGTGACTGTCAGGTCCTGCCTGCGGAGCCCCCAAGCCCTGGTCCAGAAGGAAGATGGGATCAGAGATGGTAGATTCCTACCACGTCACTCAGGGTGGCAGCCCAGGGTGGGTACTGATCTCATGTTTCTACCTCAGCCAGGCCAGCAGCAGCCCAGGAGCCCTGCAGGGCTGGGGCAGGTGGGAGGGTCAGGCCGGCCTGGGGCAGGCCTGGGGAGGCCTGGGAGCTGAAGGGCTGGGATGGGGACAAGAAAGCCCAGTGTGCACCTGGGACCCTGGGGCGGCCTTGTGAGCAAAGGGCCCGGAGGATCTCAGGGGAGGAGAGTGAGATGAGGGTGAGGAGGGCAGGACCCCGAGGAGGCCCCGCTGTGTGACTTCGAGGGGAAAGGGCCCCTGGACAGGCCTGCAGGGTCCCTCTGGCAGCCCAGCGAGGAGGGCTGGGCGGGGTGGGAGAGATAAGGGAGCCCAGTGGCCACCGTCCTGACGCTGAACTGAGAGCACAAGGCAGGGATGGGAGGAGGGAGGCTGAGCACCCCTGGGGCCAGGCTGTGTCCCAGCAGGTGGTCTGGTGTTCCCTCCTGTTGCCTCCTCCTGCCTCCTCCTGGGGCTGGGCTGGGCCTCCATTCCCTGTTCTTTCCCCACAGGACCTGGGTCAGACCATGATGGGTAGTCACTTGGTCTGGGAAAGGCCACAGGCTGTGGGGCCAGGTGCACGGGTCCTCCCCAGCTCCTCCCCAGGCCTAGAGTGTCCATGTCAGACAGAGACCTGCACAGCCTTGGCTCTGAGCAGGCACCAGTCTGCCAAAGCCACTCACGATCCCGCTGCCCTCAGATCAGGACCCAAGCCTCCTCCGTGCTGTCCAGTCTCTGTGTAGATGGTGCCTCCTCCAGGGAGCAGCCCGGTAGCCCCGCCCACCCCGCCACCCACAGGGCTTCTCCGCAGCCCCTCCCACCTGGGTGTAGCCACTCCCACCCAGACGTAACTCCTCCTGTCTCAACGTAGCCCTGCCCACATCGTTGCACCCCCTCCCACCTCAGGTGTAACCAGGCCCACGTGGAGGTTTCCACTCCCACCTTGACCGGCACCCCGCCCACTAGACGGAGCCCCTCCCACCTCTGCCAGAAGTCAGCCTTCCCCAGACTGCTTTATCCAATGGGGAGTGTCCTGAGAGCTATGTAGCTCCCTCTTCCCACCGCTCACATGAGAGGCCGAGGCCCAAGAGGCACAACCAACCCAGGTCTGGGGGAGTCAGAACAACACTCGGGGAGGAACCAGCCCTGAGCTGGGGGCCCTTCCTGGTGTCTCTTTGAAGGGGAAGAAAATGAGGAGCCATCATCAGGGTGCCGCTCAGACCTCCTGAGAACTCACTTCACTGATGAGGGAACGGGGGCTCAGGAAAGTGACATCACTTAAACCCAAAGCCACCCAGCGCCTGAGAGGAGGAGCTGTGATCCAAACCCAGGTGAGCTTCTCAATCACCGCCTGGGGCCAGCCCTCCTGAGGCACTGTGCCTGCTGGTCGGTGAGGGAAGGCAGGGCAGAGGTCTTGGACATTCTCGGCTCCAGGTTCCCTGGCCCGTTGGTGCATGTTAAGCTAGTGGATGCCCCTGTAAGCCTGGGTTTCCCACATGTCCCGTGAGCATAGACACACATCTTCACTCTTCCTTCCAAAACCACTCCTTCAGGTGAGTGAGCTCAGCATGGAAGCCAGTGCTGGGCAAAGCTGGCTGGGATGTGGGGGCTGCATTCGGATCTTGGGCTGTCCTTGATTATGGTACTCTGTCCCCATTTCACCCCCACTCCCACCCCCTTGAATCCCCTTGGCTTTTCCTTATGTGCAAAGTCGAAGTAGGACTAGAAGGGTCCTTCAAGGCTCTGTTTTTTTTAATGCAATAAAGATGTTAGATGGCTCAACAAATTGGCCAACATCATCCCTGCTGATTCTCTTAGACAAGACTTGGTGGAGTGTTGGGGGTGCTGGCTTGCAGACAGAGGTCTGCAGGGATCTCAACGTGGAGGGGCAGGTGGTGATAGGCCTGGGAGGGGTGGCAATGGTGTGCTGCCTTCAACGCACCTCAGGGCCTGAGCAAGCTTCCTCAGGAGGGCCTGCACAGATCGTGTCCAGGAAGGGACCTGATACCACCAGACAGTGATGATGTCATAATTATTAACATTTACATCTGCTGAGCCCTTCCTGTGGGTCAGACACTAGGCTAAGAGCTCTTCTTGTCTCATTTCATGTTTATACTCGATGGACTAAGCACCGTTAATATCCCTGTTTTCCTGAGATAGGATGGTTCCACGACATGCACGTAGCCATGCAGTAAGTTCACTGTAAGAGCTTTCGTGTTTTAGGCTGTGCTGTCTGTATCCAAAATGGCCCTGGCCCCCAGGACACAGGATTGAGGGAAACAAGCCCCAAATAACTGTATGTTAATTGAAGAAAACTGGGGCCCTTGGGTTAGGAGGAGCCAACTGAACTAGGCTTAATATCAAGAAAGGCTTCCTGTAGGAGGTGACACTACAAGATAAGTAGGACTTTTGCAGGAAGAGAAGGTGTGAGGAGGGTATTGCTGGAAGGTACTACTGCAGTGAAAGGCACAGAGACAGGAACCTGCTGTGTGTGTGGACAACAGTGAGAGGTGTAGTGTGCTGGGAACCAGGCTGTGTGTCTAGGTGGGTCTGGGAGGTGGGGGTAAGGCCTGTCTCTGCCTCAGGGCTCCAAGCAGGGCTGATGAGACACTGATGGGTGAGGCCTCTTACCTCGCTGGCACCAAATCACCACCCCAACTCCCAGAGGCTCATACCTGAGGAATAGGGCAGGAAGTCTTGGTGGTTGTGGACTTGCCATGAAACATTATGTGCGTAAACAGCTTGGAAGTAGCCACCCAGTGTGGCATACTCTATCGAGACACTGAAGCGGGATGTGCGGCTGTTGATATAGTCCAGCAGAAGGTCCATGTTGACAAATTGCTCTGAGGCGTTGAAGAACTGCCTGTCACATCCCTGTAGGTGGGGGAACAGGGGCAACGCCCTGCATTTCTGGGAGCAGAGCCCAGTCTAAGCAGGGTAAGAGCCTCCCTACCACCAATAACCACCCTTCCCTTCTCCATGGTGGGCAACAAGCTCCCAAACCAGCTCCCAGGCTCTATCATGTGGGTATTTTTCTCTGTCTTTCTGTTTGTCTGTCTGTTTCTCTCTTTATAATGTTTTACATTATATCCCCTGTATTTGTTTCTTACATTTGCAAGTTTGTACCTCTTCACTATCTTCTCCCATTCTCCAATGCCCTCAACCCCACCTACAGCAACCACAAATCTGACCTCTTTTTCTGAGTTTTTAAAAAAAAATCACATGTAATTGTGATCATACAGCTTTTTACTTTGTGTCTCATTGATTACACATCCTGACCGTTCCTTAAAGCCCATTGATACATCTAATTAATAATGATGTTTATTATAATAAGATAATAACTATGAATAAAAGTGAGAATAGCTTGCTTAAATGTACTGACCTAAATCTCATCCTCAAAAAAGTAGTCAGAGTCAAAATTGATAAATTCCTTGAAATATATATTATATTAACATTGAATCATGAATAAGTAGAAAATGTGAACAGATGAATTACTAGTAAAAAAAATTGAGCCATATTCAGAAACTTCCCAAGAAACATAAGATCATTTTCACTGGTGATTTCTATCAAACATTGAAAGGGAATTAATACAATTCTTCTCAGTCACTCTTTTCAAAAAAAAAAAGAAGAAGAAGAAGAAGAAGAAGAAGAGGATGGAACACTTATAATATAATTTTAAAAGGCCAACTTTACCTTGATACCAAATCAGACAAGTAAGTCTCAAGAAAGAAAATTATAGGTCAGTTTCCCTGCTGAAGAGAAATTCCAACATTTTCAACAACCATTAACAGAACAAATCCAACAATACAAAGAAAACAATGTTACACCATGATCAAATGGGATTTATTCCAGGAATGCAAGGATGGTTCAACATCCACTGCATTAACTAAATGGAAGATAAAAATTATATGGTCATCTCAACAGATGCAGAAAAAGCATTTGCCAAAATTCAACTCCATTGTTGATAAAAACTCTCATTCAAATGGAAATAAAGGGAATGTACCTCAACATAATATAGGCCGTCTGTGATAAGCCCACCTCTGACCTCATAACTAATGATGAGAACTTGGAATCTATTCCTCAAAGATCAGGAAAAAGACAAGGATGCTCACACTTAGCCCTTTTATTTAGCGTGATATTATAAAGCATGACCATAGCAATTAAGAGAGGGGAAAAAAGGGCATGAAATTGGAACAGAAGAAATAAAACTGTCACTATTGGCAGCTAAAATGATATTACATGTGTAAAACTCTATGTAAAGCTTAGAATTAATAAATTCAGCAAAGTCACAAGATAAAAAAATCAATACACATAATCATTTGTTGATTAGTGTTTCTATACCAGAATAACTATTAGAAAGTGAATGAAGAAAACAGCACAAAATCACTGTTGATTAGCATTTCTATACATGAATAGCTATCGGAAAGAGAATGAAGAAAACACTCCCGTTTGTAATTGCATCAAAAAGTAAAATACTAGGAATATATTTAACCAAGTAGGGAAAGACCTATACACTGAAAAGTATGACAGTGATTATAGAAGTTGAAGAAGTCACAAATAAGTGGGAAAATATGCTGTACTCATGAATGAAAGAATTAATATCGAGAAAATGTCCACATTATCCAAAGTAACCTACAGATTCATTGCAATCCCTGTTAAAATTCCAATGACATTTTTCGCAGTAATAGAACAACTAATCCTAAAATTTGTTGGAACTACAAAAGATCCCGAATAGTCAACATGATCTTCACAAAGAAGACAACACTGGAAGCATCAAAACCAGGATGTCAAACTATATGACTTGAAGCTATAGTAATCAAAGGGTCTGGTATTGGCAAAAACCAGACACACAGATCAGGGAAATAGAACGGAGAGTTCAGAAAAAAGGTCACGGGTATATGGTAGCTATTTTACAGCCAAGAATATAAAACGGGAAAGGGACATTATCCACAATAAGTGGTGTCAGGGACACTGGATAGCCTCATGAATAGAATGAAACTCTAAGACCAGGAAAAGATGAACTCAAATGAGTTAAAGCCTTGAATATAACACCTGAAACTATAAAACTTATAGAAGAAAACATTCATGGTAAGCTCATGGTCTTCAGTCATGATGATGATATTTTGGATTTGACACCAAATGCAAAGGCAGCATAAGGAATACCAAACAAGTGGAACTGTATCAAAATAAAAGCTTCTGCACAAGAAAGAAAATTCAACAAAATAAGGAGACAGTCTACCAAACAGGAGAAAATATTTGCAAATCATAAATTTGGAAAAAGTTGACGTCTAAATATGTAAAGAACTCATACAACTCAGTAGTCAAAATACAAGCAACTTGGGTTCAGAATGGGCAAAGGACCTGAACAGACATTTTTCTAAAGAAGATATAGATATGCCAGCAGACACAGGAAGGAAAAGTTGCTTACCATCACTAACCATCAGGGAAATGCAAGTCAAACCCACAGTGGGATACCACCTCATACCTACCAGAATGGCTATTGTCAAGAGACAAGAAGGAAGTGTTGGTGCAGATGAGGCGAAAAGAAAACTTCCCTGCACTGTTGGACTGAGTGTAAGCTGATACAGCCACTATGGAAAACAGTGTGAAGGTTCCTAGAGAAATTAAGAATAGAGCTGCCGTATGACTGCTCCAGCAACCCCACTTTTGTGTATGTATCCAAGAGAACAAAAACACTAACTTGAAAAGATGTCTGCAGCCCCATGTCCATTGCAGCATTATTTACAACAGCCAAGACATGGAGTCAACCTATGTGTTCAGTGGATGAAAGGATAAAGAAAATGTGGTATATGTATTCAACAAATTGCTATTCAGCCAGGCAAAGCAGGAAATTCTTCCATTTGCAACAACATGGATGAAACTTGAGGGCATTATGCTGGGTGAAATAAGTCAGACAGTGAAAGGTGAATACCATGTGATCTCAATTACATGTAAAATTTAAAAAAATGGAAATAACATGAAATATAAGCTCACGCATAGAGAGAAGAGATTGGTGGCTGCCAGAGGTGAGGGGTCGTTGGTGTGCAAAATGGCTGATGGTGGTCAAAATGTACAGTTTCCACCTATAAAATAAGGAAGTCACGGGATGTAGTGTGCAGGTCGGTGACTCGGTTAGTAACACTGTATTGTATATTTGAGAGTTGCTAAAGGAGAAGGTCTTAAAAGTTTTCATCAGAAGAAAAAATTCTGTAACTGTGTGTGTTGATGGATGCCAACTAGACACATTGTGGTGATCATTTTGCAATATATACACATAAGGAACCATTAGGTTGTATATCTGTAACGAATATGATGTTATATGTTAGTTATAAGTCAATATGAAAAAAGAGAGAGCTGCAACACAAAGAAAAAAATTCCCCCAAACAGTCGCAGGTGCTGTGTCCACCTTGATGAAAGCTGATTTTGGAAAAATACGTAGAATATAATTATAGTGAGAATATGGGTAAGAGGCAGCGCTCACAGGAGGCAGTCTTAATTTAGACTGAGCTGAAATCATGGGCCTCAATAAAGTTGTTCAAATGCATTGCATGTGTACCCCAAATCTTGACCCCCAACCTAACGCCCAGCCATCTCTGATCGCATATGCCAAAACCTGCAATCCTGGTCGACAGATGTTTTGCAGAGGTGATGTCTGTCTGACTCTCATGGGCAGAACAGGATAAGAACGAAGAAAGTGCCCTTTAGGTTTTGACCCGTCAGCCAGGCACATTGAGTCCTACCAGCGGCTACCATGGGAACTTCAGAATCTAGTGGCTCGCAGGCCGACTAAAGGGAAAAATTACTCATAAGATGTCTTCTTATCATCTTTCTTGGGAACTTTGTTATGAGCTCACCACAAAAGCTGACGAGCATAGATAGCACGGTAAACTACTGAACTTCCCGGTCACAGGGGACAGACCCCCGGGCTCAGGCCTGAAGCAGCCCCAGAGGAGCTGCCTGGTTCCCAGTCAAGGGCCGTGGTCAGAGTGTGGAGAAGGCTATGACTGGGTCTCACGGGGGCCGCAGCCGTGCTCAAAGCCAGCGGCCCCAGGATAACACACTGAGCAGGCAAGCCCAAACCTACAGAACCCGTAGCAGCCCACTTGGACAGTCCTCCTAGTGCGTCAGAAATGGGAGGTCGTTTGTGACACTTTGCGACCTTTTAGGTAGGAATCTTTGTTTCCTCTGGCAAATATCACCTTCCATCGTGAACTGCTGAGAAATTAGATATTTCATGTTTCGTTTCTTTGTTGCCTATATATATTTTCAATTATGCCTCAAGCCGCAGATAAAATAATGGTGATGAAGCTTACCTGACCGGAGCTGCACAAAATTCTGCTTTCCTTAGCTGCCCTTCTAAGTAGCTGTGTGGCCTCAGGAAGATTCCTTAACCTCTCTGGTTCTCAGTCCCTGCATCTGCAATGGTTTACCACAGTGCCCACCCCCTACCCCCTGGGGCAGATTAAACGTATGAGACACATACATCCCGTAGAACAGTGCCTGGTGCACAGAGGGGGCTCCATAAACCTTCACTATGACGACAATGATGACTTGGTGTCAGGCACTGTCCCCCGCGGTTGCCTCTCCCACCTGATTCCAATCAAGCCCATGAAGCGGGTCGTGTCATCATCCCCTTTTTACAGATGAGGAAACGGAGGCTCAGAGGTTCTAAGTCTCACAGCTATTGAGCAGGGAGCCAGGATTCGGGCCCAGGCCTCTGCTCCCAGCATTGTGAAGGTAAAAGCAGGCGAGAGCTGATTAGAACCTGGAGGCCAGCTTGGGTGAGGCTGCATGTCAGGTGGGAGAGTGGGGGTGATCCAGGGAGGGAAAGGGGCTGGTAGCAGGGTGAGGGCTCGGGGTTGCAGGGAAGGAGGACTGTGCCGGGGCTAGGATGGCTGCCTGACCCGCTGCCTGGACGGAGCCTGGCCTGGTTAGAGCTGGACCCGAGTCTAGGGTGGTCCTAGGTGCAGGGTGGGACCCATCACAGCTGTCCCCGTGCAGAGTTGCAGAACAAGGCCCCGGGACCACACCTTACCCAGGGCCAGAGGACGTGCGGTGTCCGGAACCAGGCGGCCCGTTCAAATATGTTGTTCAACATGTCCATAGCGTAGGATTCAATGTTGGTCTTAGTGACAGGCGTGTCCTTCGAGGGGTACATTCCATCCTTGGGAGGGTCTGGGAAGACAGCTTCTCCGTCCCAGTAAAACCCTTTACTGAGAGAGAGAGGAATTTTAGGGGGGTTCTTGCCCTGGCAAGGGGGGTCTCCTGGGGTCCGGGAGGACAGGCAGGGCTCAGGGAGGCCACAGTGTACCTTGAGCCTGTGGACCCTCACTCAGAGCCTCCTCTCCCATCAGTGCAGTGGGCAGAACAGTGCTGGGCAGATGAGGGCTTTGGGCACAGAAGGTGCCACGTTTTACCCTTTCACCATTGTGACCTTGGGCACGTCACCCACGGGGCCAGCATTTCGTCATCCATCGTGTGGAGCCCACCACAGTGGGCCCCCTTCCCGCGTTCACCACGGGGATGGTGGGATTCTTTTGATCACTACTTCCTTGTCACCTCCCTGCCCACCAGATCCAGATCCAGGGATCCTAAGCAGGGCTGGGTGAGGGTGAGGCGGGGCAGGCACTGGCCTTGGGCACAAACTTTCAGGGGTGCAAAAATCTCAGTTGTCAACATGCTGGTATTTTAACAATATTTTAAAAACCAGACGAAATGCCAAAAACGTCATGACAAACATAAGATCAAATTTTCACATAAAGACAGACAATCCTCAGGCTTCACCACGGCTCAGGAGGCACGGACCCCAGCAATGAGCCGCGGGGGTCTGGGCAGCCCCAGGTCGGGTCTTCGGTGCCTCATGCCGGGCAGCATACGGGTGACACGGAGGGACCCTTGGCCAGCCTTCAGGAGTGACCTGAACCTTCGAACCTGACTTTGAACCTCCCTGAACCCTAGTCTCATGATGGTAAAATGTACTGAAGAATGTTAGGAGGAGTAAACGAAAAATCACTGAAGGAAAACAGGGAGAAACAGTGCCTGGCGCAGAGCGGGGCCCGATAGGCAGACCCGGACGTGCGTCCCGGCCGCTTCTCTCCGCTGCCCCTTCACCCCGCCTGCCAGCCTCCCCCATTCACGGAGGGGGTCCCGCTGTCCGTGGCCTCACAGGTACAAAGGGGCAGAGTGGGACTGACCCAGGGCCCTCCAGCCGGACAGCCCCCAGGAGGGCTGCCCCCCTGACATGGGGCTTGGAGCTGTCCCCGAGCCCAGCGCTGCTGCCCCGCAGCTGCCACCCCGGGACTGGGGCTGGGGGTCTAGGCCTCAGTTGCCCTTTCTGTAAGATGGGCGCCCAGCGTGCCTCCCTCAGGGGTGGCCGTGAGAGACATGGCGGAGGGGACGCAGGGGGAGAGCTTGGGACAGGGCCTGGCCCAAGGCAGGTGCTCACGAGCAGTAGCCGTGTGTGTCCAGGACGTGTGTGAAGATTTCCTGCTGTGCCGACAGGGACGGGGACCCCCGCCACACGAACTGCAGCGCCTGCAAACCCAGAGGGAGCAGAGTGAGGGCCAAGGGGCCACCCCGCTGCCCCGCTCCCCCTCCCCAGTGCCTGCTGCGTCTCTGGCTGCCCGCCCCCTGCTCCCCTCTCAGTGGTTCACGGACAAGGTCTCCCTCGGCTGCCTCCTCATCCAGGTGCCCCCGACCTCACAGAGCCACAGCGGGCCCAGGAATTTGCCCTCCAGAAGGTGACAGCCTGCTCTCCCCACCCCTCCTCAGGGCAGGGCTCTCTGCCAGGGCCTGCCAGCCATGCTCTCTCTACCTCTGCTTGAATCCCCCCTGACACGGGGTGCTCATCACCTCTCTCTAGGAGTACAGTCCGTTGTTCAGGTTCTGATGGTTAGAAAGTGCTAGGCTTACAAAGCAGGGATCAAATCCTGCTTCTGTGAGCACCAGCTCCGGCTCCACACACGGGTCCCCGACTCCTCTGTGACTTGGTCTCTGCACGTGAACCCTGGGGGAGCCACACGAGCTCACAGGGTTCCCCGCAGGGGAGGCGCGCTGCCGCTGGGAGCGAGGGCGCGTTCAGCGTGGCGCTCGGGGGGCACACAGAGAAGTTTGCTTCCCTTGCTCACCTAGAGCCCAGGCCCCTTTTGCTAACGCCTGCTGGCCAGGCTACCTTTGCTCCCCAGAAACTCACTACCAGGGTGACCCGGACAGAATTCATATGTTGGGGTCTTATTTTCCCATCTGGAAAATAGGATAATTACAGCAAGTTGATTATGGGCGAATGGCACGCTGAAGTCCTAACTCCCACCTCATGTGACCTCATTTTAAAATGAAGTCTTTAGAGAGGTAACTGAGGTAAAATGGGGGCCTTAGTGTGGGCTCTGGTCCCGTATGACTGGGGTCCCCATTAAAGGAGAATGTTGGACCCAGACAGCACAGGGGAAGGTGATGACAGGACACGGGGGACGTCGGCAGTCTCCAGGCCAAGGCCACCTGAGGCCACCAGAAGCAGACAGAGGCCCAGACCCCCCTTCCCGAACACCCTCAGGAGGTGCATGGCCCCGTCCCGGGCTGATCTCGGGTTTCTGGCCTCCAGACCTGTGAGCAGCACGTTTCTGCTGCTCGAAGCCCCCAGTTTGCGGCAGGAAACGAATACACCATGTCCCAGGGGTGCTGGCAGGACTAAAGGACACCAGGAGCCCAGCGGCTCCCACCAGGCCCAGCACTTGGTGGGGGGAAGGCAGCGTCTGCTGTGGGTGTTTGGTGTCACCATCTAGTCCCTAACAGCTGCGCTCGCCCCCAAAGAGTGGCCGTGTCCCAGGTGCCCTGAGCCCCGCCCTCCTCCTCTCTGCACCCAGCACGGTTTACTGAGAGCAGGTCTGCTCTGGTCCCTTCGGCGCCTCAAGCCTGGAGGGTGAA
The DNA here is from genome assembly GCF_048564905.1 of Vicugna pacos. Taxonomy (NCBI): domain Eukaryota; kingdom Metazoa; phylum Chordata; class Mammalia; order Artiodactyla; family Camelidae; genus Vicugna; species Vicugna pacos. The sequence goes on from NC_132988.1 coordinate 117,743,768, forward strand.
GGGGACATAGAGCAGGAGACTCCAAGCCGGGTCTGCAGCTCAGCCAGGTCCAGCCACGCAGGAGGGGAAGAGTCACACACGGCGCAGGGCACAGCAGAGCAATGATGGGCCTGGGACATCCCGTGGCATAAGGGCCCCCAAGTATCCCAGGTGCTCTGGAGAAGGGCAGGGGCTCTGAGATGCACTGGACAAAGTAGGGGCGAAGCAGGGGTGAGCTGGCAGCAGCAGATGTGGGGCACCACTCACCTGGTCCTGCTGCATGGCCTCCTTCAGGTCATAGTCGATCCGGGAGATGACGTGGGCGTTGAAGCCCGCCAGGGCAAATAGGGTGGGGGTCGTGGCAGATGCTCCAAATGGGTCGACCTGCCAGGAGAACCTAGGCCGGACCCCAAATGTTTCGTAGAGAAACCCGTGTCCTTCTGCAAAGAGATAAGCCTCGCTGGTGACAGGAGTGTGGCCCCTCACCCCCTGACTCCCCCAGGGCCCCCTGCCCTTCTACGGGGCTGCAGTGCCCTCTTCCGGCCAAGCAGGGTCTTGCTGCAGTGGGTGCTAATACAGGGGCTCCATCCCAGAATAGTCCGACCTTCCACTCATTCATTCATGATTAACGAGCCACAGCAAGGAGCGAGATGTCAGGGACATGGCTGCAGAGAGAAAGCCCTAGACTTGATAAGCCACTGATTAAAGTTCGTTCGCCAGTCTTTCCCCAGATATAATCTTCTGAATGGCCCAAGAGCTGGTGACAACCGCCTGCATTTTCAGGAGAGAAAACAAAGACTCAGAGAGCACAAGTAGCTGGTGTCAATTGAAACTACCTTCCACTGGTGATCTCCCCAGGCTGGGACGCCAGCTGGGACCTAGAAGATTCCATGGTTCTGGGACAGAGACATGCTCAGATCTATGAACAAGTTTCAGCGAGAAATGAGGCGACTGCTGGGTGGTCAGGGTGGGCCTGAGGCTGATTCGGGGTCTGGTTCACAGAGGAGGCGAGGAAGGTGAACCAGCCAGCTGGACTTGGGGTGGGGCTCCGAGCCCTTGGGGACCAGTGGGAGCAGCAGAGGGAGTGCGGGAAGCAGAGGAGACCAAGAAGGAGCTGCTGGAGAGAAGGGGGAGGAACTGGGGTCAGGGCTCTGAGATGAGGGAGGGGATGGTCAATAGGTCACACTGAGGCGGTCAGTTAGCTGTGCAGGGCACACCCTCAGCAGATGCGCGGCGAGAGGAGGGCAGTCATGATGGCTGCTGACTCAGTGACCCCGAATTCCTCACTCACAGAATCTTCATTTTGTTCAGGGGACGCTGACCTAGGCCCAAGGGATGAACTGTCTCTGGTCTTAGTGGTCATGGCAAGCTCATTTCCCTCTGCCAGAATATTGCTCTCAGTCTTTGTGGAAACTAGATGTGGTCATGGAGCATGGTTACAGACAAAACAGATGTGTGGGTTAAGGCTGCTTGGGTTTCAGGGCAATATTTCCCACCTTAAATAAGACGAGGTCAGTAAGAAAGCCCACATTCTGCCCTTTTCCTTCTTTGACTGTGAAAGAATAGGTTCATGCTGACCGGAGCTGTGGCAGCTGTTCTGTGATCACACGGGAGAGGATATGAGGATGTGAGAAACATCAGTGGGCTGCAGCATCAGTCCACAAACCATTTCCCTTCTTTGTAAGTAAATAGTAAATATCCTAGAGACTCAAGTCACTGTTCTCAGGTTTTCTGGACCCCAGGAGAAATTATCCCTGAGACCCAAATGAACAGGTGATTAATGAATGAAACAGCCCACTGTCCCCCAAGATACATTCTCCCCTTGCCTTTTAGTAACAGAACCAGACACTCCCTATAATTTTGGCAGGATAATAAGCTTCTAGCTAGAGACTGTGTTCCCAGCCTTTCTTGGAAAATATACCAAGTACTTAGGTTCTGGTCCATGGATGTGAGCACAAATGATGAGTGTAATTTCTGGGTCACCTTTGGAAAGATGCAGCCTGCTGTCTTCCCACCGTTCTTTCCCCATTTCCTGCTGGGATGACGTTTCACTGGGGCGAGCGACCTTCAGTCACGCAAGGAGGGCGAGACGCACTGTGAGATGGCAGAGCGAAGGGAAGCAGCTTGGACGCTTGGATCGCTCTGTGGAGCAGAGCCACCCAGTGGCCAGAACAGGCTGCACTTGCCGAATTTTCCCCACGAGACAAAGAACCGTCCCTTTTGTTGGATCACAGTCACTTGGTCACGGTCAAAGTAGTTTAGCCAGTGTTCTAATGAGCACAATGACCAGGTCAAGATTTACTTGGCTAGTGAGTGGAGGGCGGGGCCAGAGTACAGTGGCCGGGGTGACAGAGGGACAAGGGGACATAGCAATTGTGGTCGCTGCCTCAGCTGGGGAGGCCTGCTCCCCTCCTTCCCAGGAGAATGTTAGGCAAGGTTTCATACTTCCGGGGAGGAGTCACAGAGAAGAAGCAAGAGGTAGAACCGGGGTGACAACCAAGGAGAGAGGGCATTACTAGTATTGGGGGGAAGGCGTCTGAGGGACATGGCCCAGAGCTCGGGCTGAAATAAGCCAGGACAGCAGGCCCGTCACAGGATAGTGTCCGCTGTGGACACCCGGAGCCAGAGGAGGACAGCACCCACCCCCCGCTGCCACGCCCACCAGCACTCGCGTTGGCAGAAGTCGGGCTGAGCCTTAGTGGCCCAGAGAAGAATCAGACTGCAGTCACTGCCAGACACGACCTGTAGTTTTGGGGTGAAGAGGGGAGGTGATAGGGTCCTGAGGGTCCAAATGGAAGGTTCCTGGACCATGAGACTCTTCAGCTGAGTCTGAGATGAGCTGCTCAGGTATAAACAAGAGGGACCTGGTGCCTGAAGGCACAGGAGGCATTGTTGTTGAAGCAGATCAGGGGCCTCAGGAGGCAGAAGGCTGGGGAGGAGGCCAGGAGCTGAGTCCTGACGCTGCATTAAGCAGCCTGGGGATTTCACATAAAGAAACTTAAAGATTCCCATCACGTTCCCACTTATATCCAGAAAGAAGGCAGCAGAAACTCACATAAGGGTGCGACCACAGATTAAAGGAGTGAAGGGAGAGCGCATGTAAAGAAGATCCTTAGAAAACATCCAATGCTATCTTGATGCTTTACCCAGGGGTTACCTGGGGTTACTGTTCAGTGGAGTGACAAGGGGGCTAGAGCTTCAGTCACATTCAAGAGTTACTCCTGGCTCATCCATGGACCCTTCGCCCTTCTTTTCGTCTCAGTCTCAGTATCCCTTTTGCAAAATGAACTGAGAACAATGATGCCACCTCCCCATCCTGCCTTTACGGGTGGGTGAAGTGCCACTTATGAAAAACATTTGTGAAATGGAGAGGAATGTTCCCTGAGTGCAAGTGTGCCTGGTGATGGTGAGGAGGAGATGTTGATGATACTGTTGGTGATGGTGGTGGTGCTGGTGCTGGTGCTATTGATAGTGGTAATGGTGGAGGTGATAGTGATCGACCTTCAGTAGGTTGCAATGTTTACGTAGGGTTTTTGGTGGTGATGGATGAAGTGGTGGTGATGGATGAAGTGGTGGTGAAGGTGGCAGTGACGGAAGTGAGGGAGGTGATTATGTTTGTGGTGGTGATGGCGGTGGTAGTGGTGATGATAGCGGTGAGGATGGTAGAGGTGGTGATGAAATGTTTAGATGCTGGTGATGTGGGTGGTGGTGGTTATGGTGATGGTGGTAGATTTGGCATTGAAGTTTTGATGTTGGTGATGGTGGTGGTGTTGAGATGATGGTTGTGGTGATGGAACTGATAGGGGTGATGTTGGTGGTCCCTCTTTTGGTGGTGGAGTTAATGATGATGGTAGTGGATGAGTTGGTGGTGGTGCTGATGGTGAAGGTGATGCAGAAAGTGATGGTGTTGTCAGTGGTAGTGAAGATGATGTTGAAGGTGATGTGGTTTACATGGTAGATAGGTTGCAGAGGTGTGATGGTGGCTGAAGTGGTGGTGGTTGTGGCGGCGGCAATGGTGTTGGAGGTGATGATGGCAGTGATAGTGGTGGTGTCTGTGGTGGTCCTTGTTTTGGTGGAAGTAGTAATGATGTGTTGGAGGTGATGATGATGGTGATGGAGGTGGTGGCGGCTGTGGTGTTGGAGGTGATGGTGGTGGTGTGGTGGTGTGCTGGTGTGGATGTGGAAGTTGAGGCGGTGATGGTGGTGTTAGTAATCACGGGGGTGGTGGTGGTTGTTGGTAGACTAGGTGGTGCTGTTGGAGGTGGTAGTGTCCCTGGAGGTGATGCAGATGATGGTGGCGGTGGTAATCATGGTGAGGTGCTGGAGGTGCTGGAGGCAGTGGTATTGGTGGAGGGTTTGCTGGGTGGGGTGATGGCAGGATAGCCTCTAAACATCACTGAGCATTTACTAGGTAACCATACACTGTACTCAGTGTGCTCCATTATAATTGTCTCAATTTTATCTTCATATAAACCCTTTGAGGCAGGTTTTACCTCCTTATCAAACTCACTTTATAGAGGAGAAACCTGAGTCTCTATGTAGTTCCATCTCTTGCCAAGGGTCACAGGGTTGGGAATTAGAACCTGGGATATAGCCAGGCCATCTTGTCTAGAAGCCACACCCCTGAGCCCTGCACCCAAGGGCACAGGCATGAGTATGGCACCAGCCAATCACTGCACTTACTGGTCACAGTCTCCTGCTGTGAGGGGAAGATGGAGCCCAGAACTGGGGCTCAGACACCCAGCCCAGCCCAAGGAGGGAGACAAGGAGTCCCGGGTCTGGGGAAGGGTAATCGAACCTGTGAGCTGTAGGATCTGGTCATCAAAGTGGGTCACGGCCTCATCATGCATGACCTGGCCTCCGAGGACAAACTCCAGGCGTCCTTGGGCCAGGAGCTGGTGGACCTTGGTGTTGCGGGCAGAGAGGAAAATCCAGATTACAGCCCCCAAGTCTGGTTGTGTTCACTGGGTACATGTCTCCAGTGTCTTACGGTCCTTCCTTCAAACTCCGCACTCATCTACATTTATTCTGAAAAAGCAGGACACGGTCCTGGTCCCCAGTGTGTCCAGTATCCGGAACAGTACCTGGCCCCTGGCTGTTCCTTCATCGAAAATATATAAAAATAAGCATTTTACATTTTTGCTCTGAAATAATTTCAAACTTGTGAAAAATTTGCAAGAATTGTTCAGAGAGCACCCATAAATCCTTTCCCAAGATTATCTTGTTGTTAATAGTTTTTACCTATTTCTCTTATCTCTTCCCCATCTCTTTACGTTCATAGTATGCTTTTTCTAAACCACTTGAAAGTAAAAGTTAACAATAACATGCCTTTATCTTCACAGTTCAGTATGTGTTTGACAAGAACAAGATCATTCTTCCTGTTCCATAATTCTCCAAATCTGGAAATTAATAATGCTACTGTCAAATTCACGGTATTCATGAATTTCCTGAGCCTTCTTTTTCATTCCTGTGATTAATAAATTTGAGGATTAAGGCTACTTATTTTGTAGAACGTCCTTCAGTTTGCATTTGTCACAACTGGATGACAAGCAATTGAGTTTGGGGGTGTCCATGTAAAGAAGTGAGGACCATCCACTGGACACCATGGAGAGTCACGCTTTAAATCAGAATATCTGGCATGGAGTCCAACTTGTCTCATACAAGCTCTGTGGTCCCTGGCCAGTTGCCTGCCCTCTCTGAACCTGGACCACTGTGTACAGCAGGCTGAGTGTCCCCAGGGTACTGGCTGTTGAGAGGAGTCAATGAAGTAATGTGTAGAAGGTCCTAGCCCAGAGCCTGGCAGGAGGCAGTGCCCATCGGACGGGAGGCTCGTCCTCTCGGTGCCAAAGGCTGCAGGGTCACATCCCCCGCTGGAGGAGGACCTGGTGGACTCCCTGTTTTGCCTTCTGAGCTCTGCTACCTTGAGCAAGTCGTGGGGCTCTAACCTGTTTCGAACGAAGGGGATGCTTGGAGGGGACCAAGTCCCAGAGAATCGTCCTGTGAACTCATATCATGTGTTCATTCCGGGTGCAGCCTCCCTAAGAAGAGCGGTCGCTCCCATGCGCGGATGTGGGGCCTGCAGGGGGCAGAGGCCAGTCGCCGCCTTCACCACACGTGGAGGTGGGGGAGCGGGACCGGGTCCCAGGCAGCCCCTCTGCTGAGCGGGGCCTCTGACTCCTGCAACCTGTGAAGCTAGTCCGCTGCCGGCCTCGGGACCCCAGGGACTGTTGCACCCCCGGCAGGGCCGCCAGCTCCTGTGCTCATGGGGGTCACTCAGGTGCCGAAACGAAGGAAGAGGGCGTGGGCTCTGGGCCACTGGGAGTGCCCAGTGTCAAAGGGAACTCGGTTCACGCCAGCTGAGTGTCTGGTGGGTTGCCAGAGCTGCAGTTTTCCAGTAGCCACACAGCCGGGATGAGACCACAAAGCTGTCTCCCGGGCACAGGGCTGACCGCAAAACTGGTCTAAACACACGCTGCAAAGAGCCCAGCAGAGTTTAAGCCTTGAGGTTTATGCAGCACAAGCGTGGCCAGAGAGCGCACTGCCCCAGGAGTTTCCTAAAGGGTCATCACCAGGACACCCAAGCCATTCTTCTCTCGGTTGCCCCTTCAAGGACACCCTGCAGGACAGCAGTACCTGGCGTCTCTGCTTGTGCGAGGCGATGCCATCCCACCACAGCCGGAAAAACTCCTGCTCCACGGCGATGAACCTGCGCTGCTCCTTAAGGGTCAGCTCCTCCGCCACCGAGGTGTAGACGTTGGCGACATAAGCCCGCATGCTCTCCTAGGGGTGGGGGACACCATCACTCCAGCCCCATGGGGCTTCTGGAGGGTTCGGCCCCAGGGACCAAGGAGTAAAATCCAGAGGTGACAAGAGTGTCTGGGGGCCCCTGGCACTCACAGCTGCATCTGTCTGGGGGCCCTTCCCTCTGCTCCCCCAGTTCCCTTCAAACAAGGGGGCCCCAGTCCCACTCTGCGCCAGACACACGGTGAGCGCGGGCACTGGGAGCAGGACAGGGCAGGCCCCTGTGATGGGAACATGCTCTCCTGGGCAGGGATGTGAGGAAACAGACTATGGCAGTCCATGAGTCAGGGGGATGCACCTGCCAGGACCAAGGTGGCAGGGATGGCTTCCCAGAGGGACATGTTGGCCGGCCGTGAGGGCCACATGGCCAACCGCACAGCCAAGCCCAAGGGTCACAGCGGGCGAGGTCCAGGGACTTTGCAGGAAGAAGGAGACTTCATCCTCAAGAGGTGTGCAGGGGACATCCCGGGGCACCCACCTGTACTGTGTGGAGCCAGCCCACGTCCATGTGGCTGTGGGGCACCACGAACACCCTGATTGGAAGCGTGGCCAGGGCCCCCAGCGGCCACAGCAGCACCAGGAACAGAGGCAGCCAGCTGAGCGGCCCCATCCTCGCGGCCAGCAGGCAGGGCTGTCAGACGCCAATCTGCCTGCAGGGCCTGGCCTCTCGGGAGCTGACTGGGACCTGCTCCTTGGAGGAGGGGGTGGGAAGGAGCAAGGGAGGAGTGACACCCACGTAGATGCTGTCACCTGAGCAGTGCAGGCTGGGGCACTTGCTCACTGCCTTGCAGCACTCCCCGCCCAGCTCCGGTTTCCTGGCTGTCCCTGGCCACCTTTAAGGCAAATACCAAGTGCCACCTCCTCAGGGAAGCCTGCCAGACTTCCCTCCTGTCTGGGAGGACCTTCGTCAGCCCAGGGCCCTTGCCGCTCATTTCTGTCTCTTAGAGGGTTTCCCGCTGGGCATCCCGGCCCGTCCCCAGCCCCTTCCCTCTGGACTGGCTCCTCGGCTTCGAGGCCTCCCTCACCCTCAGTACTCAGTGCGGGCAGTGCCGCCACTGGGGCGCCTGCGCTGACACCCTCTCCTCCGCGTGGAGCCCACAGTCCGGCCCTTCAATAGGGATCGTTCTCGCTGTTCGAGGGAGGAGATCAGGCCTTTACCAACACTACGTGACTCACTGACGTCACACAACCACTGGAGGAGCGAGACCGACCGAAACCTTCAGAATTAGGGCTGGGTCATCCGTAATGACCTCGGCTAGCTGCGTAATCTCTCTGGGTCTCAGCAGACCAACCGCAAATAGCCACAGGGGACCTGAGAGCAGTGAGTGAGCGCTCACGAGATGACAGCTCCAGTGTCTCCTTCCTGGAGGATGGTGTGGTCACAGCGGTGCAGTCTGCAGGGGCCAGGGTGTCGCCTGGAGTTGCCTCTGTGCCCCCGACCCAGGAGCAGGGCATCTGCGGTGTGGGGTGCTCTGCCTGAGAAACAAACACCTGATTGTAGTTTTCTATCCTGGCCAGGGCCGTGGCTCACCGGCCCTTCTGGCCACCTTGTCCATCGCTCAGCAAATGCAGTTTGAGTCTATGATGTCCAAGCAAGTCCCCATCCTCTCTCCTCTGTCCCATCTGCCTCCTTGCCCCCCACCCCCGACCTGACTTGACTTCGACATCCCTCCCATTGAGATGTGGGGTCAGTGTCTTCTCCCTTTAGAGCTGAGTGGGCTTGTGGCTCACTTGTAACCGACAGAATGTCGAGCAGATGCCCTGTGTCAGAAGGGGCAAGGCAGGGTTTGCCTTGTTCACAGGAGGAGTCATGCGTGGAGCCAGGAGCTGCCATGCTGTGAGGAAGCCCAAGCCAGCCCACGTGGGAAGGAGACGCGGAGAAGCCCTGAGAGCACTTGGAGAGAGAGAGGCAGGCCAGCGGAGGACTCTGGCGGAGTCCCCCCTCGCAGGGACAAGGTCTAGCCTTAGGCCGATGGGATTGAGGTTTGCCTGACTCTGGTCTGGATACTGGGCAAAGGGTTCGCTCTTCACTCCGTGGCTGCCCTCAGTCTCCTAACCCATGCATCCCCAGTGGCTTCTGAGAGGACACACTGAGGGTCGCCCACGCCAGCTGTCCAGCTGCTCTGCCCTCGGAGCGCTGCATCCCAGCAACCATCTCCACTGCCTGGAGTGCGTCTCGCTGCCATGCTGGCTTTGATGTGCGTCACAGTAATTGCACTGGCCTTGCTTCGGACAGCTACGAGCAGGCACCTGGCCTCTCCTTTCTGCGTCCCATGACTTCCAGTGCCACCAGGGAGCCCACTTCTCTAATGGCTCCGCTCCCATCAGCCCCGTCCTACAGGGGCCGCCCCGTGTCTGGGCTTGTTGCTGATGCTGGTGCTTGGTAACCGGAGTGTCCCCTGGGCCTCTTGGGGGACACTGTCTGGCCTCACCTACCACCTTCACTCTGGCCCCTTCCTACTTCTCTGCAGCTTGAATCCCTCTTCCTCCACCTGCCACCTCTTCTTCACTCAGTGTGGACCAACACTGTCCAACTTCACAGCCTGGTAGCCTGTCTCCTGGTGTTGTATCCGCCACGACTGGCGTTTAGTCTACATCTGCTGCCATGTCAGGACACCACAGACGGGGGCTTAAGCACAGACATGCATTTTCTCACGGTTCTGGAGGCTGGAAGTCCCCTGGGCAGGGTAAGGGTTGGGGAAGCTTCTGTGACAAACTCAGAGGTTCGCTGTCCCTCACTGGGGGACAGGCTACAGCACAGGAGCAGTTCTTTCTCGAACAGGCTCTGCCATGCTCAGCCTGAAGGGGCTGCCTGAGGTTCTGGGCTCTGCGACTTTTGTTACTGGCAGCACATGGTCGTCAAACAAAAGGGCTGGAGGGACACGTGTATTGGCTGATTCTGTGAGATGCACCACAAATTCCACAGTGACTCCGAGTGTCTTGAGAAGGACGCAGGGTGCTGGCCACTCCCCGCAGCAATGACAGCTTGTTCCGAGTGTCACACATGGGAGACTGTAACTTCTTCTTGATCTGGTCTGTAGCCGCTCATGAGAATGTGAAATATGCCTTATTCTGCATGTTCTAGAAAAGGAACAGCCCGACCTTTCTTTGTGGGTGTGTGAAGATTTGTCAGATGGACACACTGGCACAGTTTCCATTTAATTCTTGTGACCTCAGTGTTCTCTGCCCTTGAGGACAAATGGACTAACCTGGGGATCAGGCTTGCCTTGGGTTGCAAACTACCTGGTCAGTGTCAATGACCTCCCCCACAGCAGCACTGACACCATCGTACTCTTGCTTCCAACCATCTACAGCTCCCAGTGTCTGCCCTCCAGGGGCCTGACCCTCAGCTGCATCTCAGACCCTTCAGGATTTGTCCCACCTGCCTTTCTGGCCCCATCTCCCACACCCTCTTCTACTCCAGTCCTTCCATCAGCTGCTGGATGGCTCACTGCTCCTGATCCTCATAATCCTTTTCCTCTGCTGTGTCTCCTACACCTGGAATGAGCAGTTTCTTCTGTGCACCCCCGCTGCATGGACAAGTCCTTCCTACAGGTCATACCTGTTCAGTCTTGGCCGTTTGCACATAAAAGCCAATCATGGTTCAGGCCAAAAGTCATAAAATTATAAATCATATTTCTCAGTTCATTCAATCTCACATAATAATTTTTTTGATCTGGATGTAGCCATTGGGTTTTCCATTAGTTTTATAATTTTTTACCCAGTTCAACTGTGATCTAAAAATCATCAGAAACTGGTATTTGTCGGAAGTTCTTTTTAATGAATCTTCTTGAAGATCTTCAGTTTTGTAAAAAGCTTCAGAGTAAACCAATAACTCTCTATTTTTGACTAAAGACTTCAAATGACATTGATCTGACTATAATTGACAAGGAAGTTTGGTTATTTTTGTGACATACAGCATTTTAAGCTGATAGCTAGAAGTACGGCTGATAACATTGTGCCAGGACATATCCAACACATTCAAATTTTAGTCCTGTCATATAATAAAATTTACACGTAAAATGTACCCTAAGAAGGTTAGCATCACCCATTAGCACACCAAATAAGGCTAGCTGGTTTAGTGTCTCTGTTTGAGATGTTTCAGAGGCTTTCTGAAACATTTCAGAGTCACCTAGAGGTCAAAAGAACTTCACTGAATTTGACTTTGGGAAGTTTGTCAAAGGTATCAAGAGGTTTCAAAACTCTTGGTCAAGTAGGATAATAGGTTACTGTGAAACAATATACACTCACTTAACCCAAGTGACAATAAAATATTTTAAAGGCAAAACACAGAAATTTACAACAGATCACTTAAAAGGCAAAGAGACATTTTGCAATCTGTTATCAAAAGCAGATCAATATTTTAAGAAAATTTTGTCTTCTTAGCAGAGAGAGAAAATAAAATTCTTTAATATTTTAATATTAAATATTTACTATTTAAACATTACCTTTAATATTAAAACCCACCTTTAACATTAAAACTCATGTTCTTAATTATATTTATTTAACATTAAAATTCATATTTACCCTTAATATTAAAATTCATGTTCTTAATTAAATTCATTTTAATCTTACTTAGCCACTCCCAACCACACATGAAATTTTTTTCTAAAGATTATTTTTTCTCAAAAAACCATCTTCAGATTTCAATATTCATATCAGTTTGTTTCTTATTTTTTTTCCCATTTAGCAATAACCAGCTTTAGGACAAAGTCAGTTTATTTTCCCTTAAAAGCATTGAAAGCATTTCTAGTCTTTATGCCTTTTAAAATTTCATCCAAAGGTGTTTTCCTTACTAATTCTAGTAGTTTTAATTACATACGTTAATTAGAATTCTTGACCTTTAGAAACCTTAACTTCTAGTGAAAACTAAGAAGTCAGCAATTATGAGCTATCTTTTACATTAACATTCTGTAGACTGGAAAACTCATAAATATTATCTATGATTTCTAAAAATATATGTTTTTAAGTAAAAAAATTTTCAGTGTGACATAAACATATTTACTGAATCCTGAATACCTTTAGTTTCTTTGTAAAAGGAAGCCTATGTTCAGTAAGTAATGTTTCAGTATCTTATTTTATCTAGATAGTTAATTAACTTCCATCATTTCACTTTACTTAGCAAAACTTTATTTTCAGTTTTTACCAGATTGAGTTATAGATTCAGTTTTATGTCATTGTGAGCAGTATTTATATTTCTGATTTGTAGAGATTTGCAAGACAACAGTTGCTTTTTTCCCAATAAAATGATATATTTTACTCAAATCTGTGCCACCCACTCTAATTTCACTTTGTTCTCCAGCACCTTCATTCTTTTCAATACTTGAACTGCTGTGCCTAGCTGAAGCTTCACTTTGTCAATAAAAACCTCTGGCTGGACTGTGGTTCTCTTGTTTATAGTTGAAACAATATTCAAAGCTTCTGAATATAGAAAGATTCTAGATTTCTAAATTTTTTGTCAAAGTCTCTGTGCTTCGTGAAATACTGGATTTCTGGACTGCAACCCAATAATTAAATTCCTCTTCATCTCGGTCCAAATGAAAGGCAATGTTCACAGCAACACTATTCACAACAGCCAAGACATGGAAACAGCCTAAATGTCCACTGGCAGATGACTGGATAAAGAAAGAAAGATGCATTATATATATTATATATTTGTATATATTATATACTATATATATATAATACACACACACCAAATGAAATATATATATTATATATTATGTATATAAAATACACACACACACAAAATGGAGTATTTCTCAGTCAAAAAAAGAATGAAATAATGCCATTTGCAGCAATCTCTAAGATGGACCTAGAGATTATCATATTAAGTGAAGTAAATCAGACAGAGAAAGACAGATATCATATGATATTACTTATACATGGAATCTAAAGAAAGTGATACAAATCTTATTTACAAACCAAAAATAGACTCACAGACATAGAAAACAAACTATGGTTACAGAAAGGCAAAGGGCAGAGGAGGGATAAATTAGAAGTGTGGGATTAACAGATACACATTGCTATATAGAAAACAGATAAAGAGCCAGGACCTACTGTATAACACAGGGAACTATATTCAACTACTTGTAATAACAGCTAATGGAAAAGAATCTGAAAAATACATATACATGTATGTATATGTATAACTGAATCGCTTTGCTGTACACCTGAAACTAACATTCTAAATCAACTACACTTCAATAAAAAATAAAATTAGAAAAAACTTGATGAATGACAAATGTTGGAGAGGATGTGGAGAAAAGGAAACCCTTGTACACTATTGGTGGAAATATAAAATTGTGCAGTCATTCAGTTTGGAGGTTTCTCAAAAAACTAAAATTAAAAATACCGTATGATCCAGCAATTTCACTCCATATAGCAAAAAAAAGGAGAACACTGATTAGGAAAAAATACATGCACCTCAATGTTCATAGCAACACTATTTACGGAATCCAAGCTATGGAAGCAATCCAAGTGTCCATCAACAGCAACAGACAAATGGATAAAGTATATATATATATATAAAAAATGGGGTATTACTCAACCATAAAATAGAATAAAATTCTGCCATTAGCAGCAATTTGGATGGACCTAGAGAAAATTATCCTTAATGAAATAAGTCAGAGAGAAAGACAAATGCTCTATACTATCATTTGTATGCATAATCTAAAAAAATAATAAAAATTTGTGTATATGCACAATGGAAACAGATTCACAGATATAGAAAGCAAACCGGTGTTTACTGAAGGGAAGAGAGAAAGGAGGAGGGGAACATTAGGTCTATGGGATTCAAAGATACAAGCTATTCTGTATGAAATATATAAGCAACAAGGAACACTTTTAGCGTAAGAAATTACAGCCAGTGCCTTGCAACAACTTTTTAAAAATAATTATAAGAAAGAATATTTTATTGAAAATGCATCTTTAGTGAAATGTGTGATCTTTTTCTTTTCTTTTTCTCTTTAATTTAGATTCTTAAAATTTTTTTGCTTTAAAATTTTTTATTGAATGGAGGATTTTTTAAATCCCACAGTGCTTTACAATTTTCAAAAGTTTCACAAACATGATTTCATGTAATCGCATAATAATCCCCTTTTCCCTACTCTTGTGCTATATATAATCTATAAAAATACTGAATCACTAAGCTTTACACCTGATATAAATATAAGATTGTAAATCAGTTTTTAAGAAGATTATATTTGTGTGAATATATGATATTAATATAAGTGTTCCAGAAATACAGGCATACGTAGGAAATATTGTGGATTCCATTCCAGACCACCGCAATAAAGTGAATATTACAGTAAAGCAAGTGACACAAATTTTTCATTTCCTATTGCATGTAAAAGTTATGTTTATAATACACTGTAGTCTATTAATGTGCAATAGCATTGTGTAAAAAAAATCCCTTAACAATAATACTAAAAAATGCTAACCATCATCTGAGCCTTCAGTGAGTTTTTCTGCAATAGTAACATTAAAGGTCACTGATCACAAATCATCATAACAAATACAATAATAAAAAAAGTTTGAAATATTGTGAGAATTACCAACAATGTGAGCAAAAGCTGTAGGAAAAATGGCACTGGCAGACTTTCTTGATGCACTGTTGCCAAAAAACCTTCCATTTGGAAAAAATGCCATACTATGAAGTACAATAAGGCAAAGTGCTGTAAAACGAGGTCTGCCTGTAACATGCGGTTCCTAAAAATCTTATCTGTTTTGGCATCATGTTATTAGCCATAATTCCAGTTATTCTCCTAAAATGTTGGATGCCACAGAAATAACCAAATTTCCTTCTCAATTTCATTATAATGAACTCTTATCAGACCGTTACCATTGGATATTCAAGTCTTTTGTCATTTACAGTTTATTCTTTTACTCTGTGCTTTACAGAAATGTTTCTACCAAAATGTTACATCTTTGCGGAGATTCACGGAAAAAACCCTGACAAGTACTCTAGAATGCAGGCTTCTGAAACTTTGAGGTCATAACGCTGAACTGGGTACAAATCTCTAAAACTTTTATGGAAGACTGTTAGATTCATAAGGCCACTAGCCCAAGATCAAGGTCGGCAAGAATCAGTGACAGGAGACTAAATGGCCTGACAAGGGTGACTATGATTTTTATGACTGATGCTGGTCCTCCAGCATTTTGTTTTCCAGATAAGAGGAAACCTTTCCTCTTCAGCTGTGAGTTGAAGCATCTGGTAAATGATGCCTTGGTAGGCCGAACTGAAGCGTTTATCTTGTACTCCCTACCTGATCTCTCTAGAATTTGGGAACTCTGGGTGAGTATTCTTATTTCCATGGCAATATAGTTATTTGCATAAGTTCAATAAGATTTTGTTCTCCTAGGAGCAGAACACAATTGGAAACACTGATTACATTGCCAAAGCTCTGGCTGGAATGTGAAATCTGAGAATGTTCTTAGACTCAGATACGACCACAGCCGTAAGGGACTAAAATTGACTTTACGGAGCCATAAACCTACTTGAAAGAGAAACTGCTACTTGGCTTATAGATTTCCCAGCACCTTCAGCAGGTGAGTAGGGTCACTTCCTGGCAGGTGCAGGAACGTCAGGACGTGTAGGGGACCTCAAAAAGAGAGGAAGTTATCCAAAGCTATAGGTATTGCAGGTGAATCTGATGGGGAACCTTTGGGGTGGTTTCCTGGCCTCAAGAGGCATTTAAAAGCTCAATCTGAGACTCCTTATGAAAAAGTTTGAGCAAAGGTTTTAAAGATTTTAAAAGAGCCTATATGATCATTCACTATTCTTGTTGTAGTTATGTAAATAACCAGGACAAGTTTATTGAATCTAAACTTATTCTGCCAACAAATTAGTCTTAATGTGGCTATCTGCAGTAAAAGTGGGGGTGAGTTTAGAGAGAAAAATTATGTTTTAGTATTAAACTTTCATGGATGCTAGATTCTAGTGCTGTCCACTGTCTTTTAAGGTTCTGTTTACAACCCCTAAATTTGACTGGATCCTGAGTTCTTCTAGTTTCCTCCATGTTTGCTTACAACTCTCCAGACAAACATCTTGAATTTTTCTCCCAACTTTCTGATTTGGAATCATTGAGAATGAAAACCGCCCATTTCTAAAATCCGTGCAAGCTACCGTGGGACAGATTGATATAATTTCGTAGGTACCACCGCAGCAGCTCGTGTATGGACAGTCTTGGTGCCCGCTGCTTTGTGGCCTCTCAGAAAGATCACCAGAGACATTCAAACAGCAAACCAGGAAAATCCATCAGTACGTAGCTGCCTGCCTCACTTCATCTGAAGGTTCTTCAAGATGGACGCCTTGAACTCTTCTCCACTGCCAGCCTCCACCACCCAGAAACTGGGGTTATAGTCTGCTCCAGTCATTAACTACTGTTTTCCTTTTGTTTCCACAGAAATGCCTCTTATTAAGTACCTGACTGCTTGTATCATGGGCCCAACTCTGGGAGCCTGCCCTCATTACCACCTCGTGAAGTGAGACACAACTCTTTGACTGATCTGACCTGTTCTCAGGACAAGTGACCGATTTAACGAAAGGGGGCATCTACCGACTGAACCTGTGCAATGCGAGCTCCTTGTAGAGCTTCAAGGCGGGGCTGAGGGGGCTCAGAACAAGTCTCCACAAGATGTTTCCGTCTGGCACGCAGATTACTTTGAGCCAAAGACGGTCAAGACTCTGTAGCTCAGGAGGGACCGCTGCTCCTCCCTTAGCATCCTAGGAGAGCTGGAATTTCCCAGAGTGAGAATTATTACGGAGATAAACTTTATCTGAGTGATCCATCTGTATGGCAGGGCAAACATCTAATTACCAAACATCTGCTCTTCTTCCAATTGTCCTAGACTTGCCTTCCTCCCCTTGGAAGCCCCAGGCCCCCCTCCAGTTCCCTAGCTCAGGATGCCATGTACACCTCATTTTACCTTCTGTCTGAACTTCTTAAGTGTGTGGAGTTCCTACATGTCTGAACTAAATTTTTCTCTATGTTAACTTGTCTCCTATCTATTTGATTATTAGACCAACTGAAAGGAACGTTGAAGGGTAGAGAAAGCTCTTTCTCTTCTGCACACTCTTGCCTTCACCCCACTTACTCTCCATGCCCCCTCCCACTTGCTCCTTCTCTCCACCTCCTCTCTGTGACCCCGCTCTGGGTGTGGGAAGGCAGCAGAGGGCACGCCTCAGGGGACCGTTCAGGGTTTTCTCACAAGGTGATGCACAGGAGGATGAGGTGCTGAGTCTGGAGCCTTAAGCCCCAGGTGCCACCTGCTCTGCATGCCCTCACCACGGCCACCTCCCCTACGCCCAGTCGCTAGGTCACCTGCCTGTTTATGATGCCCACTGCATGGAGGAGACATTGAGGCTGGGAGAGGAGGAAGGCAGAGTAGGTGGCCAAGTAGGACTCAAACTGACTGCTCTGATTCCAATTTGAGTCTCATCCCCCATCCCTGCTGGGACAGGGACAATGCTCTCCTCACCCCCAAAAGTTGGGGTGCCTTACAGGGCGGGGCAGAGCTTGGGGAAGCCAGTTCCAAGGAAGGAGAACAGAAGTGCCCCTAGGTGAGATCCTGAGGGACAGTCAGTGGACTGTCCTAGACTTGCCTTCTCCTGGTCCCAGACGCCTCAACAGAGCAACAAAAATCCCATCTTCAGGACGTTAATCTTAAAGTGCAGGGGAGGATAGACGTGAATACCCTGCCGCCCTGCCCCACCAGGCACAGTTTGGGAAGGGAGGGGAGATGCCATGGAGAGGGGCCAGTTTGAGTTTTGAAAGGAGAGGAAGGTGGAGCAGGGAGACAGAAAGAGCCTGCAAGCTCCCCACCTTGACATGGCTTGCCTTCCATCTTATGGCCCAGTACCAGCGGCTGCCAGCCATCTGCCCGGTCTAGTTCATGTCTTTTAACTAGCCTTCCTAATTCTTCATCTAATCCTATATAGTTGAATTTAAAATTGGATCATTGTTTCCTATCAAATAGTCCATGACATTTTTCACAGAAGCAGAACAGATAATCGTAAAATTTATATGGTATCACAAAATACCCAGAACTGCCCCAGCAATACTGAAGAAGAAGGACAAAGCGGGAGTCATTACCCTCCCAGAATAGCTGGACAGCTGGGTGGCCCTCAATGTGTCCTTTCAGAAGCAATTGAGAATTTATAGGTTAGGAGGCTTAAGAGAACCACCCAGTGAAAGTCTGGACCCTTTCTCCAGAATCTAGAGCAAAGCCAGTCAAATCTCAATCCCATTGATCAAAGGGTAGACTGTGTCCCTGGGAGGAAGGACCCCCACCTCCCAGAAGGCCTCCAGGGTTGGCCGGGAGCACTAAACCAAACACCGCAGAATCTCCTGTGGGCAGAGCCCATCATGGCCAAGGCCTGCCTCCCCGCAAGTGCATCCCAGGGGCAGCACATCTCCTGTTCTCTCACCGTGCACAACAGAGTCTGGCACACAGTCATGGTTTTGTGGTTGTTTACTGATGAAAACTTGAAAAGAAGTCCCAGGGCAGCCTTACAGCCTGCGGTGGGGTGGACCTGCTGTTTATGAGCAGAGTGGTCTCTCTGATTAGGCACAAGGCAGCTGCTTTATATTCCGACACAGCTTAATATCCACACCCACGCTATGGATAGACTTAAACATCCCCATTGTACAGGTCAGAAGCCTGAGACTCTGGGTCAGCTGTCAGGAGCTGTGCATCGGCTCCCACAGCAGGCAGAGGCGCAGCTGGGATGAGTTTCTGAGCTGAGCTTCACACGCTGCGCCCTGGATAAACCCAGGTTGTCCAGGGGACAGGCACGTGCATAACGATTACATTCACGAGTTTTTTCCACACAAAAGAGAGAGAGCCCCTGCTCTGTCCCCGGTGCCTGCTGCAGCAGAGAGCAGAGTGAAGCCTCACGAAGCCTGTGGTCTAGTGCATGAGGCAGTGTTTCCCAGGCACACAAATCAGTACAGAATCATATTTGTCAGTAAAGGCTGTGGAGGGATGGGGGGGGTGAACGGAAGGTCTCTCAGGGGGGAGAAGATGTGAAGGAGGAACAGCAGCCTGCCAGACGAAAAGTGCAGGAAGATGCTTCTCAGTAGAGGGAGCCGCACGTGCAAAGGGCCTGAGGCTGGAAAGGGCTTGCTAAGATGTGGAGGATTTGGCGATGGAGGTGCTGCAAGGAGAAAGGGGCTTGTCCTGGGTAGAGAAGACAAGCAGCCAGGACCCAGCAGAGAAAAAGGGTGGAGAGGAGGAGGGACAGTGGGCCTTCCAGCAGCTGATGGAGGGACTGGAGTAGAAGAGGGTGTGGGCGGTGGGGCCAGAAATGTAGATGGGACAAGTCCTGAAGAGTCTGAGATGCCAGCTGAGGGTCAGGCCCCTGGAGGGCAGACACCGGGAGCTGTGGAAGGTTGGAGGCAAGAGGCTGCCAATGTCCATGCTGCTGTGGGGGAGGTCACTGACATTGGGTGCAGCCCCTGGCAGTGTGCCCCTCAAGGCAAGCCTGAGCCCCCAGGCCAGTCCCACCTGCCCTAGGGAACAGAGAACACTGCTGGCAAGAGGATTAAGTGGAAATGGTGCCAGTGTGTCCACTTCACACACTCCCACACAAGCAGAAAGAATGGTCAGGCTGTTCTTTTTCTAGAACACCCAGAACAAATCAGGCTTCACACTTTCATATTCAGCGATGGCCCAAATCAAGAAGACGTCATGGGCTGCGTGCCCAAGTGTGACACTCGGAACAAGCTGTCATTGCTGCGGGGAGTGGCCAGCACCCTGCGTCCTTCTCAAGACACTCGGAGTCACTGTGGAATTTGTGGTGCATCTCACAGAATCAGCCAATACACGTGTCCCTCCAGCCCTTTTGTTTGACGACCATGTGCTGCCAGTAACAAAAGTCGCAGAGCCCAGAACCTCAGGCAGCCCCTTCAGGCTGAGCATGGCAGAGCCTGTTCGAGAAAGAACTGCTCCTGTGCTGTAGCCTGTCCCCCAGTGAGGGACAGCGAACCTCTGAGTTTGTCACAGAAGCTTCCCCAACCCTTACCCTGCCCAGGGGACTTCCAGCCTCCAGAACCGTGAGAAAATGCATGTCTGTGCTTAAGCCCCCGTCTGTGGTGTCCTGACATGGCAGCAGATGTAGACTAAACGCCAGTCGTGGCGGATACAACACCAGGAGACAGGCTACCAGGCTGTGAAGTTGGACAGTGTTGGTCCACACTGAGTGAAGAAGAGGTGGCAGGTGGAGGAAGAGGGATTCAAGCTGCAGAGAAGTAGGAAGGGGCCAGAGTGAAGGTGGTAGGTGAGGCCAGACAGTGTCCCCCAAGAGGCCCAGGGGACACTCCGGTTACCAAGCACCAGCATCAGCAACAAGCCCAGACACGGGGCGGCCCCTGTAGGACGGGGCTGATGGGAGCGGAGCCATTAGAGAAGTGGGCTCCCTGGTGGCACTGGAAGTCATGGGACGCAGAAAGGAGAGGCCAGGTGCCTGCTCGTAGCTGTCCGAAGCAAGGCCAGTGCAATTACTGTGACGCACATCAAAGCCAGCATGGCAGCGAGACGCACTCCAGGCAGTGGAGATGGTTGCTGGGATGCAGCGCTCCGAGGGCAGAGCAGCTGGACAGCTGGCGTGGGCGACCCTCAGTGTGTCCTCTCAGAAGCCACTGGGGATGCATGGGTTAGGAGACTGAGGGCAGCCACGGAGTGAAGAGCGAACCCTTTGCCCAGTATCCAGACCAGAGTCAGGCAAACCTCAATCCCATCGGCCTAAGGCTAGACCTTGTCCCTGCGAGGGGGGACTCCGCCAGAGTCCTCCGCTGGCCTGCCTCTCTCTCTCCAAGTGCTCTCAGGGCTTCTCCGCGTCTCCTTCCCACGTGGGCTGGCTTGGGCTTCCTCACAGCATGGCAGCTCCTGGCTCCACGCATGACTCCTCCTGTGAACAAGGCAAACCCTGCCTTGCCCCTTCTGACACAGGGCATCTGCTCGACATTCTGTCGGTTACAAGTGAGCCACAAGCCCACTCAGCTCTAAAGGGAGAAGACACTGACCCCACATCTCAATGGGAGGGATGTCGAAGTCAAGTCAGGTCGGGGGTGGGGGGCAAGGAGGCAGATGGGACAGAGGAGAGAGGATGGGGACTTGCTTGGACATCATAGACTCAAACTGCATTTGCTGAGCGATGGACAAGGTGGCCAGAAGGGCCGGTGAGCCACGGCCCTGGCCAGGATAGAAAACTACAATCAGGTGTTTGTTTCTCAGGCAGAGCACCCCACACCGCAGATGCCCTGCTCCTGGGTCGGGGGCACAGAGGCAACTCCAGGCGACACCCTGGCCCCTGCAGACTGCACCGCTGTGACCACACCATCCTCCAGGAAGGAGACACTGGAGCTGTCATCTCGTGAGCGCTCACTCACTGCTCTCAGGTCCCCTGTGGCTATTTGCGGTTGGTCTGCTGAGACCCAGAGAGATTACGCAGCTAGCCGAGGTCATTACGGATGACCCAGCCCTAATTCTGAAGGTTTCGGTCGGTCTCGCTCCTCCAGTGGTTGTGTGACGTCAGTGAGTCACGTAGTGTTGGTAAAGGCCTGATCTCCTCCCTCGAACAGCGAGAACGATCCCTATTGAAGGGCCGGACTGTGGGCTCCACGCGGAGGAGAGGGTGTCAGCGCAGGCGCCCCAGTGGCGGCACTGCCCGCACTGAGTACTGAGGGTGAGGGAGGCCTCGAAGCCGAGGAGCCAGTCCAGAGGGAAGGGGCTGGGGACGGGCCGGGATGCCCAGCGGGAAACCCTCTAAGAGACAGAAATGAGCGGCAAGGGCCCTGGGCTGACGAAGGTCCTCCCAGACAGGAGGGAAGTCTGGCAGGCTTCCCTGAGGAGGTGGCACTTGGTATTTGCCTTAAAGGTGGCCAGGGACAGCCAGGAAACCGGAGCTGGGCGGGGAGTGCTGCAAGGCAGTGAGCAAGTGCCCCAGCCTGCACTGCTCAGGTGACAGCATCTACGTGGGTGTCACTCCTCCCTTGCTCCTTCCCACCCCCTCCTCCAAGGAGCAGGTCCCAGTCAGCTCCCGAGAGGCCAGGCCCTGCAGGCAGATTGGCGTCTGACAGCCCTGCCTGCTGGCCGCGAGGATGGGGCCGCTCAGCTGGCTGCCTCTGTTCCTGGTGCTGCTGTGGCCGCTGGGGGCCCTGGCCACGCTTCCAATCAGGGTGTTCGTGGTGCCCCACAGCCACATGGACGTGGGCTGGCTCCACACAGTACAGGTGGGTGCCCCGGGATGTCCCCTGCACACCTCTTGAGGATGAAGTCTCCTTCTTCCTGCAAAGTCCCTGGACCTCGCCCGCTGTGACCCTTGGGCTTGGCTGTGCGGTTGGCCATGTGGCCCTCACGGCCGGCCAACATGTCCCTCTGGGAAGCCATCCCTGCCACCTTGGTCCTGGCAGGTGCATCCCCCTGACTCATGGACTGCCATAGTCTGTTTCCTCACATCCCTGCCCAGGAGAGCATGTTCCCATCACAGGGGCCTGCCCTGTCCTGCTCCCAGTGCCCGCGCTCACCGTGTGTCTGGCGCAGAGTGGGACTGGGGCCCCCTTGTTTGAAGGGAACTGGGGGAGCAGAGGGAAGGGCCCCCAGACAGATGCAGCTGTGAGTGCCAGGGGCCCCCAGACACTCTTGTCACCTCTGGATTTTACTCCTTGGTCCCTGGGGCCGAACCCTCCAGAAGCCCCATGGGGCTGGAGTGATGGTGTCCCCCACCCCTAGGAGAGCATGCGGGCTTATGTCGCCAACGTCTACACCTCGGTGGCGGAGGAGCTGACCCTTAAGGAGCAGCGCAGGTTCATCGCCGTGGAGCAGGAGTTTTTCCGGCTGTGGTGGGATGGCATCGCCTCGCACAAGCAGAGACGCCAGGTACTGCTGTCCTGCAGGGTGTCCTTGAAGGGGCAACCGAGAGAAGAATGGCTTGGGTGTCCTGGTGATGACCCTTTAGGAAACTCCTGGGGCAGTGCGCTCTCTGGCCACGCTTGTGCTGCATAAACCTCAAGGCTTAAACTCTGCTGGGCTCTTTGCAGCGTGTGTTTAGACCAGTTTTGCGGTCAGCCCTGTGCCCGGGAGACAGCTTTGTGGTCTCATCCCGGCTGTGTGGCTACTGGAAAACTGCAGCTCTGGCAACCCACCAGACACTCAGCTGGCGTGAACCGAGTTCCCTTTGACACTGGGCACTCCCAGTGGCCCAGAGCCCACGCCCTCTTCCTTCGTTTCGGCACCTGAGTGACCCCCATGAGCACAGGAGCTGGCGGCCCTGCCGGGGGTGCAACAGTCCCTGGGGTCCCGAGGCCGGCAGCGGACTAGCTTCACAGGTTGCAGGAGTCAGAGGCCCCGCTCAGCAGAGGGGCTGCCTGGGACCCGGTCCCGCTCCCCCACCTCCACGTGTGGTGAAGGCGGCGACTGGCCTCTGCCCCCTGCAGGCCCCACATCCGCGCATGGGAGCGACCGCTCTTCTTAGGGAGGCTGCACCCGGAATGAACACATGATATGAGTTCACAGGACGATTCTCTGGGACTTGGTCCCCTCCAAGCATCCCCTTCGTTCGAAACAGGTTAGAGCCCCACGACTTGCTCAAGGTAGCAGAGCTCAGAAGGCAAAACAGGGAGTCCACCAGGTCCTCCTCCAGCGGGGGATGTGACCCTGCAGCCTTTGGCACCGAGAGGACGAGCCTCCCGTCCGATGGGCACTGCCTCCTGCCAGGCTCTGGGCTAGGACCTTCTACACATTACTTCATTGACT
The DNA here is from genome assembly GCF_048564905.1 of Vicugna pacos. Classification (NCBI taxonomy): domain Eukaryota; kingdom Metazoa; phylum Chordata; class Mammalia; order Artiodactyla; family Camelidae; genus Vicugna; species Vicugna pacos. The sequence continues at coordinate 117,767,306 of NC_132988.1, forward strand.
CCTCTCAACAGCCAGTACCCTGGGGACACTCAGCCTGCTGTACACAGTGGTCCAGGTTCAGAGAGGGCAGGCAACTGGCCAGGGACCACAGAGCTTGTATGAGACAAGTTGGACTCCATGCCAGATATTCTGATTTAAAGCGTGACTCTCCATGGTGTCCAGTGGATGGTCCTCACTTCTTTACATGGACACCCCCAAACTCAATTGCTTGTCATCCAGTTGTGACAAATGCAAACTGAAGGACGTTCTACAAAATAAGTAGCCTTAATCCTCAAATTTATTAATCACAGGAATGAAAAAGAAGGCTCAGGAAATTCATGAATACCGTGAATTTGACAGTAGCATTATTAATTTCCAGATTTGGAGAATTATGGAACAGGAAGAATGATCTTGTTCTTGTCAAACACATACTGAACTGTGAAGATAAAGGCATGTTATTGTTAACTTTTACTTTCAAGTGGTTTAGAAAAAGCATACTATGAACGTAAAGAGATGGGGAAGAGATAAGAGAAATAGGTAAAAACTATTAACAACAAGATAATCTTGGGAAAGGATTTATGGGTGCTCTCTGAACAATTCTTGCAAATTTTTCACAAGTTTGAAATTATTTCAGAGCAAAAATGTAAAATGCTTATTTTTATATATTTTCGATGAAGGAACAGCCAGGGGCCAGGTACTGTTCCGGATACTGGACACACTGGGGACCAGGACCGTGTCCTGCTTTTTCAGAATAAATGTAGATGAGTGCGGAGTTTGAAGGAAGGACCGTAAGACACTGGAGACATGTACCCAGTGAACACAACCAGACTTGGGGGCTGTAATCTGGATTTTCCTCTCTGCCCGCAACACCAAGGTCCACCAGCTCCTGGCCCAAGGACGCCTGGAGTTTGTCCTCGGAGGCCAGGTCATGCATGATGAGGCCGTGACCCACTTTGATGACCAGATCCTACAGCTCACAGGTTCGATTACCCTTCCCCAGACCCGGGACTCCTTGTCTCCCTCCTTGGGCTGGGCTGGGTGTCTGAGCCCCAGTTCTGGGCTCCATCTTCCCCTCACAGCAGGAGACTGTGACCAGTAAGTGCAGTGATTGGCTGGTGCCATACTCATGCCTGTGCCCTTGGGTGCAGGGCTCAGGGGTGTGGCTTCTAGACAAGATGGCCTGGCTATATCCCAGGTTCTAATTCCCAACCCTGTGACCCTTGGCAAGAGATGGAACTACATAGAGACTCAGGTTTCTCCTCTATAAAGTGAGTTTGATAAGGAGGTAAAACCTGCCTCAAAGGGTTTATATGAAGATAAAATTGAGACAATTATAATGGAGCACACTGAGTACAGTGTATGGTTACCTAGTAAATGCTCAGTGATGTTTAGAGGCTATCCTGCCATCACCCCACCCAGCAAACCCTCCACCAATACCACTGCCTCCAGCACCTCCAGCACCTCACCATGATTACCACCGCCACCATCATCTGCATCACCTCCAGGGACACTACCACCTCCAACAGCACCACCTAGTCTACCAACAACCACCACCACCCCCGTGATTACTAACACCACCATCACCGCCTCAACTTCCACATCCACACCAGCACACCACCACACCACCACCATCACCTCCAACACCACAGCCGCCACCACCTCCATCACCATCATCATCACCTCCAACACATCATTACTACTTCCACCAAAACAAGGACCACCACAGACACCACCACTATCACTGCCATCATCACCTCCAACACCATTGCCGCCGCCACAACCACCACCACTTCAGCCACCATCACACCTCTGCAACCTATCTACCATGTAAACCACATCACCTTCAACATCATCTTCACTACCACTGACAACACCATCACTTTCTGCATCACCTTCACCATCAGCACCACCACCAACTCATCCACTACCATCATCATTAACTCCACCACCAAAAGAGGGACCACCAACATCACCCCTATCAGTTCCATCACCACAACCATCATCTCAACACCACCACCATCACCAACATCAAAACTTCAATGCCAAATCTACCACCATCACCATAACCACCACCACCCACATCACCAGCATCTAAACATTTCATCACCACCTCTACCATCCTCACCGCTATCATCACCACTACCACCGCCATCACCACCACAAACATAATCACCTCCCTCACTTCCGTCACTGCCACCTTCACCACCACTTCATCCATCACCACCACTTCATCCATCACCACCAAAAACCCTACGTAAACATTGCAACCTACTGAAGGTCGATCACTATCACCTCCACCATTACCACTATCAATAGCACCAGCACCAGCACCACCACCATCACCAACAGTATCATCAACATCTCCTCCTCACCATCACCAGGCACACTTGCACTCAGGGAACATTCCTCTCCATTTCACAAATGTTTTTCATAAGTGGCACTTCACCCACCCGTAAAGGCAGGATGGGGAGGTGGCATCATTGTTCTCAGTTCATTTTGCAAAAGGGATACTGAGACTGAGACGAAAAGAAGGGCGAAGGGTCCATGGATGAGCCAGGAGTAACTCTTGAATGTGACTGAAGCTCTAGCCCCCTTGTCACTCCACTGAACAGTAACCCCAGGTAACCCCTGGGTAAAGCATCAAGATAGCATTGGATGTTTTCTAAGGATCTTCTTTACATGCGCTCTCCCTTCACTCCTTTAATCTGTGGTCGCACCCTTATGTGAGTTTCTGCTGCCTTCTTTCTGGATATAAGTGGGAACGTGATGGGAATCTTTAAGTTTCTTTATGTGAAATCCCCAGGCTGCTTAATGCAGCGTCAGGACTCAGCTCCTGGCCTCCTCCCCAGCCTTCTGCCTCCTGAGGCCCCTGATCTGCTTCAACAACAATGCCTCCTGTGCCTTCAGGCACCAGGTCCCTCTTGTTTATACCTGAGCAGCTCATCTCAGACTCAGCTGAAGAGTCTCATGGTCCAGGAACCTTCCATTTGGACCCTCAGGACCCTATCACCTCCCCTCTTCACCCCAAAACTACAGGTCGTGTCTGGCAGTGACTGCAGTCTGATTCTTCTCTGGGCCACTAAGGCTCAGCCCGACTTCTGCCAACGCGAGTGCTGGTGGGCGTGGCAGCGGGGGGTGGGTGCTGTCCTCCTCTGGCTCCGGGTGTCCACAGCGGACACTATCCTGTGACGGGCCTGCTGTCCTGGCTTATTTCAGCCCGAGCTCTGGGCCATGTCCCTCAGACGCCTTCCCCCCAATACTAGTAATGCCCTCTCTCCTTGGTTGTCACCCCGGTTCTACCTCTTGCTTCTTCTCTGTGACTCCTCCCCGGAAGTATGAAACCTTGCCTAACATTCTCCTGGGAAGGAGGGGAGCAGGCCTCCCCAGCTGAGGCAGCGACCACAATTGCTATGTCCCCTTGTCCCTCTGTCACCCCGGCCACTGTACTCTGGCCCCGCCCTCCACTCACTAGCCAAGTAAATCTTGACCTGGTCATTGTGCTCATTAGAACACTGGCTAAACTACTTTGACCGTGACCAAGTGACTGTGATCCAACAAAAGGGACGGTTCTTTGTCTCGTGGGGAAAATTCGGCAAGTGCAGCCTGTTCTGGCCACTGGGTGGCTCTGCTCCACAGAGCGATCCAAGCGTCCAAGCTGCTTCCCTTCGCTCTGCCATCTCACAGTGCGTCTCGCCCTCCTTGCGTGACTGAAGGTCGCTCGCCCCAGTGAAACGTCATCCCAGCAGGAAATGGGGAAAGAACGGTGGGAAGACAGCAGGCTGCATCTTTCCAAAGGTGACCCAGAAATTACACTCATCATTTGTGCTCACATCCATGGACCAGAACCTAAGTACTTGGTATATTTTCCAAGAAAGGCTGGGAACACAGTCTCTAGCTAGAAGCTTATTATCCTGCCAAAATTATAGGGAGTGTCTGGTTCTGTTACTAAAAGGCAAGGGGAGAATGTATCTTGGGGGACAGTGGGCTGTTTCATTCATTAATCACCTGTTCATTTGGGTCTCAGGGATAATTTCTCCTGGGGTCCAGAAAACCTGAGAACAGTGACTTGAGTCTCTAGGATATTTACTATTTACTTACAAAGAAGGGAAATGGTTTGTGGACTGATGCTGCAGCCCACTGATGTTTCTCACATCCTCATATCCTCTCCCGTGTGATCACAGAACAGCTGCCACAGCTCCGGTCAGCATGAACCTATTCTTTCACAGTCAAAGAAGGAAAAGGGCAGAATGTGGGCTTTCTTACTGACCTCGTCTTATTTAAGGTGGGAAATATTGCCCTGAAACCCAAGCAGCCTTAACCCACACATCTGTTTTGTCTGTAACCATGCTCCATGACCACATCTAGTTTCCACAAAGACTGAGAGCAATATTCTGGCAGAGGGAAATGAGCTTGCCATGACCACTAAGACCAGAGACAGTTCATCCCTTGGGCCTAGGTCAGCGTCCCCTGAACAAAATGAAGATTCTGTGAGTGAGGAATTCGGGGTCACTGAGTCAGCAGCCATCATGACTGCCCTCCTCTCGCCGCGCATCTGCTGAGGGTGTGCCCTGCACAGCTAACTGACCGCCTCAGTGTGACCTATTGACCATCCCCTCCCTCATCTCAGAGCCCTGACCCCAGTTCCTCCCCCTTCTCTCCAGCAGCTCCTTCTTGGTCTCCTCTGCTTCCCGCACTCCCTCTGCTGCTCCCACTGGTCCCCAAGGGCTCGGAGCCCCACCCCAAGTCCAGCTGGCTGGTTCACCTTCCTCGCCTCCTCTGTGAACCAGACCCCGAATCAGCCTCAGGCCCACCCTGACCACCCAGCAGTCGCCTCATTTCTCGCTGAAACTTGTTCATAGATCTGAGCATGTCTCTGTCCCAGAACCATGGAATCTTCTAGGTCCCAGCTGGCGTCCCAGCCTGGGGAGATCACCAGTGGAAGGTAGTTTCAATTGACACCAGCTACTTGTGCTCTCTGAGTCTTTGTTTTCTCTCCTGAAAATGCAGGCGGTTGTCACCAGCTCTTGGGCCATTCAGAAGATTATATCTGGGGAAAGACTGGCGAACGAACTTTAATCAGTGGCTTATCAAGTCTAGGGCTTTCTCTCTGCAGCCATGTCCCTGACATCTCGCTCCTTGCTGTGGCTCGTTAATCATGAATGAATGAGTGGAAGGTCGGACTATTCTGGGATGGAGCCCCTGTATTAGCACCCACTGCAGCAAGACCCTGCTTGGCCGGAAGAGGGCACTGCAGCCCCGTAGAAGGGCAGGGGGCCCTGGGGGAGTCAGGGGGTGAGGGGCCACACTCCTGTCACCAGCGAGGCTTATCTCTTTGCAGAAGGACACGGGTTTCTCTACGAAACATTTGGGGTCCGGCCTAGGTTCTCCTGGCAGGTCGACCCATTTGGAGCATCTGCCACGACCCCCACCCTATTTGCCCTGGCGGGCTTCAACGCCCACGTCATCTCCCGGATCGACTATGACCTGAAGGAGGCCATGCAGCAGGACCAGGTGAGTGGTGCCCCACATCTGCTGCTGCCAGCTCACCCCTGCTTCGCCCCTACTTTGTCCAGTGCATCTCAGAGCCCCTGCCCTTCTCCAGAGCACCTGGGATACTTGGGGGCCCTTATGCCACGGGATGTCCCAGGCCCATCATTGCTCTGCTGTGCCCTGCGCCGTGTGTGACTCTTCCCCTCCTGCGTGGCTGGACCTGGCTGAGCTGCAGACCCGGCTTGGAGTCTCCTGCTCTATGTCCCCTTCACCCTCCAGGCTTGAGGCGCCGAAGGGACCAGAGCAGACCTGCTCTCAGTAAACCGTGCTGGGTGCAGAGAGGAGGAGGGCGGGGCTCAGGGCACCTGGGACACGGCCACTCTTTGGGGGCGAGCGCAGCTGTTAGGGACTAGATGGTGACACCAAACACCCACAGCAGACGCTGCCTTCCCCCCACCAAGTGCTGGGCCTGGTGGGAGCCGCTGGGCTCCTGGTGTCCTTTAGTCCTGCCAGCACCCCTGGGACATGGTGTATTCGTTTCCTGCCGCAAACTGGGGGCTTCGAGCAGCAGAAACGTGCTGCTCACAGGTCTGGAGGCCAGAAACCCGAGATCAGCCCGGGACGGGGCCATGCACCTCCTGAGGGTGTTCGGGAAGGGGGGTCTGGGCCTCTGTCTGCTTCTGGTGGCCTCAGGTGGCCTTGGCCTGGAGACTGCCGACGTCCCCCGTGTCCTGTCATCACCTTCCCCTGTGCTGTCTGGGTCCAACATTCTCCTTTAATGGGGACCCCAGTCATACGGGACCAGAGCCCACACTAAGGCCCCCATTTTACCTCAGTTACCTCTCTAAAGACTTCATTTTAAAATGAGGTCACATGAGGTGGGAGTTAGGACTTCAGCGTGCCATTCGCCCATAATCAACTTGCTGTAATTATCCTATTTTCCAGATGGGAAAATAAGACCCCAACATATGAATTCTGTCCGGGTCACCCTGGTAGTGAGTTTCTGGGGAGCAAAGGTAGCCTGGCCAGCAGGCGTTAGCAAAAGGGGCCTGGGCTCTAGGTGAGCAAGGGAAGCAAACTTCTCTGTGTGCCCCCCGAGCGCCACGCTGAACGCGCCCTCGCTCCCAGCGGCAGCGCGCCTCCCCTGCGGGGAACCCTGTGAGCTCGTGTGGCTCCCCCAGGGTTCACGTGCAGAGACCAAGTCACAGAGGAGTCGGGGACCCGTGTGTGGAGCCGGAGCTGGTGCTCACAGAAGCAGGATTTGATCCCTGCTTTGTAAGCCTAGCACTTTCTAACCATCAGAACCTGAACAACGGACTGTACTCCTAGAGAGAGGTGATGAGCACCCCGTGTCAGGGGGGATTCAAGCAGAGGTAGAGAGAGCATGGCTGGCAGGCCCTGGCAGAGAGCCCTGCCCTGAGGAGGGGTGGGGAGAGCAGGCTGTCACCTTCTGGAGGGCAAATTCCTGGGCCCGCTGTGGCTCTGTGAGGTCGGGGGCACCTGGATGAGGAGGCAGCCGAGGGAGACCTTGTCCGTGAACCACTGAGAGGGGAGCAGGGGGCGGGCAGCCAGAGACGCAGCAGGCACTGGGGAGGGGGAGCGGGGCAGCGGGGTGGCCCCTTGGCCCTCACTCTGCTCCCTCTGGGTTTGCAGGCGCTGCAGTTCGTGTGGCGGGGGTCCCCGTCCCTGTCGGCACAGCAGGAAATCTTCACACACGTCCTGGACACACACGGCTACTGCTCGTGAGCACCTGCCTTGGGCCAGGCCCTGTCCCAAGCTCTCCCCCTGCGTCCCCTCCGCCATGTCTCTCACGGCCACCCCTGAGGGAGGCACGCTGGGCGCCCATCTTACAGAAAGGGCAACTGAGGCCTAGACCCCCAGCCCCAGTCCCGGGGTGGCAGCTGCGGGGCAGCAGCGCTGGGCTCGGGGACAGCTCCAAGCCCCATGTCAGGGGGGCAGCCCTCCTGGGGGCTGTCCGGCTGGAGGGCCCTGGGTCAGTCCCACTCTGCCCCTTTGTACCTGTGAGGCCACGGACAGCGGGACCCCCTCCGTGAATGGGGGAGGCTGGCAGGCGGGGTGAAGGGGCAGCGGAGAGAAGCGGCCGGGACGCACGTCCGGGTCTGCCTATCGGGCCCCGCTCTGCGCCAGGCACTGTTTCTCCCTGTTTTCCTTCAGTGATTTTTCGTTTACTCCTCCTAACATTCTTCAGTACATTTTACCATCATGAGACTAGGGTTCAGGGAGGTTCAAAGTCAGGTTCGAAGGTTCAGGTCACTCCTGAAGGCTGGCCAAGGGTCCCTCCGTGTCACCCGTATGCTGCCCGGCATGAGGCACCGAAGACCCGACCTGGGGCTGCCCAGACCCCCGCGGCTCATTGCTGGGGTCCGTGCCTCCTGAGCCGTGGTGAAGCCTGAGGATTGTCTGTCTTTATGTGAAAATTTGATCTTATGTTTGTCATGACGTTTTTGGCATTTCGTCTGGTTTTTAAAATATTGTTAAAATACCAGCATGTTGACAACTGAGATTTTTGCACCCCTGAAAGTTTGTGCCCAAGGCCAGTGCCTGCCCCGCCTCACCCTCACCCAGCCCTGCTTAGGATCCCTGGATCTGGATCTGGTGGGCAGGGAGGTGACAAGGAAGTAGTGATCAAAAGAATCCCACCATCCCCGTGGTGAACGCGGGAAGGGGGCCCACTGTGGTGGGCTCCACACGATGGATGACGAAATGCTGGCCCCGTGGGTGACGTGCCCAAGGTCACAATGGTGAAAGGGTAAAACGTGGCACCTTCTGTGCCCAAAGCCCTCATCTGCCCAGCACTGTTCTGCCCACTGCACTGATGGGAGAGGAGGCTCTGAGTGAGGGTCCACAGGCTCAAGGTACACTGTGGCCTCCCTGAGCCCTGCCTGTCCTCCCGGACCCCAGGAGACCCCCCTTGCCAGGGCAAGAACCCCCCTAAAATTCCTCTCTCTCTCAGTAAAGGGTTTTACTGGGACGGAGAAGCTGTCTTCCCAGACCCTCCCAAGGATGGAATGTACCCCTCGAAGGACACGCCTGTCACTAAGACCAACATTGAATCCTACGCTATGGACATGTTGAACAACATATTTGAACGGGCCGCCTGGTTCCGGACACCGCACGTCCTCTGGCCCTGGGTAAGGTGTGGTCCCGGGGCCTTGTTCTGCAACTCTGCACGGGGACAGCTGTGATGGGTCCCACCCTGCACCTAGGACCACCCTAGACTCGGGTCCAGCTCTAACCAGGCCAGGCTCCGTCCAGGCAGCGGGTCAGGCAGCCATCCTAGCCCCGGCACAGTCCTCCTTCCCTGCAACCCCGAGCCCTCACCCTGCTACCAGCCCCTTTCCCTCCCTGGATCACCCCCACTCTCCCACCTGACATGCAGCCTCACCCAAGCTGGCCTCCAGGTTCTAATCAGCTCTCGCCTGCTTTTACCTTCACAATGCTGGGAGCAGAGGCCTGGGCCCGAATCCTGGCTCCCTGCTCAATAGCTGTGAGACTTAGAACCTCTGAGCCTCCGTTTCCTCATCTGTAAAAAGGGGATGATGACACGACCCGCTTCATGGGCTTGATTGGAATCAGGTGGGAGAGGCAACCGCGGGGGACAGTGCCTGACACCAAGTCATCATTGTCGTCATAGTGAAGGTTTATGGAGCCCCCTCTGTGCACCAGGCACTGTTCTACGGGATGTATGTGTCTCATACGTTTAATCTGCCCCAGGGGGTAGGGGGTGGGCACTGTGGTAAACCATTGCAGATGCAGGGACTGAGAACCAGAGAGGTTAAGGAATCTTCCTGAGGCCACACAGCTACTTAGAAGGGCAGCTAAGGAAAGCAGAATTTTGTGCAGCTCCGGTCAGGTAAGCTTCATCACCATTATTTTATCTGCGGCTTGAGGCATAATTGAAAATATATATAGGCAACAAAGAAACGAAACATGAAATATCTAATTTCTCAGCAGTTCACGATGGAAGGTGATATTTGCCAGAGGAAACAAAGATTCCTACCTAAAAGGTCGCAAAGTGTCACAAACGACCTCCCATTTCTGACGCACTAGGAGGACTGTCCAAGTGGGCTGCTACGGGTTCTGTAGGTTTGGGCTTGCCTGCTCAGTGTGTTATCCTGGGGCCGCTGGCTTTGAGCACGGCTGCGGCCCCCGTGAGACCCAGTCATAGCCTTCTCCACACTCTGACCACGGCCCTTGACTGGGAACCAGGCAGCTCCTCTGGGGCTGCTTCAGGCCTGAGCCCGGGGGTCTGTCCCCTGTGACCGGGAAGTTCAGTAGTTTACCGTGCTATCTATGCTCGTCAGCTTTTGTGGTGAGCTCATAACAAAGTTCCCAAGAAAGATGATAAGAAGACATCTTATGAGTAATTTTTCCCTTTAGTCGGCCTGCGAGCCACTAGATTCTGAAGTTCCCATGGTAGCCGCTGGTAGGACTCAATGTGCCTGGCTGACGGGTCAAAACCTAAAGGGCACTTTCTTCGTTCTTATCCTGTTCTGCCCATGAGAGTCAGACAGACATCACCTCTGCAAAACATCTGTCGACCAGGATTGCAGGTTTTGGCATATGCGATCAGAGATGGCTGGGCGTTAGGTTGGGGGTCAAGATTTGGGGTACACATGCAATGCATTTGAACAACTTTATTGAGGCCCATGATTTCAGCTCAGTCTAAATTAAGACTGCCTCCTGTGAGCGCTGCCTCTTACCCATATTCTCACTATAATTATATTCTACGTATTTTTCCAAAATCAGCTTTCATCAAGGTGGACACAGCACCTGCGACTGTTTGGGGGAATTTTTTTCTTTGTGTTGCAGCTCTCTCTTTTTTCATATTGACTTATAACTAACATATAACATCATATTCGTTACAGATATACAACCTAATGGTTCCTTATGTGTATATATTGCAAAATGATCACCACAATGTGTCTAGTTGGCATCCATCAACACACACAGTTACAGAATTTTTTCTTCTGATGAAAACTTTTAAGACCTTCTCCTTTAGCAACTCTCAAATATACAATACAGTGTTACTAACCGAGTCACCGACCTGCACACTACATCCCGTGACTTCCTTATTTTATAGGTGGAAACTGTACATTTTGACCACCATCAGCCATTTTGCACACCAACGACCCCTCACCTCTGGCAGCCACCAATCTCTTCTCTCTATGCGTGAGCTTATATTTCATGTTATTTCCATTTTTTTAAATTTTACATGTAATTGAGATCACATGGTATTCACCTTTCACTGTCTGACTTATTTCACCCAGCATAATGCCCTCAAGTTTCATCCATGTTGTTGCAAATGGAAGAATTTCCTGCTTTGCCTGGCTGAATAGCAATTTGTTGAATACATATACCACATTTTCTTTATCCTTTCATCCACTGAACACATAGGTTGACTCCATGTCTTGGCTGTTGTAAATAATGCTGCAATGGACATGGGGCTGCAGACATCTTTTCAAGTTAGTGTTTTTGTTCTCTTGGATACATACACAAAAGTGGGGTTGCTGGAGCAGTCATACGGCAGCTCTATTCTTAATTTCTCTAGGAACCTTCACACTGTTTTCCATAGTGGCTGTATCAGCTTACACTCAGTCCAACAGTGCAGGGAAGTTTTCTTTTCGCCTCATCTGCACCAACACTTCCTTCTTGTCTCTTGACAATAGCCATTCTGGTAGGTATGAGGTGGTATCCCACTGTGGGTTTGACTTGCATTTCCCTGATGGTTAGTGATGGTAAGCAACTTTTCCTTCCTGTGTCTGCTGGCATATCTATATCTTCTTTAGAAAAATGTCTGTTCAGGTCCTTTGCCCATTCTGAACCCAAGTTGCTTGTATTTTGACTACTGAGTTGTATGAGTTCTTTACATATTTAGACGTCAACTTTTTCCAAATTTATGATTTGCAAATATTTTCTCCTGTTTGGTAGACTGTCTCCTTATTTTGTTGAATTTTCTTTCTTGTGCAGAAGCTTTTATTTTGATACAGTTCCACTTGTTTGGTATTCCTTATGCTGCCTTTGCATTTGGTGTCAAATCCAAAATATCATCATCATGACTGAAGACCATGAGCTTACCATGAATGTTTTCTTCTATAAGTTTTATAGTTTCAGGTGTTATATTCAAGGCTTTAACTCATTTGAGTTCATCTTTTCCTGGTCTTAGAGTTTCATTCTATTCATGAGGCTATCCAGTGTCCCTGACACCACTTATTGTGGATAATGTCCCTTTCCCGTTTTATATTCTTGGCTGTAAAATAGCTACCATATACCCGTGACCTTTTTTCTGAACTCTCCGTTCTATTTCCCTGATCTGTGTGTCTGGTTTTTGCCAATACCAGACCCTTTGATTACTATAGCTTCAAGTCATATAGTTTGACATCCTGGTTTTGATGCTTCCAGTGTTGTCTTCTTTGTGAAGATCATGTTGACTATTCGGGATCTTTTGTAGTTCCAACAAATTTTAGGATTAGTTGTTCTATTACTGCGAAAAATGTCATTGGAATTTTAACAGGGATTGCAATGAATCTGTAGGTTACTTTGGATAATGTGGACATTTTCTCGATATTAATTCTTTCATTCATGAGTACAGCATATTTTCCCACTTATTTGTGACTTCTTCAACTTCTATAATCACTGTCATACTTTTCAGTGTATAGGTCTTTCCCTACTTGGTTAAATATATTCCTAGTATTTTACTTTTTGATGCAATTACAAACGGGAGTGTTTTCTTCATTCTCTTTCCGATAGCTATTCATGTATAGAAATGCTAATCAACAGTGATTTTGTGCTGTTTTCTTCATTCACTTTCTAATAGTTATTCTGGTATAGAAACACTAATCAACAAATGATTATGTGTATTGATTTTTTTATCTTGTGACTTTGCTGAATTTATTAATTCTAAACTTTACATAGAGTTTTACACATGTAATATCATTTTAGCTGCCAATAGTGACAGTTTTATTTCTTCTGTTCCAATTTCATGCCCTTTTTTCCCCTCTCTTAATTGCTATGGTCATGCTTTATAATATCACGCTAAATAAAAGGGCTAAGTGTGAGCATCCTTGTCTTTTTCCTGATCTTTGAGGAATAGATTCCAAGTTCTCATCATTAGTTATGAGGTCAGAGGTGGGCTTATCACAGACGGCCTATATTATGTTGAGGTACATTCCCTTTATTTCCATTTGAATGAGAGTTTTTATCAACAATGGAGTTGAATTTTGGCAAATGCTTTTTCTGCATCTGTTGAGATGACCATATAATTTTTATCTTCCATTTAGTTAATGCAGTGGATGTTGAACCATCCTTGCATTCCTGGAATAAATCCCATTTGATCATGGTGTAACATTGTTTTCTTTGTATTGTTGGATTTGTTCTGTTAATGGTTGTTGAAAATGTTGGAATTTCTCTTCAGCAGGGAAACTGACCTATAATTTTCTTTCTTGAGACTTACTTGTCTGATTTGGTATCAAGGTAAAGTTGGCCTTTTAAAATTATATTATAAGTGTTCCATCCTCTTCTTCTTCTTCTTCTTCTTCTTCTTTTTTTTTTTGAAAAGAGTGACTGAGAAGAATTGTATTAATTCCCTTTCAATGTTTGATAGAAATCACCAGTGAAAATGATCTTATGTTTCTTGGGAAGTTTCTGAATATGGCTCAATTTTTTTTACTAGTAATTCATCTGTTCACATTTTCTACTTATTCATGATTCAATGTTAATATAATATATATTTCAAGGAATTTATCAATTTTGACTCTGACTACTTTTTTGAGGATGAGATTTAGGTCAGTACATTTAAGCAAGCTATTCTCACTTTTATTCATAGTTATTATCTTATTATAATAAACATCATTATTAATTAGATGTATCAATGGGCTTTAAGGAACGGTCAGGATGTGTAATCAATGAGACACAAAGTAAAAAGCTGTATGATCACAATTACATGTGATTTTTTTTTAAAAACTCAGAAAAAGAGGTCAGATTTGTGGTTGCTGTAGGTGGGGTTGAGGGCATTGGAGAATGGGAGAAGATAGTGAAGAGGTACAAACTTGCAAATGTAAGAAACAAATACAGGGGATATAATGTAAAACATTATAAAGAGAGAAACAGACAGACAAACAGAAAGACAGAGAAAAATACCCACATGATAGAGCCTGGGAGCTGGTTTGGGAGCTTGTTGCCCACCATGGAGAAGGGAAGGGTGGTTATTGGTGGTAGGGAGGCTCTTACCCTGCTTAGACTGGGCTCTGCTCCCAGAAATGCAGGGCGTTGCCCCTGTTCCCCCACCTACAGGGATGTGACAGGCAGTTCTTCAACGCCTCAGAGCAATTTGTCAACATGGACCTTCTGCTGGACTATATCAACAGCCGCACATCCCGCTTCAGTGTCTCGATAGAGTATGCCACACTGGGTGGCTACTTCCAAGCTGTTTACGCACATAATGTTTCATGGCAAGTCCACAACCACCAAGACTTCCTGCCCTATTCCTCAGGTATGAGCCTCTGGGAGTTGGGGTGGTGATTTGGTGCCAGCGAGGTAAGAGGCCTCACCCATCAGTGTCTCATCAGCCCTGCTTGGAGCCCTGAGGCAGAGACAGGCCTTACCCCCACCTCCCAGACCCACCTAGACACACAGCCTGGTTCCCAGCACACTACACCTCTCACTGTTGTCCACACACACAGCAGGTTCCTGTCTCTGTGCCTTTCACTGCAGTAGTACCTTCCAGCAATACCCTCCTCACACCTTCTCTTCCTGCAAAAGTCCTACTTATCTTGTAGTGTCACCTCCTACAGGAAGCCTTTCTTGATATTAAGCCTAGTTCAGTTGGCTCCTCCTAACCCAAGGGCCCCAGTTTTCTTCAATTAACATACAGTTATTTGGGGCTTGTTTCCCTCAATCCTGTGTCCTGGGGGCCAGGGCCATTTTGGATACAGACAGCACAGCCTAAAACACGAAAGCTCTTACAGTGAACTTACTGCATGGCTACGTGCATGTCGTGGAACCATCCTATCTCAGGAAAACAGGGATATTAACGGTGCTTAGTCCATCGAGTATAAACATGAAATGAGACAAGAAGAGCTCTTAGCCTAGTGTCTGACCCACAGGAAGGGCTCAGCAGATGTAAATGTTAATAATTATGACATCATCACTGTCTGGTGGTATCAGGTCCCTTCCTGGACACGATCTGTGCAGGCCCTCCTGAGGAAGCTTGCTCAGGCCCTGAGGTGCGTTGAAGGCAGCACACCATTGCCACCCCTCCCAGGCCTATCACCACCTGCCCCTCCACGTTGAGATCCCTGCAGACCTCTGTCTGCAAGCCAGCACCCCCAACACTCCACCAAGTCTTGTCTAAGAGAATCAGCAGGGATGATGTTGGCCAATTTGTTGAGCCATCTAACATCTTTATTGCATTAAAAAAAACAGAGCCTTGAAGGACCCTTCTAGTCCTACTTCGACTTTGCACATAAGGAAAAGCCAAGGGGATTCAAGGGGGTGGGAGTGGGGGTGAAATGGGGACAGAGTACCATAATCAAGGACAGCCCAAGATCCGAATGCAGCCCCCACATCCCAGCCAGCTTTGCCCAGCACTGGCTTCCATGCTGAGCTCACTCACCTGAAGGAGTGGTTTTGGAAGGAAGAGTGAAGATGTGTGTCTATGCTCACGGGACATGTGGGAAACCCAGGCTTACAGGGGCATCCACTAGCTTAACATGCACCAACGGGCCAGGGAACCTGGAGCCGAGAATGTCCAAGACCTCTGCCCTGCCTTCCCTCACCGACCAGCAGGCACAGTGCCTCAGGAGGGCTGGCCCCAGGCGGTGATTGAGAAGCTCACCTGGGTTTGGATCACAGCTCCTCCTCTCAGGCGCTGGGTGGCTTTGGGTTTAAGTGATGTCACTTTCCTGAGCCCCCGTTCCCTCATCAGTGAAGTGAGTTCTCAGGAGGTCTGAGCGGCACCCTGATGATGGCTCCTCATTTTCTTCCCCTTCAAAGAGACACCAGGAAGGGCCCCCAGCTCAGGGCTGGTTCCTCCCCGAGTGTTGTTCTGACTCCCCCAGACCTGGGTTGGTTGTGCCTCTTGGGCCTCGGCCTCTCATGTGAGCGGTGGGAAGAGGGAGCTACATAGCTCTCAGGACACTCCCCATTGGATAAAGCAGTCTGGGGAAGGCTGACTTCTGGCAGAGGTGGGAGGGGCTCCGTCTAGTGGGCGGGGTGCCGGTCAAGGTGGGAGTGGAAACCTCCACGTGGGCCTGGTTACACCTGAGGTGGGAGGGGGTGCAACGATGTGGGCAGGGCTACGTTGAGACAGGAGGAGTTACGTCTGGGTGGGAGTGGCTACACCCAGGTGGGAGGGGCTGCGGAGAAGCCCTGTGGGTGGCGGGGTGGGCGGGGCTACCGGGCTGCTCCCTGGAGGAGGCACCATCTACACAGAGACTGGACAGCACGGAGGAGGCTTGGGTCCTGATCTGAGGGCAGCGGGATCGTGAGTGGCTTTGGCAGACTGGTGCCTGCTCAGAGCCAAGGCTGTGCAGGTCTCTGTCTGACATGGACACTCTAGGCCTGGGGAGGAGCTGGGGAGGACCCGTGCACCTGGCCCCACAGCCTGTGGCCTTTCCCAGACCAAGTGACTACCCATCATGGTCTGACCCAGGTCCTGTGGGGAAAGAACAGGGAATGGAGGCCCAGCCCAGCCCCAGGAGGAGGCAGGAGGAGGCAACAGGAGGGAACACCAGACCACCTGCTGGGACACAGCCTGGCCCCAGGGGTGCTCAGCCTCCCTCCTCCCATCCCTGCCTTGTGCTCTCAGTTCAGCGTCAGGACGGTGGCCACTGGGCTCCCTTATCTCTCCCACCCCGCCCAGCCCTCCTCGCTGGGCTGCCAGAGGGACCCTGCAGGCCTGTCCAGGGGCCCTTTCCCCTCGAAGTCACACAGCGGGGCCTCCTCGGGGTCCTGCCCTCCTCACCCTCATCTCACTCTCCTCCCCTGAGATCCTCCGGGCCCTTTGCTCACAAGGCCGCCCCAGGGTCCCAGGTGCACACTGGGCTTTCTTGTCCCCATCCCAGCCCTTCAGCTCCCAGGCCTCCCCAGGCCTGCCCCAGGCCGGCCTGACCCTCCCACCTGCCCCAGCCCTGCAGGGCTCCTGGGCTGCTGCTGGCCTGGCTGAGGTAGAAACATGAGATCAGTACCCACCCTGGGCTGCCACCCTGAGTGACGTGGTAGGAATCTACCATCTCTGATCCCATCTTCCTTCTGGACCAGGGCTTGGGGGCTCCGCAGGCAGGACCTGACAGTCACTGCTGGCCTTCCTCTCCCAGAACTGTTAAAGTCCTGGACCGGATTCTACACGTCCCGAAGCGGGCTGAAAGGCCTGGCGAGGCGAGCCAGCGCTCTGTTGTATGCCGGGGAGTCCATGTTCACACGCTGCATGTGGCCGGCTCCCCACCGGTTCCTGGACCCAGCCTGGGCCCTGAAGCGGCTCCAGCAGCTGCGCTGGGCAGTCTCGGAGGTAACGCCCGCGTCTCGGCCACAGCACAGGATTGGAACCCCCTGGGCGGTGCACTTCCCCTCCCAAGGTCACAGATCCTCCCAGGCCCCGGTCACTAGAGTCCACTTTACAGATGAGAGCACTGAGGTCTCCTTGGGTCACGAGGCCCGTGCATGAAGCCGCTGGGCCAAGGCCAGGACCATGGTCTGCCGGTGTCCACCTGGTGGAGTCAACAAGCTTTAGAGCCAGATTCAAGGGCAAAGTGGAGAAGCACTGGTGTCCAACATTCCTCCCTGGATTTGACAGCTCACTTCTGGGCCCCAGGCGGGTGGCTTTCCTTCTCTGAGCCCTAATTCCATGCTTGTATAATGAAAATCAGTGAGGGTGGCAATTAAATGTGGTAATGCACATAAGCCTCTGGCCTCGGTGGCTGCCACAAAGGAAGTTGTTCATAAATTTCTGCCTCTATTTGACCCCACTGTACAGATGGGGAAACTGAGACCCAAGAAGTCCTGTATCTGGTCTCATCACACAATGAGAATTGAGTTACACGGGCCATGACATTCGTGTTACCTAAAAGGAATTGCTGGCAGAACCAGTCACTGTGTGGGGTGAAGTGGATTGACTTTAGTGTCCCTCACAGTGGGCGGAATCGTGGCTTCCCTTCATGGAGCCTCAGTTTCTCCTCTGTGAAGAGGAGTTAATCCTATCCTTACACAGTGGAGACAAGTGCCAGGGTTATGTGTGGAGCGGTGGAGCAGGCTAGCAGCACTTACGGGCAGACTGGGTCATGGAGATGAAGCGGGGGTGGGTGCCCTGCAGAAGTCTGTTTTCTGCCCAAGGTCAAGGACTCCGAAGTGGGTTTCCACAAGGTCAGAAAACGTTGGGCAAGTTCATCAGCCTCTCTGACTTCAGCTTCCTCTTTTGTAAAGGGTGGGGAACCCCACCTTCTCCACCAGCAGCTGGCAAGCAGGATGAGAGCCAGTGCCCAGCGGGTGCCAGGATAGTAGGTGCTCGGCAGAGGCAGGCCCTGACCCCACTCCTCCCCTGCTTGGCCGGGGGCTGCAGGTCCAGCACCACGACGGCATCACTGGGACTCACACCCCCAACGTGACAGACATGTTAGTGGAACATCTGAGCGCAGGGGTGCAGGGTGTGCACAAGCTGATGGCCACCATCACCCAGGACAGGACCCCAGCCCACTCAGGTAAGCGAGGCCCCTGAGGTGGACGCGGTGGTCGGGCAGGGGCTCTGTCCTTTCCTGAGAAGAGTTCCTGGGGGCCGGGGAGGGGTCCAGACCGCCTGAGCTTCAGACTCTGGGTCTCCATCGCAGCTGTGGCCCCTAACCTGGCTGTGCGCTTGGGCAGGGGACTCACTTCTCGGAGGCTCTGTTTCCTCTTTGTGACTGAGGGAGGGCTGGTGTGACAGTTAGAGGCAGGAACAGTGCTAACAGGGCCTGGCATCTGCTCAGCACTCCTCATGCAGAATTTAATGTGCTGACTCACGCATCTCTGAAGCTGGAGCTGTTACCGCCCTCACTTTATAGCTGAGGACACGCACAGACAGAGGGATACGGACCTGCCCAGGGTCACACAGGTAGGGTGCGGACCCTTAGGCCTGCGCTGCCCAGCGTTGCAGAGAGGATGCAGGTGTCCTCAGGGACCTGGCCCAGCCTGGCTCCCAGCACTGGCTCCTGAGCTCAGCCTGGGCGCAGATCGTGGCAGGGCTGCCACTGCACCAGCCCCTTTGATCTGAGGGTTTCACCTGTGGGGAGCGGTTCCTCGCACCCGTTTGCTTGGCGCTGAGGGGATTCACCCCAGAGAGTCCTGGGCAAACAAGGACACGCTGGTCTCCCCACAAGTGCACGAGATTTTTTGTCCCGAAGGTGGCTGCACCTTCCCCAGGACTCCACTCCCAGGCCGCTCTCGGACACTGTGCAGCTCCCCTCTGGCCTCACTGTTCACCTGACCTGCTCTTCCTTCCCCTCAGGGTCTGGGTACAATCCCATCCTAGCTTCGGACTCGGGAAGGGCCCGGGGGACCAGGGGTGCAGGTGACAGGACACTGTCCGCAGAGACGAGGATCCAAGGACAGACAGTCTCAGAAAGAGAGCTAGAACTGGGGTCGGACTCCCTGCCGGGGGGCCACTCCATCCCCCTGAGCTCACAAGGGCGGCTCCCCCGAGCAAGGGGGAGGTGGAGACACCAGAAGGGCATCGCAGCCCCGGAGCTGCCGGGCGGGGCTGGGGGCTGGAACCGTGTGGTGTGCTCAGGGACCTGGGGGTCATTGGACGTGGATGTGCTTAGGGCACATGGGGTGCGGGATGGAACAGAAACGGAATTCAGACCCACTTCGCGGGGGCCTCCAGTGCTGAGCTAGGTGACTGAACTTGACCCTCCAGGCTCCAGAGAATTCCCCACTCCTTGAATGCCAAGCGCTCAAAGCTTTGGAGCCAGGCCCTAGGAGCTGGGCCACCTTGGGCAGGTGACTCTACCCCTCTGGGCCTTGGTGTCCTCACCAGTGAAGTGGGGCTGACAGGGAGAGATGCGTGAGGCGCCCATGGACCCTGAGCTTCCAGAGGGACACTGAGCTCCCTTCCCACCTCCCCTGCCTGGAGGCCAGGGCGGCAGGACGAACAGACTGGGGCGCTGCGTGCGTGGGCACCACGTGTCTGCCTGTCCCTCTCCCCCGGACCCTGCAGGGCCGGCCTCACCTGCCTGTTTCTCAGCTTCCCTGGGCACGCAGGTGTGCCGAGTGAGTCAGATGGCAGCAATAAAGCCTTGCCTCTGTGTGCAGGCCCAGAGCCTGGGGGCCTCTTTGCCGTGGTCTACAACCCCCTGGCCTGGACAGTCACCACCATCGTCACTCTGACTGTGGGCTTCTCTGAGGTCAGCGTCACGGACGAGTCAGGCCGCCCGGTGCCTGCGCAGGTATGGGCGGGAGCTGCGGCCGGAGGCGCGCCTGCTGTTGCGGCACCTGCTCTGGGCTGGGCACCCACAGAAGTGGGAGCCTTTACAGTGAACAGGGGACAACCCCACTGTCACTGTGAGAACACTGTCATTGGGGTGTGCATCCACCAGGGTCACTGGGATCCACCCAGCGGACTGACTTTGGGCATCTGATTTGGCCAAAAATGACTCTTCTGTTCTCTCCCTGGAAGGTCTCAGGGAGGTCTGGGCGGCACGGGAGGCGCCCCCTCCTCTGCTCCATGTGGAATAGATACATTCTGGTGAATTTCCACTTTGTGTGGGGAAGGCCGTCGGGAGTCTTAAAGCAGATACTGAAAGAGGCGCTGCATCAGGGGCTGGGCACGGGCGGGCTGTCTCTGCGACACCCAGACAGGCAGCGGCAGAGTGTGGTCCCCGTCTCCTTCCAGGGCCTGAAGCCGGAGGTGCTTCCAGAGGGCACCTACCTGTCACCCAGCCAACCCTCCAGGGGAGAGGCAGAGAAGGTGCTGCCGTGAGGCAGACATTCCGGGAACACTCTCCAGTGCCCATTTTGGGCCTGGGCCTGGGCTGAGTGCTGGGCTCTGGACACTGGAGTCACCGCGGGGGTCAGGGAGCAGACACAGGAACGGAGAGTCAAGGTGTGCTGCGATCACCCGCGGGCCTGGGCAGCAGCCCTCAGCTGGGCCAGAAGGCGGAGCGAGCAGCTCCCCTCCGTGGACGCGGGAGAAGAGGGTGCTGGCTTGAGCAGACTCAGCACGTGCACCCCTTCCGCGCCCACAGGCAGTACCCACCAAGAGTAAACGCACTCAGATATCCCTGGAGCCCCTGCTGTGTGTCAGGCCTCACTGTAGGTGCTGGAGAAGCTTCAGTAACCAAGGAGACAAAGTGCCTGCCCTCAGGGCTCATGTTCTAGCCGGAGAACCAGGCAGGAAGCAAAGTAGGAAAATACAGCCCTCGCTGGATGGTAACTGTGGCGGAGGGAATCCTTCAGCACAGGTGTGGGGGGTGTGCGGTGGGACAGTGTAGCTGCTTTAGTTCAGAGAAAGGCCAGGTGGAGGGGCTCAGAGAGGCACCTTTTCCCTAGAGAGTGAGGGTCCCCCCTGCAGGTCCTCGGTGTCCTCCTCCGACCCCCTTCCTTAATCAGACAATGTGGGGATGGGGAAAGGGCAGGAGCGAAACCCCGAACACCTCCCCCCATGGGGAAGTTGGAGGAATGAGAGACAAAGGCGCTCCCTCCAGAAAGGAAGCCCCGCAGACAGAGGGGACAGTGTGAGCACAGGCTCAGGGCAGGACACAGCAGCGAGGGCTGGATAGGAAGGCGGCCGGTTTGCAGGCCCCAGAGGAGAAGGGGGGCAGGAGGGAGAGGAGGCTGGGCCTGGGTCCTGCTGAGCAGGGAGGGTGCAGGGAGGGGACCCAGCTCAGCCCAGGGATGGACCACCCTGCTGCCTCAGCGGGCAGCAGGCACTCCATCCTGTGGGCGTGCGGCCGCGGGTTACTAAGGACACTGAGGCATCTTCCAATCCTGACGTCCATCATTTCATCCCATCCCGCTGGCCGTGCAGGTCCAGAAGTCAGGGGATACCCCACCCGCACATGACCTGCACGTGCTGACCACGATCCCGGGGCTCAGCTACCAGCACTACAGCATCAGGCCCATCAAGAGGGCCCATGAGGACACCCAGGAGGCTGCTGCCACCGTGACCAGCGCCACGCAGTTTGGCCGCAGGCTCAGGGGACATGCCAGGCACTTGGGCAGGCGCCTGGTGCCTGTGAAGAATGACTGCTACACTGTGTTCCTGGACCAGGAGACCAACCTGATGCACAGCGTCTGGGAGGGGTGAGGTGCAGCCACCGCTGGCTCCGAGGCGAGGAGCGCCCTGGGGCCTGGGCGTGCCCTGCCCTCACCGGGTCTGCATTTCCTCCCCTGCCTGGGGGCCTGGGAAGGACCTGATGGTGCTGAAGGCCCTCGCAGTGCCGAGCTGATGTCCAGGCGTGCGTGTCTAGGCTAGGGCAAAGAAGGCTTTCCTGAACTTGTTCATTTCTAAGGTGTGAATCCACGGAAAAAGGAATGTTGAGAGATCCTCCCTGGGGGAAATATAATAGTCACGGTACCCACTCTTTTAAATTGGGAGAAACATAAAATCCATACATCCACCCACCGCCGCATCCATCTCTCCACTCGCCCCGCCACTCATCCATGCATCCACCCATCCATCTTTCCATCCATGCACCCGTCCATCCACCCCGCCATCCGTCCGTCCACCCATTTATTCACATGTTTAATCAACGGCAGCTATTGGTTGACAGCAGAGAAGGCATCTGACCCCCAGGGAAGTCCTCCCAGAGTTTGGAGCACCCCCTGCCCCGTCCATCCTCCTGTCACATCCCAGGCAGTTTTCATTCCTCCTCAGCGGCCTCTCCCAAGACAGCCGCTTCTGTTTCCTCATGTGCCTCCTGACAGGAGCAGAGTTTGGGAGGAACAGGAAGCTTGGGAGGAGCCCCTGGCAGAAAGCGAAGGGGAAGAAGGAGGGGGAGGGGGAGACAGAGCAGAGGAGGGAGTGGGGCGTTGGCGTGAGGTGAGTGTCACCTGGAGCTCAGTCAGCTGTCAGCAGCTGTGCAGGCACAGACCAGGACTCCCCTCACCTGGGCTCAGCGCAAGTCCAGTCCTTCAGTCAGACAGCATGAGGCGGGGAGGCGGGGAGGCGGGGACAATGGTCTAGAGGCTTGTCTCCAGACCAGGTGCGTGTGTGTCATCGAGTGTCCTCGTAACTGTCCCTTAGGCTCTGTGGAGGGTATTTTTGTTCACTCCTGATTCGAGGCTGGTGTCTGCGTACAGGGATTGTGAGCGTGGTTCCCAGCACAGGGATAATGCCCAAGAGACATTGTCCGCCACGATCATACTGGTTTCTCTCTCCCGCCTCTGCAGGCAGAGTAACCGCACAGTACGCGTGACCCAGGAGTTCATGGAGTACCACGTGAACGGTGAAGAGGAAGACGGTCTTATTTCAGATAATTACGTGTTTATGCCCAAAGGTGCCGCAGAGCCAGCGTGGGAAGCTGTGGGGATGGAGATCGTAGAGGGGCGGCTCATGACCGAGATCCGGCAGTTCTTCTACAGGTGAGGACGGCCCCGCTGGCTGTGCGCAGAGGACGCTGGCTGGGCAGGTGCTTGGGGAAATGAGGGTCCATCCTTGCTCCAGATGCCCAGCTCCTAGTTCTGTGCTTGGCACTCGGTCGTTCCTCAATGAAAGTTTAATGCAGTGATGAACTGCTCCGAATCTCTGCAGACCTGGCTGTGCTGTGTCATCTTGGTGCATCTAAGTCCAGAGGTGGGACCAGCACCCATAGTGGCAGTGACTTACATACCAGAGCAGGTCTGGTGTTCTCATTAACAGCACAGACATGAGCCACCCAGGTTGGCTGGTGCTCAGCACCGTCAGGGACCCGGGCTCTCTGCCTGCCCTGCGCTGCCTGCAGCAAGGAGGGAGGGAGGGAAATGAGGTAGGAAGGAAAGAAGGTGACACAGGAAAAAATGTGGGGTGAGAAAATGACCACGTCGCAGCTTTCAGCTGGCTGTATGGGACACACCCCACCACGTGTGGGTCCTAGGCTTCAAGCAGGAAAGATTCGAGGGTGAGCCACGGCTCAGTGAAGGTGGATTTATTCTGAAAGCTACATACTCCATGGACAGAATGCGGGCTATTTCAGAAGGCAAGGGGAAGGCCATGAGGCGTGGGGCTGGATGCTCAGTTTAAAGCAGAAGTGGACTCACACTCCGCAGACAGAGTGCGTGCCTCTCGCTCAGGAGCGCGAGCGGCCCCGGGCTGCGGGGCTGCTAGTTTTTACGGGCTCAGTAACTTTGTATGCTAACAAATGGGAGGATTTTTCCAACTACTTTGGGGAAGAGGCTGGGATTCTCAGTAGCTGAGCCACCACCCACTTTCTGACCTTTTATTGTCAGCCTGAGAAGGGTCCTGGCGCCGGTGGGGAGACTCATTCACCATGTTAACGTGCTGCAGTGGGCGTGTGGTGAGCGCGAGTCTCCTGGAAGTCAGGTCTCCTGCCATCTTGGGCCTCAGGACCTGCTGGGAGCTGGATCTTCCACTCTCTTGGTGTTAGTTGCTGTTACTCCTTGAATGGCCGTGCCCTGCCCCCTTCCTTCCTGTCCAAAGGCAGGGCCGTCCAGAAGCTGCCAGAGCTTGACTCGCCCACTCTGCTTCCCCTCCAGGCAGGTGAACGACACTGACCACACACACGCCATCTACACCCGGCTGGCCCGCGGGCCTCAGGGCTCTGGCGGGGAGCTGCTCTGCCATCGCATAGAACAGGAGTGCCGGGTGGGCCCCTTGGAGCTGAACCGCGAGGCCATCCTGAGGACCAGCACCGATCTCAACACTCAGCGGGTTCTCTACTCGGACAACAACGGCTACCAGATGCAGCGCAGGACCTACAGAAACTACGCGAACAACACTGTCTCCCGGGTAGGCCCTGCGGCGCCCCGTGGGCACAGGGCCCGCAGACGCAGCGCCGATGGCACTTCTGCAGCCGGCGGGAGGGACCCCTATGAGCACCCACGGTCAGCAGCAGAGTCTAGAGCATCTCTCTGAACCTCCGCTGCCCCACGTGTGCCGTTAGTGGGTGAGACCCAGGCTTGTTCAGACCTGTGCCCGAGCTCTGGTGCCACCGCGTGTGAGGGAAGTTGCTGAGGCCTCCTGTGTGCCCCTCGGGTCCTCTTCTGTCAGATGAGTGCCTCACTGGGGGTCACTCTGGGGATAAGCAGATGATGCCTGTCTAGGCCTGAGCGGGCTTGGACCCTCATTGGCTCCTCTCAGTAGACCCACTGCCAGGCCGCTTGGTGAAATGGCAAACACAGCCTGAATTCCGAAATCAGTTCAGCTCCCAGACCCTTTGCATCCAGCAGAGTGACCAAGGGCAGGTCACCTGGCTTCCCTGGGCCTCTGTGCTCTTCTGGGAAAGGAAGTGACCTCCCCTCAGAAATCTGGGGGTCAGCTGGGACAGTCCAGGCGCAGGGGTGTGCGGGGCACCTCTTATGCCTCAATCAGCGTTAGCTCCTCCTCCTTCCAGGGGACCCCGTGTGGGGGTTGTGACCCCTCCCTGCTCTGCCTTCCTTGAGTTTCATTCCCTGTCATTTCTATTGGCTGCTTCTCACCCGCTGTGGCCGAGGCTCCAGAAAGACCAAGGCCGTCAGCCCAGGACGTCTTGCCCCAACAGAGCAAAGAGCATGGGCTCTGCGACCACTGTTCCAGCCCAGACACAGGCCCTTTTCTATCTCGCAACCATCGGCCTAGGGCTGATCTCAGCCTGGACTGGCACACACCCCTTCATTCCCCCCCGAAGCAGTTGTGCGGGGTGGTTTGACCCCATGTTACAGATCGGGAAACTGAGGCTTGGGCATCTGAGTCCCCATCTCATACGGTCAAGAAGCAGAAGAGCTGAATTTCAATCCAAGTCGGTCAGTCTAAAACGTCAGATCCCCAAACCCTGGCCACCAACACCACACTGAGCAGCCACCGTGCCTGTGCGGGGGGCTGGCTCGGGGGCCAGAGGTGATCCAGACCAGGTGTCCTACCAGGCCCTTGGCCCCTACCGCCAGCCTGGCAGTGTTTCTGTCCACAGAATTACTACCCCATGGCCCAGGCGGCCTTCATCCAGGACAGAGGCAGCCGGCTCGTGCTGCTGTCGGAGCGGGCCCACGGCGTCTCCAGCCAGAGGAGCGGGCAGGTGGAGGTAGGAGGAGGCCCCTCCGGACCCCCGGGGGTGCGGCAGGGGCGAGGCGGGGCCTGCCACACAGCTCTTCCCTGCAGGTCATGCTCCACCGGCGGCTCTGGAACAAGTTCGACTGGGCCTTGTGGGACAACCTCACACTGAACGACACCACCGTTGTCCGCCCTGTGCTCTGGCTGCTGCTGGGACCCCGCACACTCACCGCCGGCCTGCGCCAGAGGAGTGGGCTGGCGCTGCGGCACAGGCCCGTGGTGCTGCTGAGAGAGCTGAATGGTAAGGGGGTCCTCTCAGTGCTCGTGTCGTCACGGCCCAGAGGGAGCCGGGCTGGCCGGGGGTGGGGACGGGCTTGTGCCCTCAGGGGTCTGGGCTACTTCGGGGCAGGAAGGGACTCAGGGACCTCTGATCCCAGCCCCTCATTTAAAATATGGGCAAACTGAGGTGCAGAGAGGCTCAGCGCCTCATTCAAGGTCATATGCTAGTCAGCGCACAGCTGGGACTCAGCTCCTCCCACCACACACCTTTTCCCTGCGTCGCCTCCCTTTTGCTCACTGACGTCCCTTTCTCTTTATTAATATGATGCAAGTCCACCTCTTACTTCAGGTCCGGAGGCTCAGCATTTAAAAGACTGGTTTTACCTAAATTAAGTATGCCGTCACCAGGTGAGGGCGATTCTTATCCATGTTCTGATCTGCAAGGTTTATGCACTGACTCTGCTGAGACTTCTGTAGATAAAGTCCCTCCAGTTTGGAAACTTTATGGAAAAACATTGACCGTGAAATGCATTAAACAATGATTGATTTAAAGACGATGCTATGGAGAAGCCTTAAAACCTTAAAGACCTAAATACACTACGGGATCGACCATTCCCACTACAGGAGCGCCTCATTTCATGTGTTTCTCTTTATTGAGCTTTAAAGAGACTGCCTTTTTTATAAATTAGAATTATCAATTAGGCAACCCCGTGTGGAGCAAGCCTGTCGACAGCATCCTTCCAACAGTCTTTGCTCAGTTGACATCTCTGTGTCACGTTGTGGGAATTTTCTCAGTATTTCAAACTTGTTCATTGTTGTTATATTTGTATGGTGATCTGTGATCAGTGATTTTTGATGTTGTTATTGCAGAAGATTACAACTCACTGAAGGCTCGATGATGTAATAATATTAAGTAATAAAAATCCTATAATTTCATGTTTCTACGCTGACTTCACAGGCATGACGCTATTGCGCACTTAATAGCCTGCAGTACAGAGCAAACCTAACTTTCGTGTGAACTGGCGCAGCCATTCGTGACTGGCTTCACTGGGGTATTTGCTTTATTGCACTCGTTTGGACTGAACATGCACTACTGCCAAGGTTTGCCTGCGATCCTTCAGCTGCGTTTAGCCTATTCTCCCTTGCAGAAATTTTGGTGAAGATTTGACTTAAGATTTTCCTTATTTCATTACAGCCAGTCCTTACAGGGCATTAGTGAGCAGGTGGGCTGTAGGTGGCTCATTTTCCCACCATTGATTGAGTGCCTGCTGTATGCTGCAAGTTGTGCATGCATTAGGCCCAGGCCCTCTCCTGAAGGTTTCTCGGCGGCTGTCCATTGGAGAGACAGGCTCACCCAGGTCCGGGTTCAGGATGGAGAGGGAGCGGTGCTGAAGGGAGGGCCTGGTGTGTGTAGGTCTGGTGGAGTTGGAGACCTCAGACCCAGTGGAGGTCAGGGACCAGCTCTGAGGGCTATCAGGTGATGTTCTCTTGTGTGGCAGTAAAGAAACCGAAGGACAGCCACTGGGGCAGAGCCTGGGGAAGCTCGTGGAGTCGAAGGAGAAGCTGGACAAGAGGCCTGTCAGGTGGGAGACAGGGCAGCTCTGGGCTTCTCGAGAGCAAGTGTTCACGGCCATCTCCCCCAGGACTGCCAAGAGCTGCCTGCCCGGCCACCTCCAGGTCCCAGGTGCAGATTCCCAGGAGAGGGGATGGGACTGGCCGGTAGGGTCGGGGGCTGCTCCTGGATCAGTCAGTGCTTCCTTCGTGGCAGCTGAGAGCCTTTCCCACAGAGGGGATGTTGCCCTGGTGAAAAAGCTCCAAGCCCGTGGTCGGCTCCATCCACAGGACCCACTCTGGTCTCTTCCGGTTACACATGAGAGAAACCAAAACTGAGCCACAAGGAGCCTTTATTCTGAGGCCCACAGAACAAGGCAACGGCGAGGATGTAATTGTGCCTCGGGTGCTGGACCCTTCACGCGGCGGCCCCTCTGTCTGCAGACCTTCTTCCTCCCCCTCCTAGCTGGGATGTGGCTGTGAACAGCTCTGGGGCCACATGTCTCCCCTCCACCCAAAAAGAACTGAGACTCAGACTAAGGTCTCAAGAGCAGAGGTCCAGGGAAAGATTATGATTGGTCCTGGCGAGATCACGTGACACAGGCCTGGACCAATCACTGTAGCCTCGGGTATTGTGAGGAGATGGCAGCTCCAGCTGGAGCCCAGAGGTGAACAGACCGTTTCCTGGAAGGAGGGGGGCTGAGGTCCTTCTGAGCAGAGACACCGATGGATGACCAACAAGGGGAGCTGGCTTCCAACACTGGACAGAAACAGGGCTCCAAGTGGACTTCCTGTGTGATCTGGAAGAAACAGTCCCCTCTCTGGGTCTCAGTTTCCCCATCTGTAATTTGAAATGACTGGACGAGAGATTCAAGGCTGTTTGGGGCATTTGCACCAGCAGATGCTTCAGGCTGACTGGGGGGTGGGCTACATGTGGGAGGGCTGGGAGACCAGCTGGAACGGGGGACTTAGAGAACTCCGAATGCCAGAAGGAGGAGTTTGGTCTCAGCCCTCTCCTTGTCATCCATCTGCCTTGCAGAGACTGCCCAGGATGGCCCAGGCCCCCAGCAGCAAGAGGCTGTGACTCTGCCCCCAAGTCTCCACCTGCAGACCCTCAGCATCCCCGGCTGGAAGTACAGCTCCAACCACACAGAGCACCTGTGGAATCTCCGGAAAGGTGAGGCACGTGTTCATGTGTCCAGATTCACTCCTCTCTCCCCATATCAACCAGACAAAGGAGCTCTCCTCAGAGCTGTCCAGGCTCTATATACCCTGGTTCTCTTGTCTGCTAATGGGGAGAACGAGGCCCACAGAGAGGCAGGTCGCTCAGGAAGCCTGGGACAAGGCGTACCTGGATGCCATCCAGACAGCAGTGACAGTGTGCAGAGGGAAGCCCCCAGCAGGGCCTCAAGGAGGGCTTCCTGGGGGAAGAAACACCTGCCAGGAACCAATTCATCACATTGCTGAAGCCCCTGCGGCACCTGATCTGCCACTATACACCTGAGCACCTCCCTAGCAGGGCTGACTGTGCCTCAGCCACTATCCTGTTCCCAGAGACCCACTCAGGGCTGGCACACCCCAAAGTAAGTGTCTGTGGAAATTAGGGGAAAAGGGAAAACTAAGAGACAAAGGCTGAATACTGCCTTTGTATCGGATAAAGTGGGTGTTGGAGAACATAGCTCAATCCGGCAGACACGTGACTTTCCAACACTGACCACTAGCATCTCCACCCCTACCTGTTATATAAGACGAGGGGTAGGGGGTCTCCCCTGCAGTAACAGAGCCTTCCCTACCCACCTGTGTGCGAGGCCAAGCCCACTGAGAACGCTTGCACTGGAGGCAGCTTCTACTATAGAAGAGGACCAGGGGGCTGGGCTGGACCAGTGCTTCCTTCCAGAGAGCAGTGAGTGAGGGGCCAGGTGAGGTTTGCAGGCAGGGATGGCACAAGTGCCCCCTGCATCCTCAGTCGCTTACAACCCCCGTATGAAATAGGCTATCTTCATCACCATCATGACCGTCATCACCACCACCGTCAGCCACACCGTCACCATCAGCATCTCGGGAGCTGAAGTCCCGTGTGTTTCTGGAGCTTTGAACCTTAAGCTCAGCACTAGGAACACAGAGAGGAGACTTCGCGAACCTCTTGTGCTGCATTAACAAAGAGCCCAAATTCTCACAGTACTGCCACGGCACGAGGTCACTTCACCCCCACGCCACGTGTCCACTGGGCTCAGCAGGAAGGCCCTTCTCACCTGGTCTCCAGAGACCCCTCGCAGGCTGCTACGCCACCTGCTTCCTCAGTCACAGAGACAGGAAAACGCTTCTGTGGGCCACAGTGCTCGCACTGTGTTGGCCTCGGGGTTGCCTGGCTGCACCATCCTCCCCGAGGGCCGAAACAGAGAGAATATTCCAGAGAACTAGAAGATTGAAGGCGGGCTCAGTGATGGCCACAAAGCTGAATGAGGACCGAGACTTTCTAAACGTCAGAATTGGCTCCTGTGTGGGTGGTGGGAGGCATTAGAGTCAGCTGGACCTGGGCTGGAATCCTCCCTCCCACCTTCTGTTGCTCACCAGCTGTGTGGCCTTGGGCAAGTGTCTGCCCTTCTCTGAGCCTCAGATCCTTGTCTGTCAAGTGGGGGCCATGTCAGCTGCCTCCCAGGGCGGTTGAAGATGTGAAGTTGAGGTGAGTGTGTAAAGTACCAGGCACAGACAGGGGTCCTCACTGCCACCTTCCTGTGTCCCTAAGGCCATCCACGAAAGGCCAAGGCTGACCTCCGCCGTGTCCTGCTGCGGATCCACCACCTGTATGAGGTGGGGGAGCACCCGGTCCTGTCTCAGCCTGTGACAGTGAACCTGCAGGTAACCTGCCCCCACCTTGTGTCCCGCCCTCAGGTCACTGAATCAGCCTCTTGCCCCCCAGCAGATGCACACAGGGAGACAAACCCAAGCGCGACCATCCTGACTTGGATGCCCCTGGGCACAAAGGAGGGAGGGTCAGTCTCCGGGGGACGGGGGGAGGCGCCCCCCTCCTTCTTTGATGTCTTCTGGGCTGTCAGTTGTGACAACATGCCTGCATTTTGGTTGTTTCACATTTATTCTTGTGATAAATCTTTTTACACAACACAGATGTTACTTATGTGATCAGAAAACACAGTAGATTTTCACACAGACTTCCTAGATGGTGATCAGTCACAGAATCCAGGGTGTGGGTCATGGAGACTCTGCTGAGCAGCGCGGGCCCCCTGGGCTCTGGGCCTAAGACTCCCCACCTCTGAATGGGGAGGGCGGAGTCTCTGCCTTCAGGGCTGCTGAGAGGCCCTGGGGTGCTCACGTGCACACAGGGGCCTCACACCTAGGAGGCTGGTGGATTTGTGTCCCCGGACCCCGACCTCCGTCCTCGCTCCCCTCTGACCCCCACTAACAGGTGAGGCGCCTGCTGCCCGGACTGACCACCTTCTTTCCTCAGAAGCTGTGAGGAGACGCCTGCTTTCTCCCCAGTTTGCTTCTCTGTGGGGCTGTGGGCTCGTTACTCATCTCCTGCTCACAGAGAATTTCCGAAAATCTCTGTGTTGTGGCTCTGGCCCCACTGGTACCTGTGTCCTCCACGGACTCTGGAAGGACCCAGTAGCCCACCCGGAGCTGCCGTTGCGATGCCTTCCCATCGCCCCCCTTTCACAGCTCTCGCCTCCATGCAGGCGGGTGGACGGCCTCTTTCCTCCCCAGGGTCCTTCCCTCTGTCATCACGGACCTGCGGACCAGGTGACCTTCATCTTCCCACCTGGCCTTCATCCGTGCACTGGCTTTATTTCTTCTGTTGTCACCACTTGGTCACAGAAGCACATGTAAAGGCAGAAGGCGGGATGGGAGCAGCACACAGAGCCTCGCCCTCCGCGCCTTCTCCTCCCACCAGCACAGGGAAGCCCCTGCAGACAACCCCAGCCCTCCGGTCGGCAGAGTGTCCTTTCCTTACAGTGGCCAGAATGGCGGCCTCCCTCCCCTCTGCACGGGGGGCTGGGTCGGTGCTTACTGGGGAAGAGGGGATGGAAACCAGGACTGGCTCCATCCCGGGTCCATGCAGGGCGCCACCTGAGCAACGCTGGGAGGAGGGGCCGATGTTGGGGGAAGTTCAGTTGCCTGCCGCCCCCTGGGCCTGCTCATCCAGCTGGGCACCTGGGGACGCACGCTCCTCCCCGGCCTCAGTTCCCTCACCTGTAAAATGGGGCTGCCCATCCTGCCCCTGGAGATGTGCTTCGGGAACGAAATGCAGGAGATGCTGCGCCCTGGGCCGCGGTGCGCCCGCCCTTGCTTCTGCTTCGTTCTCTGCTCAGATCTGGGGCCTCGGGCAGCTCACCCCTCCCTGTGCTCCCGTCCCACAGTCCGTGCTGCGGGGGCTGGGCTCCGTGCTGGCGGTGGAGGAGCGCTCGCTCACCGGGACCTGGGACGTGAGCACGCTGCACCGCTGGACGTGGAGGACCCAGGATCGTCCCCTCCACAGAGGTTTGGGCGCCCCTGGTTCAGGCTCCACCCGGGATTCCCAGCCCGCCCTTCAGCCAGGATCAGGAACTGGACAGGCTTGGCTCAGATCCCGCTCTGCTCCTTAAGACCCGTGTGACCTTGAACAGGCTGCCCTCCTGCTCTGAGTCTCAGCCTTCCTGAACGCACCACATTAGGTTAAGGAAGGCTTCAGGTCAGCCTCCACCTGCCAGGAGTCCACACAGGTGGTCTGTGCGTGTGTGTGTTTCTCCAAGACCATACCCCTGCCCGTGCCTTGGGTGAGCCCCAAACTCACCAGCACATCCCCAGGGGGCACCTGCCATGCTGAGCTCACACTGCACACCCGACAGTTACCCCTTGAAAACCACTGGCTGCTTCTTGCCTCCCAGTCTGTGCCTGTGCTGCTCCCTCTGCCTGGACAGCGTTGTCCCCTTCATCCTGGCCAGCTTCTAGTCGAGCTCCCCGAGGTCCAGGGCTGGGTCAGGTGCCTCCTCTGCTCTCCATTTCTCCTGAGTTGGCTCTGACCCATATCACCTTCTGTGTACTGTGCACAGCATGGTCTGGGCACATAGGTAGACACTGAGTCAATGTGGGATAGATGGGTGGATGGAAAGATGGATAGGTGTTGAAGAAAAAGAGCAGAAAGAAGGAAGGATGGAAAAAAGAGGGAGTCATCGAGGGAGGGAGGCAATGATGGGGGGAGGTGTATGTTGGATACATGGATGAGTGGATGATGAGTGAGTGGATGGGACGATAGATGGATGGATGGATGGATGGATAGAAGCACAGGTGAATGAATGGATGGCTAAGATGCATCCCAAGGGTG
Source organism: Vicugna pacos (assembly GCF_048564905.1). Lineage (NCBI taxonomy): Eukaryota > Metazoa > Chordata > Mammalia > Artiodactyla > Camelidae > Vicugna > Vicugna pacos. The sequence goes on from NC_132988.1 coordinate 117,800,095, forward strand.
AAGCCTGAACCCCAGGATGTGACTTCAGCAGAGCCCAGTGAGATAACGGGCAGCAGGTCCCCTCCATGGCCTCAGTGAGAAAGCTCTCAGGCATTGAGTGCCACACCCCAGGGGATATGAGGCCAAGTGGGGCAGGACCAGCTGGATCCGCCTTCCCCGTGGCGGGGTGCTCTGCAGAGGGCAGAAATGAAAGAAGCCCGCTGGCAGTGCAGCCCTGTCAGGAGGGGGCAGCCGACGGCCCTGATCACCATGGGAGCCGCAAGAATGTGGGCAGGGGCGGTGTTGTGAGGGGGCTGCAGGGAGGAGGTGACCTGGGGAAGCAGGTGGCTCCAAGGGCGGTGCTGGACAGACCACCTCTGCTCCCCTAGGAGGCTCCAGCCACCCCTCGCCAACCCCCGGAAGCCCCACCGTCACTATCCACCCGAAGGAAATCCGGACCTTCTTCATTCACTTTCGAAAGCAGTGAGCCCTTGGCAGTTGTGTGGCCTCAGGATGCAGAGAAGCAGCGTGGAGCGGTGAGGGGTCACTGCCCATCTGGCAGGCCTGCGGCAGGACATGGATGGAACTGGGGTGTTCTGATCTCTTCAATAAACATTGCACTGAGGACCTGTTTCTTCCCCTGCCCCCAAGAGCCAGCCCTCCCTCTCCTCTCCACTCATGTGTGAGAGCTTCACACAGGCTCACGTTCCTTGTTCATTCGCCAAAGTCAAAGACAGGAGGTTCTCCCAGAGACAGAGGTAATACTCACAGGGTTACCAAAATGCATCTGCCTGCAGGCTTCGCCGGGTCTCACCAAGGTCACCAGTGATGACCATGGCCCTGCTGCGTGCAGGGGGCCTTCACAGGCTCATCCCAGGCTGATGACACCCCTGAAGGGTGTGGCTGTGCCCACTGGACAGGGGAGGGAGCTGTCCACCCCAGACTCCTCCCCTGCCCCAGGGGGACACCTGACAATCAGGAAGGCCTCCTAGCTTAGGCCACCAAGAGATGCTTATAAGAACTATTAATGACAAGAAAATTGTAATTCCACTGTCAGGGGTGAGTCGAAAGGACTGGAAACGTACATCCTCCGGAAACTCTCTCATGCATATTCGTAACAGCATTATCCACAATCGCCAAAAGGTGGACACGACTCAAGTGTCCATCAGTGATACCTAAATACACAAAACATGCCATATCTACACAGTGGAATATTACTCAGCCATAAAAAGAACAAAGGCCACTACAAACATTATATAAGTGAAGGAAGCCAGACACGAAAGGCCACATGCTGTGCCATTCCATCTCCATGAAGTGTCCTGATGAGGCAAATCCACGCAGGTTGAAAATAGAGTCCTAGTTCCCGGGGGCCGGGGGAGGAGAGAACAGGTGTGATGCCTGGCAGGTCTGGGGTGTCTCTGCGGGGTGGTGTGATTGTTGGAGAATTAGATAGTGCTGAGGGTGGCACGGTTTTGTGAATGCACCAAAACCCGCTGAACCGTGTACTTGGAAAGTATGAGTTTTATGGTGTGTGATTACATCTCAGTGGCAAATGTTCTGCGAGAGTCAACTCTGAGATGCAAGGAGGTCGTATGGTCCCCAGGGCTGAGGGATGTCCTGAGGGAAGGACAGACTTGGAAGGGCTTGACCTCCTGGGAGAGGGTGGCCTGTGACAGCGGACAGCAGAGTCCTTCTCTGGCCCGGCCAGTGGGAGCTGCTCTGGAGCTGCGGGCAGGGGAGGTCCTGGGCGTGCAGATGGGAGCGGCCACGGGCGACCGGGGACACGCGGCGCGGGGAGCCGGGCCGGAGGGGCGGAGGCCTTCGCCGCCCGTGGGTGCCCGGGGCCCGGCTGCCGCGCCGGGCAGGCCGGGCTGTGGCTGCGGAAAGGCCAACCGCGCTCGCGGCGAGGACGAACTCCGTCCCAGAGGAGTTCCGCCGACGGCCGGGAGCAGGTGACCGGGCCGCGCTCGGGGTGACGCCGGCAGCCGGCAGAGGGCAGGAGCGTGGCGCCTCGCAGGCCCGCGGCGCGTCTGGGTCGTGCGGGCTGCAGGGGGGCGCCGGCACGCGCCCCTCGGAGCAGCCCCGCGCCGGCCGTGCGGGGCCGCGGGGCCCGCGAGGGGCGGCCCGGCCCGAGGGAGGGGCCCCGCTCGGCCTCGGCCCGCCGGGCCCGGAGACGGGGCCTCCGGTGCGCCTGCGCGAGAGGCGCGCGCCGCCCCGGCTCTGGGCCGGCAGCCGGGCGCGGGGCGGGGGGCGCGCGAGAAGCCTCTGCGCTCTCGGCCCGCTGCCACTTCCGGGCCCCCAGGCGGCCCTCCTCGGGCCGTGTTGGGAACAGCCCAGGGAGGGGCTGGGCCGGGTTCTGGCCCGTGTTTAACCTTTCCCGGGACAGGCCCTGGGGCGGGAGCGGGGGCCTGCGGAGGGCTCTCGGCATCGTCAGCTTTGCTGTCTCAAAGCCTCACGTGACGAAGGAGCAGCAGAACCTCCACTGTCCCCTGCAAACAGGAGCTCCGTTCAGGGCCCTTCCCACCGAACTGTCACTGTCGTTCCTGGATGTGCTGGGCTCTGTCCTGAGCGCTTGACACCTGGGGTCTCCAATCCGCCAGCAACCAGCGTGCGAGGTCAGGTTTCCTGACTCCTTGAGGACAATCCAGAGTCTTCCTCTGCTCCCTGTGGGCTCTGCCCGCCCCTCCGCAGCCTCCTGTCTCCCCTCCTTGTCTGCTTCAGCCACATCAGTCTTGTGGTTCCTCTAAAGCCCCAACCACAACCCCACCTCAGGGCCTTTGCACCTGCCATTCCTGCTGCCTGCAAAGCTCCTACCCCAGTGCTGCTCGGCTCCCTCCCTAGTTCCATTCAGGTCTCTGCCCAAAGGTCCCTTCCTCCTCTGTCCACTCTAAGCAGGGTGTCAGCCCTCCCCACCAGTCCCTCTCTGCTCCCCTCTCCCCACCACCCCCAGCCAGGCTTTCTCCTTCTCCAAGCCCTCCCAGCACTCGTCAGTATGTAGGGGGGTTACCTGTCCATCCATGTGCTGTCTGTGCCCTCCCAGCAGGTGTGAGCTTCACAGAGGAGAAACTGCTGGGCCGCCAGGCAGAGTCGTGCCCGGACACGCCTGGTCCTTGGTCACCATTCAGTAGATGCGCTGCAGCCGCAGGGACGAAGGGGCTCTGTGACTTTCCTTCAGTAGAAGAGTGAGGATAGGAAGGTGGGGGTCCCCCTGGCCTCATCTGACCCCCCTTCCAGGGCCATGGCCTTGGACTGACCATCCCTTGGAAAGGGTCCTGTGCGCCTAGGGGGACCTCTGATACTGCGGCCCCTCACCCTGGCCCTGTTGTCCCTAGGAGGGCCCCCCAGAGCCTGGCCATAAGGTTCTGTGTGACCAGGGAGAAATGGAAGCTTCATCTGCACTGAGTCCTGGGATGTGGCAGGGCCCCACCCCCAGTGACTACTAACCCGAGGTCCTGATGGTGCACACCTTTCAGGCACCTCTGGGTGAGCAGAGCAACAGCCCTGGGGGATGGCTATCAAACTGCTCTCACGCATGGTCATCTGGAATCCTGCAGGGAAGCGAGGGAGCTGGGTGTTAAGGGGAATAAAAGCTGATACAGGAACAAGGGTGTTTTGATAATTTTCTTTGTATTAGCTTGATTTTTCTTTCTGATTTTTGTGACTCTATTCTATGCTTTTGAATTGTCGTTACCCTGTTTTTAGTATGTTTAACCCATTACTATATCTATTTACTTTAGACTGGTAATCATATAGGCTCAAACACATCCTAAAACAAACAAACCAACAAATCTTCATTTTCTTGCTCCCCTCTCCAACACTGTACAATTGGCCACCCTCTTTCACATACTCACGCTTAATTCCTTTGCTGTCCGTGGTAGTTACCGCATTTCCCATTGTGATTTCCTCTTTTCTACAGAGTCCTGTTTCTTTTCTATTTAGAGAAGATCTTCCAAGATTTCCTTTAGGATACGTTGAGTACTGCTGCCTTCTTTTAGCTTTGCTTGCCTGAGAAACCGTCTCTCTCTCCTTCTATTCTAAGTGATAGCCTCGCTGGGTAGAGTATCTGAGGCTTTTCTCTTTCAGGACTTCGGATATATCTTGCCACTCCCTTCTGACCAGCAATGTTTCTGTAGAGAAGCCAGCTGAGAGCTTTCTGGGGGTTCCCTTGTAACTAACTGTGTTTTTCTCTTGCTGCCTTTAGCATCTTTTCTTTACCTTTAACTTTGACCATCTTAATTATAATATGTCTTCATGGAAGTCTGTTTAGGTTCTTCTTGTTTGAGACCCTCTATGCTTCCTGTATTTTGATATCTGTTTCCTTCTTTATGTTGGGGAATTTTTCGGTCATAATTTCTTCAGATATGTTTTCAATCCCCTTTTCTCTTTCTTCTCCTTCTGGGACCCCTATTATGCATAAATTGGCATGCTTCACATTATCCCAAAGGTCCCTTATATTGCTTTCATCTTTTTTTAATTTGTTTTTCGGACTCCTGTTCTGACTGAGTGACTTCCGTTACTCTGTCTTCCAAATGGTTCACTCATTCCTCCGCATTGTTTGGTTTGCTATTGATTGCCTTTAGCTCAGCTTCTATCTCAGCAGTTGAGTTTTCTGATTTTAATTGGCTCACTTACAGTTTCTGCTTCCTTTTTATAGTATTCTCCATTTCTGTCCGCAGCCTCTCTTATTTCCTTTAGTGCTTTTATCCCTTCCTTTTTGCACTCAGGTTCCGGCAGACTGCAGAGGTCTGTCTCACTGTTCGCACTTTCAGGGAGTTTCTCTTGTTCCTTTATGTGGGGGTGGTACCCCCGCTTCTTCATTTTCTTCTCTCTCTCTCTGACGCTGAATTGAGGAGTAAGTCACCCCTGTGCTCTTGAAGGGCTGTTTCACAGGGGAGCACCTCTGTGTAGACTGTGTGTGTCTGCTCTTCTTGCTGGAAGGGCCGTTTTTAGTATGGATGGTTGTCACTTCTTTCCTCCACGTGTGCTGGTCGTTGATTGGGGGGTGATCAGTGCTATGGTGACCAGAGTCTGCCCGGGATGTTAAGTGGGGCCTCCTCTCTGCTCTGTGGCTATCACAGCCCAGTCAGGAGCTGGGTCTGCTCCTCTGTTGTTGGAATAGAGGCCCCCAGATCCATTTCTGAGCTGCCTTGTGAGGTAGGCAGGACTGGGGTGCTTCTGCTGGGAGAGGAGCCTCTGAGCATTCTTCCACAGCTGATGTCCACAGGGAGGTGTCCTTTGTGGTGTCGCCTGTTACTCTATGTGCAGGCTTACAAAATACACTTGTTGATGCTGCCCTTGTCCCCACCTCAAGCTGCAGGAATGCTGGCAACCCGCCCTGGTGTCCTCCAGGCTCCACACCCACAAAGCCACCAGTGCAGATCCACCAGTGTCAGACACCAGGGTCCACTGTTGTCTGCGTCCTGTCAGGCACTGGATCCACAGTGGTCTACCCAGGCTCCAGCCCCACCTTTGCACAAGCACACCCAGTGTTAATGCCAGACCCACCCCTGCCACACACCAGTACTCAGCTTGTATGCCCTAGAGACACCGATTCAACAAAGGCACCAGCGGAGCAAATGTGTCACAGCCACCTGGGCCTGGGCTCAAATCTCAGCCCCACTTTCAAAGTGGTGCAGCCTCTGGGAATGGGTTCAGCTTTCAGCCCTGCCTCTGCCCAGAAGCCACTCACCAGCAATTGTGCCTCTTCAGAGCCAGCTAAGGAGACTGCTAGGTCTGGATCCCGCCCCTCCCCCTGCAAGAGTACACTGACAATGATGCCAAGCAATGCCCTCTGGACTAGCGGAGAAGGCGGCTGTGGCTGGCTGCATTGCTCTCCTCCCTTCACATGTGCCAGCAGTGGAAACTTCTACAGTAGACCCAGGCTCCTTCACCAAATTGGGAGGATATAAGATTAACATATAGAAATCTGTTGCATTTCTTTACACTAACAATTAAATATCAGGAAAAAAGTAAAAAAAGAAAAACCAATCCCTTTTAAGGTTTCATCAGAGAAAGAAAAAAAAACAAAATACTTAAGAGTAAACCTGATCAAGGAAGTGAAAGACTTATACGTGGAGAACTATAAAATTTTGATTAAGGAAATTAAAGATGATTTAAAGAAATGGAAAGATATTCCATGCCCTGGGATTGGAAGAATTAACATTGTTAAAATGGCCACACTACCCAAAGCAGTCTACAGATTTACTGCGATCCCTATCAAATTACCCAGCACATTTTTCACAGAACTGGAACAAATAATCCTAAAATTTATATGGACTCACAAAAGACCCAGAATTGCCAAAGCAATATTGAAGAGAAAGAATGAAGCTGGATGAATAACCCTCTCAGACTTCAGACAATACTACAAAACTATAGTGATCAAAACAACATGATATTGGCACAAAAACAGACATATGGATCAACAGAACAGAATAGAGAGCCCCAAAATAAACCCATACACCTATGGTCAATTAGTCTTTAATGAAGGAAGCAAGAATATAGAGTGGAGAAAAGACAGTCTCTTCAGCACCTGGTGTTGGGAAAGTTGGACAGCTGCATGTAAATCAATGAAGTTAGAATACTCTCTCATACCATAAACAAAAATAAACTGAAAAATGGCTTGAAGACTTAGATGTAAGACATGACACCATAAAACTCCTACAAGAGAACACAGGCAAAAAATTCTCTGACAAATCGTAACAGTATTTTCTTAGGTCAGTCTACCAAGGCAATAGAAATAAAAGCAAAGATAAACAGATGGGAACTAGTTAAACTTATAAGCTTTTGCAGAGCAAAGGAAACCATAAACAAAATGAAAAGACAACTTATAGATTTACCATATGATCCAGGAATCCCACTTCTGGGCATATATCTGCAGGAAACTCTAATTAGAAAAGATAAATGCACCCCAATGTTCATAACCACACTATTTACAATAGCCAAGACGTGAAAGCAACCTGAATGTCCATCAGCAGATGATTTCATAAAGAAGTTGAGGTATATATGTGCTACTCAGCCATTAAAGACAAGAAGAAAATAATTCCATTTGCAGAAACATGGATAGACCTGGAGATTGCCATTCTAAGTGAAGTAACCCAGAAAGAGAAAGGAAAATATCATATATCACTTACATGTGGAATCCAAAAAAAAAAAGACACAAATGAACTTATTCACAAAACACAAATGGACTCACAGACATAGAAAACAAACTATGGTTACCTGGGGGGAAAGGGAGGTTGAGGGATAAATTGGCATTTCGGGATTCGCAGATACTAACTACTGTATATAAAATAGATAAATAACAAGGACCTACTGTGTAGCACGTGGAACTATATTCAATATCTTGTAATAACCTATAATAGAAAGGAATCTGAAATATATATATGTATATATATATAACTGAATCACTTCACTGTACACCTGAAACTAACACAACATTGTAAATCAATTTTTAAGTTGATAAATGAATAAATAAACAAATACATTGCAGAGCTTGCAAGAATGCAAATGAAGTCCCTAAGGGGGGCTAGGAGGGAACTGAACACTAAAACCAGATAGGTGAACAAAGGTCAAATCCAGAGTTACAAACAGAAGAAACACAAAGGATGGGAGACTAGGTCTTGGACAGGCTCTGCCTACCCTGTCACTGAAAATGTTCTAACCTGTGCAAAGGTACCAAAAGGAATCTAGTCTGTGTGTTCTGGCTATGGTTTCTGGTGGGAAAAAAAAAAAACTGTTGCTGACCATGAGGGAGGGAAAACAAGTAACAGGTTGCCTTGCTAGCTCCCTGAGGGGGAGGGCCTGGTCTCTTAAATGGGGTGAGGGTAGGGGTGGATCCAGGTGCTGGGCCAGAGGATCACCTCAGACTGGCAGCTGGGATTTTGGTCTTTTTGTATCTTGTTCATAACTTGCCCCAATTGCGCTTATAGTTATTTTTATTCCCGTACAGTTTCTTTGTATTCTGGTGCTCGGTCCTGGTGCAAGCATTGTAGCCCAGGGTCCAAGGGCCCAGGGCCCAGCCTGTCTCAAAATTAATAAAAATACACATTCAAGATTTTTGTTAAATCCTTTGACTCTGTAAGTATGAAATTGCTCTCAACCTGGTCAGGGGGTTTGAGCCACACAGAAACCACCACAAATCCCTGCTGGAGAAGCTTTCTCAACCAAGCCTGCTAGGGTTCCCTCAGATTAAGTTTGGCCAAACATTATACACACACATACACACACACACACACACACACACACACAAAGGAAACAAAGCATCATGAGTGAATCAGCAAAAGCGAAAAGCAAATGATATTAGAATTATCAGACACAGAGTATAAAATGACTATTTATGAAATATTTAAAGAAATGGAAGGTAATTGAAGGGGAAAAAAAGTAAGGAACAAAATACTATCCAAATTAACCAGGCAATGTTAGCAACATTCCTGGCCTCTACTCACTACAATGCCAGTAGCAACCTTCCCCTCCAAGCTGTGACAATAAGAATGCCTCCAGACATCGCCAAATATATACCCTAGGGGATAAAATTACCTCCAGTTGAGAACATCCTCTCCTAGAGGAGGGTCCAAGATGATACTACGCAAGAAAATTAGATAACTGAGCAAGCAGCAAACAACAGGAAAATTTTGAAATAATATGGGATTTTGTCAAATCTAAGCAGCTATCAATTTTAAGATTTGCTGTTGTTTTAGATAATGCTAAGAATGAGACTACACTACAATTAAAGTATGAATCAATGGTTTATGTCATGGCAACTGAAAGATGCAGCACAATTCCAGAGAATTTAAATGTGGGGAAAAAAAAGGTGCAATGAGAATTTATGAAAAATATTACCTTAGTAAAACAAAAAGTCAGCCAGGCAGACATGGTAAAAAGAACCAAATAAAGCTTACTGAAACTCTGAGTGATAAAAAGTTTAGAATATATATATATGTATTATACGTGTGTGTGTGTATACATATATATATAAAGTATGTAACTCCTGTGCACTGAATAAAATAGCTACCAATGTATGTTATATGTGTGTGCAAAAAAAGTGACAATTACAGGAAAAGTTAACAAAATTATCAGCATAATGAGATAATGAACAGGTCAAGCAGACAACAATTTAACAGGGTTACAGAAAATATGAACAAGCTTGAGTTTCATTCATTCTGCAAATGATCCAAGATCTTAAGAAGGCCAGAGCAGAGCTTCACGTTTACACCTGGGAGAAGAGCGTTTCAAGCAAAGGAAACAGAAATGCAAAGGCCTTGAAGTGGGAAGTTACCTAATATGTACCAGAAACAGCATGGCGGCTGATACAGCTGGAGTGGAGGAAGTGAGGGGGATATAGTGGAAGATGTGGTCAGAAGGGCAGGGTCAAGACTAAGGTGAGGCAAGTTGGGCATCTAGATGCCTAGGGTAGGCACTCACTCTCAGGGTCATGCAGTTGCCAACCCTGCAGAGAGGTATGGGGGTGCACAGATCCCTAGAATCACACAGACCATTGTAAGGTCTTTGGCTTCCCCTCCACTTGAAATGTACAAGGTTCTGAATCCATTCAGTGACGTGATCTGCTGTGTGTTTTCAAGGACACCTACGGAAGCTGTGTAGAGATTAGACTGTAGGGAAACGAGGGCAAAACCAGGAAGCTACTGCAGTGGCAGAGACAGGAGTTGGTGGACATGTACATAACCCTGCTGGCAACAACTGGATAATGCTTTGTCTATTCAAGCACACATGCAAAATTCACTAAAACTGACCAGGCCATAAAGCAAGTCTTAACAAATTTCAAAGAATTAGTATCGAATAGAACTCCATTTGTAAGTAGAATGCAACTAAGTTAACAATCAGTAAAAGCAGAGCATCATAGCCCTCATGTGGTTGGAATTCTTAAAATATAATTCTAATAATTTATGGATCAAAAAAAACATAGTGGAAATAAGAATATGTTTAGAATCAAATAATACTGAAAACATAAATATCAAAAGTGGGATGCAGCTAAAGCCATTCCTGATGGGAATTTTTTTTGAGATTAATTTTTGCTTTTATTTGCCAGTGTAACTTAACTACAGTGGCTTGCAAACTTTTTTGACCTAAAAAATACACTTTACATCACAATCCAATACACACACACATATATATTATATGCATGTAACTGAAACCAAAGTTTTACCAAAAATATCTACCCTGAGTTTTCTCGTTGATGGGAATTAAAAACTTAAATGCTTATATTAAAAAGAAGAAGAAAAGTATAAGTCAGGAGAATAACCTAAGAAGTTAAAAAAGGAACGTAGAATCAACCAAAGAAAGCACAAGGAAGGAGATAAGTAAGAACAGAAATTAATAAAAGAGAAAACGAAGAAATGCCTGAGATCAGGCCCCGCACAGAAGCACCTGGCTGAGAGGCGCCCAGTCTAATCTCATCGTAGAAAACAGACAGTGTTTTTCAATTCATCCACCTGGTAAGAGGCATTTACTTTTTTTCTCCCCTTTCAAATAGACTTTATTTTTTTAGAGCAATTTTAGGTTCGCAGCAAAATTGAGCAGGAAGTACGGAAAGTTCTCATATACCCGCTGCCCCACACATGCAGAGTCTCCCCCACTATGTACATGCCCCATCAGAGTGGAACTTTTGTTACAGTCAACGAACCTGCATTATAACATCATTATCATCCAAAGTCCATAGTTTACATTAGCGTTTACTCCTGATGTTGTACATTCTATGGGTTTGGACAAATGCATAATGGCATGTATCCACCATTAGAGTATCAAATAGTGTAAGTTTCACTGCCCTAAGAAGTCCTCTGTGCTCCATCTATTCATTACTCCCAGCCTCCAACCCTTGGCAACTAATGGTCTTTTCACTGTCTCCATAGTTTTGTCTTTTCCAGAATGTCATAGAGTTGGAATCATACAGTACATAGCATTTCAGATTGCTTCTTTCACTTAGTAGTACGCATTTGCGTTTCCTCTATGTCTTTCCGTGGCTTGATAGCTCATTTCTTTTTACCGCTGAGTGATGTTCCATTGCCAGGGTATACCCGCATTATTTTTCCAGTCACCTTTTGAAGGATATCTTGATTGCTTTCAAGTTTTGGCAAGTATGAATAAAGCTGCTGTAAACATCCATGTGCAGGTTTTCGTGTGGATATAAGTTTCCAATACATTTGCGTAAGTAGCAGAGCGCCCATTGCTGTATGGTATAGTAACAGCATGTTTAGTTTTGTGAGAAACTGCCACACTGTGTTCCAAAGCGACTACACTGTTTTGCATTCCCATCAGCAACAAATTAGAGTTCCCGTTGCTCCACATCCTCACCAGCTCTGGTGTTGTCGGTGTTCTGAATTTTAGCCATCTTAACAATTGTGTAGTAGTGGCATCTCGTTATTTGATCCATTTCTTTTTATTCATACAAGGAATTTATGAGCTAGCTGCCTCTGATATACCAAGAAGGCCCCACAATTGGGATTTTTACAAGAACAACCAAATATATAGAAGCGTGAAAGTCCAAACAAAAGATAAGCACTTTACATATGTCTGTGCCTGGTGTTTACAAATCATCTGCATGATCATTGTCTCTCTTCACTCTTAACTCTGCCATATTCAATACTAGGGGTTGTGTCCACTTAACTGACTGGAAAACAGAAGCTAAACCTATGGCACTCGTGCAAACTGGATTCTTGAAATTTTTATTGCTTTTTGTAACTGTGTCAACAGGCTACGAAATTACCTTACCTTTCCTTTTTGTATTAAGTGAATGTCAAAGCAAATTTACGAATACATGCCAAGTTCTGCTCCAGGCTTTAGAAACAGAGACGAACAAGACCCTCAAGGAGCCTTCAACCCGGTAAAAAGCGTGAAGACTATCCAGCGGAGCCTCAGGATAAATCAGAGCAGGACTTTTACCCGGGGGTGGGGGGAGGGTCAGTCTGGTGAAAAGACAGACACTTCTGACTGTAATCTAAAAAAAAATGAAAATTAGCCAGTTAGACGTTTGGGAGGGGTCCAGTCGCGGTATCAAATTGGGTGGGGCTATTAGCGTTAGACTGGGATGTCACGGACTGTGAGTATATTATCACGTAGGATCTTCTGCGTTTAGCGTAGGCGGAGAATGTTTACTTTTTTATAACACGTAAATTCCATGTTGGATAAACCTAGGAGGGGTCGCAGCACCAGGAAGGATTATCTCCAAAGCCACGGCAGCAGACGAGGGCAGCACTGGGGGAGGGGGCGGGAGAACGAGGGAGAGCGCGTGCGCGTGCGCGGGGCAGCGGGCAGGCGCAGCACTGGGTACGGAGCGGGGAAATGAGAGAGCGCGCGTGCGCGCGCGCGCGGCCGCCGTAAAGCGGATTGCGTCGCCCTCCATTGACGTGCGCGCGCCCTCACCTAATTCTACTAGCGGCGTGACCGTAAAGAGGCAGGGCCATGTCGTGAAAGGGGCCGCAACACTCAGGGCGCTGGTTGACGGCTGGGACTCCATTTTGTCCTCCGCTTCTCAGCTTGTAAGTCGCTTGTTTCCGTGGCTTCTCTGAGGCGAAAAGTTTAAAAGGGGTAAAAGTTTTAAAAGAATATTCTGGAAGTGTATTGGTAAGCATAGCGAGTCTCCATTTTCTCTCTGCAGCCGATTTCGATACTGCGGTTCCGGAATAGCGGGGGGGAAATGCGGCCCTTGGACATCGTCGAGCTGGCAGAGCCGGAGGAGGTGGAAGTGCTGGAGCCCGAGGAGGACTTCGAGCAGTTCCTGCTCCCGGTCATCAACGAGATGCGGGAGGACATCGCGGCGCTCACGCGGGAGCACGGGAGAGCCTACATGCGGAACCGGAGCAAGTTGTGGGAGATGGACAATATGCTCATCCAGATCAAGACGCAGGTGGAGGCCTCGGAGGAGAGCGCGCTCAATCATCTTCAGAATCCGAACGACGGCGTCGAGGGCAGAGTGACCAAAAGGTGCGAGAAGGCCGAGGAGAAGGCCAAGGAGATCGCGAAGATGGCAGAGATGCTGGTGCAGCTGGTCCGGCGGATAGAGAAAAGCGAGTCGTCCTGAGGAGGGTCGGCGGTAAGGCGGAGACCGGCGGGAACCGGGCGGAGGGCCCAGTAGTTGCCTCACACTTGGTTAAGCTTCGGGGACTTTTATTTAGTAGTGGTCCACGGTGGGTGGAAGTTGGGAGAAGATAAAACATTATGCTCAATTTTTACCTTAGGAGGTGTTAGTAGATGCTGTTTATCTTTTTAAGTCTGTTAGGGGGAAAATCGGTGTATTTTGACTTAGTACGTGTTTGGTTGAAACCTAAGGTAGCGGTTAATAAGAGTAATTAAAGGGTAATACACAAAAGTCGCCAAGGGAACAAAGTCACAATCTAAGCCATTGAGCAAGGAGCGGGGCGGGGGGAGGGGTTAAGAAATACAAAATAGTTGGATGATTCCAGATTTCTCTGAAAAGCTAGAAGGAGTCAGGTGGCATCCAGAAGAGGTGGTGTCCTGCGTAGCTGAATGTGTGAGGGGTTGGGGTTGGTTTTTCCCTTAGGAGTAACATCTTAATGATGAGTTTCTCCCAACTGCACTTTAGGTTTACAGCCAATGGATTCTGGTCACCTGGCGGAGATTGGCTGACAACCTGGAGAAGCTGAAACCAGAGAGCCTTTTGTTTCCTTTTTTCTCTGTGTGCACTCTGTCCTCACTTACACTACGTTTCTGCTATGGTCTGCGGTTAATGACCTCAATATGAGTTTTGACTGTTAAATGTTTTTGTTTGGGGAGGTAACTTTTATTTGGAAAATGCTCTCACGTGCAAGAATTGGGGCCTAGATTGTAAGCTTTTGCAGCAGTCACATTTGTTCCTTGGCTTTCTTGTTTTTAAATTTTTGAGGTGCTTTGCTCTTTCTCGTGTGACCTGATTGCTCCCTGGGACTTTGGATCAGTGTATGAAAGACGAGACTCGGAGTTGGAGTTCTCCAGCTCTGGAGGTGCTGAAGGAGCTGCATTATTTCTAGAAGACGACTCCATGCAGCACTTGCTAAAGAAGCTGAAGAAGTGACCAGACTTCAACTGGGAACGTGAATGGGGCTAATGTGGCTCAGACTGGCGGATCAGAAGAAGGGATGGAGGATGGTATTGTCCTGGAACTTTAATTTCTGTGTGAGACCAAAGGAGGAGAGGTGTATTTTGTTCAAAATTCAAGTCTTATGCACCACACTGTCTGATGTAACCTGTCTGGTCAGTTTTGTTTGGACAACCTAACTCAGCTTTATGGAACCTATAATAAGAGATGAGATAGGTCTTGGTATTCTGTATAATTGATGTAATGCCCTAATGCATTTCAGGGGATTCTGTGCATAACATGAAAGCGATGTTTGCAAAGGCCCTTGAGGGTCTAGGGAAGTAAAGTGAGGGCTGTCTGTTTTGGACCCTAAACTGGACAGGGACTAGGTTAACTTCAAGATTCGTAAGTTGTATAGCTATAAGTTCATATCAGTAGCAGACCTGACGACTATTTGAGGTCAAAACCCTACCATGTGTTTAAAAAAAATTTTACCATGTTAATAAAAGTATCATTTGCTTGAAAAGACAAAAGTAAAAAGTTATTGACTAAGAAATTGTCTAAGAGTGAAATTTGGGGATGGGAGGGTATAGCTCAAGGTAGAGTGTGTGCTTTGTGTGGACGAGGTCCTGGGTTCAATCCCCAGTACCTCTATTTTTGAAAAAAAATTAAATAAGCCTAATTCACCCGCCCCCCAAAAAAGAGAAATGAAATTTTTTCCTTGAGTATCATTGCCAACTGGGAGATGAATTTCTTACGTTTTTTGATGCTCTCAGTCAGCCTTGAATCATGGGGATGGTTTATCTCTGCCTGCTGCTGTGGAAACTGGCTGAGGAACCACCATGGAGTTGTCCCTCAGTACCCCTGGGGGACTGGTTCCAAGACCCCGCCTTGCCATAGATACCAAAATCCAGGGATGCCCCGGTTCTTTATATAAGATGGCATGGTACAGTCAGCCCTCCGTTTCCACAGGCTCTGCGTCCCGTAGAATTTACCTGCACTCTTAACTTTCACCTTAAGAGTCTGCTTTCTGGGGAATCCAGCTGAAAGTAAGTGAGAAACAATAGAAAACCATGTGTCACAAGCTAGGTACCGTGCCTTAGAGCACTGAGAGGGGGAGGCAAGGAGAGCATTTCAGAGCAAGTAATTGGTGAACTTGGCCTTGAAGGATGGATCCAGCTTCCGAGGACAAGGAGAGATGAGGGACATCCCTCGCACAGGGAACAATATGAGGAAATGCCCGCGTTCTGGTAGCAGGGTGAGGAGTAGGGAAGCAGGAGAGAACAGCAAAGAAAGCCACGTTGGGTGCATTCGCTGTAACAAGGGCGTGAACGCTGGTACAGAACTATTGACTAGACTGTGCTGTATTCTTACTTCACTGTCTTTCTTCACAATGCCTTTTCTCTGTTTCCGGATACCACATTGCATTTACTGGTTTATTTTTGAAAGAGGTAAATAAAACAAATGGCACAAAATTCAAAAGAAATTGATCCTCCCTTCTCCCTAGCTTCCCAGGTCCCCTTCAGGAAGACAGCCATCTACCAGTGTCTTGTGTATCCTTCCTAATGGGATGTGTGTTTGAACGTATATAACTCTAACCTTAAAGTAGAAACACACTTAACCTGTGAATGTCCTTTGATATTTTTCCACCTAAAACTATAGTTTGAAAGTTAGCCCTGTCTAAACATCTGGATCTGCATTCTCTTTAATGGCTGCATATTGTTCACTGTACTATAAATTAAGTGGTCAGAAGTGCTTTCTTACACACCCAAAAGTTTGAGAACTGTTATCCTAAATTATTTTCACTAACTTCAATTCCTCTTCCTTGTGATTTCAATAACAACTGAAATGCAGCCATCCATTTCCAATTTCCCCAGCACCTGAAGTCTGTCCTCCTGGCTTGCTAGCAATTGGAGAAGCAGTTGAGTCTTGCATTTTCCAAGCAAAGAATGATAAGGAGCCATGCTGAGAGGCAGTCTTACAGGGCTGTATAATGCCAAATTGAGTCTGGCTAGGGTTGCCAGAATATTTTATCATCGATCCATATGTCCCTCATGAACCTCAGGCTCTCTGTCCATTTTCCTGGCTATTCAGATGTTAGGTCACGGACAGCTGTGTAGAAAGACGTGTTGGGGTTCTTGGACGGGTTCCTGACACAGCAGAGGCCACCTGAAGCTGGGACCTATCCTTGCTCAGATGTGACAAGTATCCTTTTATATCAAAGTGCTATTACAGAAAGAAGCATGGGGGCTGTGGGAACACGGAGGTCTGGAAAGGCATTCAGGAGGAGATAAGGTATTATGTAACAAACTCTGATGATAATTGGAGGCAAAGTATGCAGAATCTTCAAAATCTGCTGGGCCCACGAGGTCAGAATCAGGCTGGGGAGATCACAGAGCACCGCAGAGTCTTCGGCATCTGGTTTCATCAGCTGAGATGCCCACTGGGAAGAAAGCAAATTTAATTCTAGTGGACACTAGAGTAGGACTGGCAGCAGCCAAGGTCACATTCCATTCATTTGTAGCTGTTTGCTCTCCTCTGCCCTCTAACAGCACCAAGGCAAAAGAAAGCCCAAATTCAAGTCCCTGGCCCTGGCCATCCTCCCCCTTCCAGGCAGCAAATAAACAGGAAGTGGCTTGAATTTCCACCATCTTCCGAAGATAACTGGGGTTTTTTTTAGCTGCTTCAACTTGTGGCCAGATAAATCAGTCCGGTTGCTGCCCAAAGTAAGACCTCCCCTGGTCAGTTCTGGTTTCCCGTCCGATCCCCGTAATGTTCTGTAGTTCCTATCCTTTATCCCTGTGCTCCTTCCTTCAAACCATGATTCACAAAATCCTCCATTGTTTTTCCCAAATTCATCCACGTTCTTTGCTTCTTCAAAGAACGTTTCTTTACCACCTACAACAGCTGAGACTGGACTCCCCCAAGCCCTGGGCTCTCCTGCAGCATCATTGGTGGTGGTTCCTCACAAAACCCAAATGATCAAGGGCTGCATCTTTGACAGAGAAGAGTGAAGGGGGAAAGGCAGCAACAAAAGAGGAGTAAGAGTTTGGGGTTTGGACGAGGGCGTTATTGCAGCCCTGACCATACACTGTAAATGGATGGGTGGGGACATGAAGAGCCGGGAGCAATGGGAGAAGGCTGTTAAAATGAGCTGAGGGCACACTGAGGTTTAAAAAAAGGTGCAGCAACTATAGTGAAAGTGTCACCTGGAAGGGTGGGAATGTGGTCAGAGAGAAGGGCTGAGTGGGTTTGGGGCAGGTTTGGGCAATAACAAGTCCTGAGGCACCCTTGGGAATGAGGAGCCAATTGGCAGGGAGTTGCTCATTGGATATGAAGAGGCCAAGGACCTGGGGGCCCAGGTTTCAAATGGTGGTCGTGTGAGCGTGGAACCCACCCAGGCAGGACCTGAGGTGGAGAGGAAGGCCAGAAGCCAGGGCAAAAGCCTGCTATGAATGTGGGGGGATCCAGTGGGGCTGGGGAGGGGGGTTGGAGGGTGACAAAGGTGAGCAGGGCACAGGGGGAGAGGACTTTCAGAGGAGCAGCAAGCGCTCCAAAGGAGTGTCAGGACAAGGGGCAGGACAGGGAGTGGTGTAACCATGGCCAGAGGAGAGGGCTGGCCCCAACTCCTGGCCACATTTGAGGAACACAGAGAAATGAGCAGCTTTCCCTTCACAGGCCGGAGTACAAAGTCAGCACCATTCCCCGGGGGCCACCCAGCAAGAGGCAAGGTTGGGGTGGAGAGCCGGAAGCCAGGCCCATGCTGGCAATGGCTCACCAGTTCCTACAGGTCCAGGAGAGAGCTTGAGCAGTGGAGAGCAGTACTGGAAACTCGTGGTAAGACTAGCACCCCAGGCCGACTTAGACCAGTTCATCAATGGGACACACAGGTGACAGGCAATGCAAGTTTAATCCTGAACTTGGTCTCTCCTAGGGGCATGAGCATGGCCTTGGTGTGACCACTATGGTAGAGCCAATGAAGTGGGCAACTGAAGGCTGTCACTCAGCGATGCTTCCTGAGTATCTTCTTTGAAGGAGCTCTAAGAGGCCACCACTGCTGGTCATCTGGGGTGGAAAATGGCAAGGGTCTCTGCATCCCAAACTAAAACAGTTATAGGAGATGGTTCCAGAAGAAGCTGTCTTCGAGATGAGACAAGACTGAAGCCCCAAGATCTTTTTCAGTCATCTCCTCTAAAGGTTCTTCCCAGACAGTGAACAGCAGCCAAGCAGCTAAGACCAGGTTACAACTGTTAACTTCCTGTCAAAGCCACTTGTTCACATGGACAGCACTGAGCTGAAAGAGGAGATGAAGGACAGGGCGCAGGGGCCACTTAACCAGAGTCTTCGTGAGATTTTTGCCTGTGATACCTGCACGTCAGAAGTGACTGAAGGTAAACAGAGAGGAAGCATCCCAGGGTGCTGAAGAAATTGTGTTGCCAAGGAAATTCCAAGCCAGGCGTGCTTAATCCTGCGGTTGTTCAACCTCTGTAGGGACGCCTAAGCCTGGCACTTGCAGCACAGGAAGCAGGCTTCCAAAGCCACGTTGCCCCCAAAAGGATGCATTTCCCAAGGCATATTTCATACATGGCCTGGAAAGATAAGAGACAAGGAAGAGTCTCCCTGAGTAGTTCCTCTTGGAGAGCAAAAATCGGGAGGTGCTAATGGACTAGGCTGGGGCGGTGCACTGTGCCTGTGGCCTCTCATGGCTCCTGCAGGCTAGAGGTGCTGTGTGCCTCCCATTCTTCCCTTTTCCAAATGGAAGTTGTATACAGTTATTTTATACTGACTCCTTGCCATATGGACCTCTCTGTGGGGAAGCTCAAGACGTAGCAACTGGTTTCCCCCAGAGGGAGTGATCCAAGAGAGACAGCACAGCTGACAGCAGCAGTCTTTTGATAACTCAGTATTAGAAGCGAGATGTTCCATCGCTTCTGCTGTGCTCTTTGTATGTAGCAGCAAGTCCAGCCCACACTCCGAGGAAAGGGAATCAATTCCAGTTCTTGACAAAGGATATAGCAAAGAATTTGTGGGCATATTTTTAAAACCACCACAGCTATTAGCATTATATTTCAATGAAATATTTTTGAAACGTCACAGATTTGAAAGAATCTGAAGATAAATCATCAGTGTTGGTAGTAGAGTTCAGCAAGTTTTCTAGAAACAAAATCAGGACATAAAAGTAGTGTTTCTGTTCACCAGAAACAAAGAGGAAATATATTTTCTAAAAGGCATCATTTGTAATAGGACCCCAACATTTTTAAATTTTTTTAATTGAAGTATAGTTGATTTATAATACTGTGTTACTTTCAGGTGCACAGCAGAGTGATTCCTTTATATATTTTTTCCAGATTCTTTTCCATTATAGGTTATTACAAGATATTAAATATAGTTCCCTGTGCTACACAATAAGTCCTTGTGGCTTATCTATTTTATATATGGTGGTATTTATCTGTTAATCCCAAACTTCTAATTTATCCCTCCTGTTGCTTTCCTCCTTGGTAACCATAAGTTGGTTTTCTATGTCTGTGAGTCTATTTCTGTTTTGTAAATAAATTCACTTGTATTATTTTTTAGATTCCACATGTAAGTGTTATCATATAATATTTGTCTTTCTCTGGCTGACTTACTCCATTTAGTATAATCATCTTTAGGTCCATCCATGTTGCTGCAAATAGCATTATTTCATTCCTTTTATGGCTGAGTAATATTACATTGTATACATACACCACATCATCTTTATCCAGTCATCTGTTGATGGACACTTAGGTTGCTTCCATGTCTTGGCTATTGTAAATAGTGCTGCCATGAACATTGGGGTGCATGTATCTTGTCAAGTTTGAATTTCCTCCAGATACATGCCCAGGAGTGGGATTGTTGGATCATACAGTAAGTCTATTTTTAGTTTTTTAAGGAATCTCCATACTGTTTTCCATAGTGGCTGCACCAATCTACATTACCACCAACAGTGTAGGAGGGTTTCCTCTTCTCCACACCCTCTCTAGTATTTATAATTTGTAAACTTTTTGATGATGGCCATTCTAAGCAGTGTGAGATGATACCTCACTGTAGTTTTGATTTGCATTTCTCTAACAATTAATGTGGTATTGAGCAACTTTTCATGTGCCTGTTGGCTATCTGTCTTCTTTGGAGAAATGTCTGTTTAGGTCTTCTGCCTATTTTCTGATTGGGTTGTTTGGTTTTTTTTTTTTTTTGATATTGAGTTGTATGAGCTGCGTGTATATGCTGGAAATTAATCTGCAGTCAGCTGCACTGTTTGCAAATATTTCCCCCAGTCTATAGGTTGTCTTTTCATTTTGTTTATGGTTTCCTTTGCTGTGCAAAAGCTTTTAAGTTTTATTCAGTCCCATTTGTTTATTCAAAAAAATTTTAATGCTGTATTATTTTCCTGTGGATACCTTAATTGCCACACACTGGGTGGCTTAAAACAACAGAAATCGATTCTCTGACAGTTTTGCAAGATAGAGTCAGAAATAAAGGTGTTGGCAGGGCCGTGGTCCCCCTGAAGGCTCTAGGAGAGAATCTTTTCTTGCCTTTTCCAGCTTCTGGTGCTTGTCGGCAATCTTTGACTTGTAGCTGCATCAGTCCAATCTCTGCCTCTGTTGTTGCATGGCCATCTTCCTCGTGTCGCTGTGTCTTTGCGTGGCCTTCACATAAGGACACCCACCATGGATTTAGGGCCCACCCTAATCCAGTATGATCTCAGCTTAACTAATTACATCTGCAAAGACCTATTTTCTTTTCTTTTTTTTTTGATTGAAGTATAGTCAGTTTATGATATTGTGTCAGTTTCTGGTGTACAGCACAATGCTTCAGTCATACATGAATATACATATATTCATTTTCATATTCTTTTTCACCATAAGCTACTACAAGTTATCGAATATAGTTCCCTGTGCTATACAGTATAAACTTGTTTATCTATTTTATATATACCAGTCAGTATCTGCAAATCTTGAACTCCCAATTTATCCCTTCCCAACCTCTTCCCCTCTGGTAACCATACATTTGTTTTCTATGTCTGTGAATCTGTATCTGTTTTATATATAAGTTCATTTGTCTTTTTTTTTTTTTTTCAGATTCCACATATGGCTGATACCATATGGTATTTTTCTTTCTCTTTCTGGCTTACTTCACTTAGAATGACATTCTTCAGGCCCACCCATGTTGCTGCAAATGGTGTTATTTTATTATTTTCTATGGCTGAGTGGGATTCCATTGCATAAATATACCACAACTCCTTTATCCAGGCATCTGTCGATGGACATTTAGGTTGTTTCTATGTCTTTGCTATTGTAAATATTGCTGCTATGAACATTGGAGTGCAGGTGTCTTTTTGAATTAAGGCTCCCTCTGGATATATGCCCAGGAGTGGGATTGCTGGATCCTATGGTAAGTCTATTTTTAGTCTTTTGAGGAATCTCCATACTGTTTTCCTCAGTGGTGCACCAAACTGCATTCCCACCAGCAGTATAGGAGGGTTCCCTTTTCTTCACAGCCTCTCCAGCATTTATCATTTGTCGTCTTGAATGAGGGCCATTCTGACTGGTGTGAAGTGATACCTTGTTGCAGTTTTGATTAGCATTTCTCTGATAATTAGTGATACTGAGCATTTTCTCATGTGCCTGTTTGCCATTCATATGTCTTCACTGGAGAATTGCTTGTTTAGGTCTTCTGCCCATTTTTGGATTGGGTTATTTTTTTTTCTCATTAAGTTGTATGAGCTGTTTATATATTCTGGAAATCAAGCCCTTGTCAGTCTTATCTTTTGCAAATATTTTCTCCCATTCCATAGGTTGTCACTTTGTTTTGCTTATGGTTTCCTTTGTGCAAAAACCTATTTTCAGTAAGGTCATATTCTGAGGGTCAGAGTAGATATATATTTGGAGATCACTATTCAGTCCAGTACAAATGGTAACTAGGAAATTTTTAACAAAATGAATGTAAAACCTTCATGCATAAAATTGTATTAAAATACATTAAGGAACAACTAAACAGATTGACAGAAATAGTATTGTAATTCTTCCAAATTGGGCCAACAAGTCAATTCAATCCCAATAAAAATTTCATTAGGTGAGTCTGTTTGATTGTTTGGGTCAAAATTTAAAAACTGATTCAAATTTTAGATGAACAAGCAGAAAAGCCAGGACATTTCTAAAGAAAAAGAACCAGGAAGGGAAATTGCCATACGTAACCAGATATTAATACTTACTATAAAGCTAATTTAGTCATTGTCAATTTAATCATAGCTCAGAGATAGAGACCAATGGAACAAATATAAACACAAGCAAAAATGGAGACTTGACACATGTCAGATGTTACTTTGCAGACCAAAGGGAATGGATAAAATATTCAGTAAGCAGGGCTAGGATAACTAGTTGTACATGTGAGGAAAATTGCGATTAGATTCCTGCCACAAACTCCATTTCCAGATGGATTACCCACAATAAGAAAAATCAAACGCTAAATACTTTAGAAGAAAATACGAAGGAACATTTTTATGACTTCAGAGTAGAGAAGGGTAATGGGTGTGTTTATGGGTTGATGAATAAGTTTTAAAACTAGAGAGCTGGCGGTCACATCACTAATGTCCCTGAATTGTACACCTTAAAGTGGTTAATTGCATGTTACATGAATTTCATCTCAATTTTTTTTAAGCTAGAGCATTCAAATTCATAGGCACAGAAAGTAGAATGGTGGCTTCCAGTGGTTGTGGGAGAGGGGAATGGGGACTTATTGGTTGATAGGTACAGAGTTTCCATTTGGAAAGATGAAAAATTTCCAGAGACAGATGGTGGTAATGGTTGCACAACAGTATGAATGTACTTGATGCTGCTAAACTGTACACTTTTAAATGGTTAAAATGGTAGATTTTCTGTTATGCATATTTTACCATAGTTTTTAAAACTTTCTTAAACTAAAGTTTTGTGTTTATCAAAGCAGACTTAATCAAAGTGGAAAGTGGAAGCACATACTCTCTACTATCTATTTAACTTTTCTGTAAACCAAAAAGTTTTCTAAAAACTAAAGTCTATTTTGAAAAATAAATGTAGTCAAATCTCAGTTGGAAGATTGCAACACACATCTTAGCAAAAAAAAAAAAAAAAAAAAAAGAGGAGGGGAACAGAGAGGGAGGGAGAGAGGGAGAGAGAGAATCCAAAATGTATGAAAACACAGGTCAGAGGAGAATAAGGCTGTGGCAAGGCGTGGGGGGAGCTTTATTCATGTTCCCCCATCCTTAGGTTCACGACAAACTTTCTTCTAACTATATACAAATGTTCTGCAGACTAAACTTAAAGCCCCACTTTCAACCCGACCCCTCCTGCACTAGTTTTCTATTGCTGCTGTAACAAATTACCACAAATTTAGCAGCTCAAAGTGACACAATGTATTCCCACAGTTCTGAAGGGCAGAAATCCAAGCTGGCTTAGCAGTCTGCTTTGCTTTGGGTCTGACAAGGCCGAAAGCAAGGTGTTAGCTGACTGGCCTCTTATCAGGAAGCTCCGGGAAGAACCTGCTTACAGGCTCCTCCAGGGTGCTGGCAGAGTCCGGTTCCTTGGGGATGCAGGACTGAAGTCCCCAAGCCCTTGCTGGCTGCTGGCTGAGGGCCACCCCCAGTGCCTAGAGCCCTCTCTCTGGTCCTTTTTAAACTCTCAGATCTTCAATAATGGGCGTTTTTAAGTCCTTTGTCATTTCTAGACAGTTATTACTTTATTCCAATGCTTTTACAAATATGGTTTATCTTGAGAAAGATTCATGGAAAGACTCTGACACTTACTCTAGAGTCCATGTTTCTGATAAACTTTCAGATCATATTACTGAACTGGGAGTAACGACAATTCAATGTCTGGAAGTGATTAACCACCAGTATGAGATTCCTCCTGATGAGGATCCACGCCTATTTTGAAGACTGCCTAAGATTCACTTCCTAAAGTGGCTCCTTGTTGTTCACTTGTGGCCACAAGTTCTCTAAAGGTACTCCTCTCACACAACCACCTCCTTCCCTCCTCCATGGAACGTGACTCTGGGGATGAGCCTTCCCAGCACTGAGGCTGTTGATACCAACGCCAAATAACCAAATGATTGGTTATCAATGCTTTCTGAAGAAAGATCTCGATCAAAAGGGAGTAAGTATTGCTCAGAGAGCTCTCTGGAATGGAGCCAACGGCTATTAAAGGAGTGTGACTTACACTCATCTCTAAGGGTGAAATCTGACTTTCTGATCTTATGAAGTCATCCAGAACCCCTGCCAGAAACTCCAGATACTTATCAGAACCTTGCCCTAAAATAACCTGTGACAGTGTATCTACTTATCGGGCCCCCCACTCTAAAACAACTTGTGATTCCTTAAGGATAAGTATTTTCTGACTCACGTCAGAGTCAGTCACAGTTCTTGCCAGGCAATTTTTAACAATCTCATGGCTTTTTGCGTTTATAAGCCTCTTTCTCTTCCTCAGAACACTCTTTCATGGTTACCCTGAATCTGTGTCTTCCAAATTGCAATTCCTCAGATCCCAAATACACTCTTTTCTTATTTGCAGCCTCCTGCACTATTTATTTCCGTTGACACCTTGCACATGGCTGCTTCGTCTCAGACCCAGCCATGGTACCTCAGATCCTTCTCATGCTTTAGATTTGTCCAAAATCTCTCAGACAACAAGTTGTGAAGCTAGAGTCCAAACCCCCTTACATCTCAGAACCAGCATCAGCACATCCGATTATCTCATGCTTGGAATGTCTCTGATTCCCTCCTGCTTTCCTTTTCTACCCCATTTCCCTAAATCCAGCCCAAGAGCATTCTTTGCTTTAAAGGGCAGAAATTGAGCCCACTTGGATGATCCAGGCAAAACTGCTTATTTTATGACCCTTAACTTTATTTGCATCGACAAAGTCCCTTTTACCATGTAATATATTCATAATTACAAAATATGTAGTTCACAATATAATCTCAGGTTCTTGGGATCAGGATATGGACATCTTTGGGGGCCACTCTGCCTGCTACACCTCCCTAGAGGTCTTGGTGCCCAACCTCACTAGGTACAGGTGGGGACACTGAGGCACAGAGAGCTACCTTCCGGCTGTTATCTAATTTGCCCAAAATTTCCCAGCCAGCAAGTAGTGGAGCTACAACTCAAATCCCAGATCTGTCTAATGCCAACACTTTTCCCTCAACCACCAGATTATGCAGTCTAATAATAATACCGCTTGCATCTGCTTGGTGCTTTAGCAAGTTTACAAGGCACTTTTGCACCCATTTTCTCACTTAATCCTCTCAGTGGCTCTGATGGGTATCGTGCCATAGGGCTACTGACTCCATTTGATTGCCAACTGAAAGAAAAATGCACAATGTAAAAGTTGTGGGTTGAATTTTATTCAGTGTGTTACTGAGGACTATAGCCCAGGAAACAGCCTCTCAGATAGTTCTGAGGAAATGCTCTGAAGAGGCAAGGGAGGAGCCAGAATACAAACTGTGGGGCCCACTCGCCGCCTTCAAAGTCCAATGACACCCTATTCCTGGGCTCTCAGATGTCTGCCTGTGATCCCTGAACAGATACAGTACATTCTTTGCTGGGCGTGTTTGCCCTACCGAACTAATAGCCCCAGGTCATGCCTAATCTCACAATAGCTCAGGCTGGTTTGTTTCAGCCCATTTTATCAGAGTCATAAATCCCACTGCCCTTCACTGACCCTAAACTTCTTACCTCACCTGCAACCAATCAGAGGCTTGTGCACAAGCTGATCAGGAACCTTGTGACCCTACCTTATAAAAGACCCCACCAACCAACCCTCCAGGCTCACACAGACACCTCTTGTCTGTGTGGCCCACCGTTGTCTGTAGCAGTGTATCTATTAAACTTTCTTATCTTTATTAAACTTTTCTTTGTCTCTGGTAAATTTTTTTACCACAGGCACACCAGCCAGCCCAGTCCCCTAACACATACAAAATTTTTTCTGGGAAAAAAAAAAAAAAACACGTTTCAAACATCAAAAGACTAATCGCAAAGAACATCTCAAGTTAATGGTTTTAGTGCTTTTCTATGTGTGGCAATATGCAAGAAATCTGAGGGGGCTGAAATTTTTCCTTAGATGTGTATCTTAACCAGCTAGGAGCTAGTATACCCAAAGCACAAAATGCTTCTTGTTTTTCTATCCTTTATTCCTCACCGGGTGAACTGTAAGGGGGCAACCACAGTGGCTGATGGCTTTATCCTGGTAAAACTGCAATGGCAGGCAACGTCTTTTTCTTTACATGATCTACTGGAAAACTGAGGCCCAAGAGTCCTGAGCACTTGTGCAAGCAGGATCCCGCCTCCTCACCCCTGCCAACCCCAAACCCCCAGTCTTTACTGTTAGTGTTGGGGCGGAAGAGAACCACAGGGCTAGGACATAAAACTTACTCATTTGTCCCTTCCAAATAGTACATGTTAGGATAAACCAAAATTTACTGAGCCCCTGCTGGACCCAGGTTGAGACTATGGACAGAACTGAAGATGAGGATTGCACCCTCCAAGAACTCTCTTCACAGACAATACACTTTGGTACAGATTCCACTTAAGTACAGTTCCCCTGAGGACCCACTCTTGCCAGGCGGCTCCAACTCAACCTTGCCCTTGACTTGAGTTCAGTGAGGGTGTTGCAGAAAAGCATATGACAGCTCAGTGTTATAGCTCAGTTGTGACGGCAACCTGGGTCTGAGCGAGAGACCAAGCAGCACTTGGAGAGTTGGAGAACTCAGGTTTATTACACCAGAACGCCCAAACGACTTAACACTCCAAGCTCTGGCCCCCGTCTATAGGGTTACATAGGCTTTTATAGGCTACCAGTTCAGACTTTGCAACATTTTGCAACATCATATGTAAATAAGGTATAACAAAGGAGACTAATGAGGAGCAAGCTTTGTAGAAATGGACCGATCAGGAGAGAGGGAAATGCACCAATCAGGAGTGAGTGAAGTGGACCAACCAGGAGTGAGAGAAATAACCAATCAGGAGTGAGCTCCATGCAAATGAAGCACTACAAATGGGCCAATCAGGAGTTCGCTCAGGGAGCCAATAGACTTTTAGGGGTAAATTCCACTCTCCTAGAAGTAAGCCTCTCAGAGGCAAAAAGTGAAATGAAGCTGCGGGGCCAGGGAACCGGTGGTGCTGGCAGGAGAGTAGTGGCCCTTCCTGGCGGTCTTGCCGGTCTTTTTTATGGGGCTCCCCACCTCAAGGGGAGGAAGGGAAGGGCAGCCGGGGCCTTCGCGGCCCTGGTGTTTGGTGTAACTCTGCATTTCTGGTGTAGAAAACCCACTTTTGAAACTCGATGTTAAAACCCATGCCCTGAAGACGCGACGGCAAGGGAAGGGCCGCGACTGGGAAGGGGAAGGCGCGTCCCTAACGGCACCCTCGCCGTACGCGGCCTGAGACCCAGGCGCCCCGCCAGCACGCGCCTGCTCAGGGGCCCCACTGGGGGCACGGCCGTAAGGGGGTCCCGGCGTGTCGTGAAAGGGGCCGCAAAGCGGCAGAGCGCCGGTCGGCGGCTGGGGGCCACTTTGGGTGTGGCTTTCGTGGCTTTAAGGCAAAAAGCAAATGTTTATTAAGAAGCCAGCGAACAAAACTCAAGAACCTGTTGCTCGCCACAGCAGCGCTTCCGCCGAGCCCCGCGCCAGGCAGTAGCAGCCGGCTGGCCGGTCCCGCGGGCCGGGGCGCGGGCGTCCGACGACCACTGGGAGAAGCTCCCGAGCCCCGCGCTGCCCGCCGCCCGCCGGGCCGCCGCCGCCCTCCAGCGCCAGCACGTGCGCGCACCTTGGGCCGGCCGGAGGCTGCGGGGCAGCGGGAGCCTGCAGGGCGCGGTCGCCAGCGAGGGGCAGGCCCTGGACCCCGCCCACAGGCCGGCGCCGAGGCGGAGGGGAGGGTGACGAAGCTGTGCGAGGAGGCGGAGAGGAAGGCGGTGGAGGCCGCGCTGATGGGGAGGAGGATGGCGGAGCTGCACCAGCAGATCGACGGCTGCGCGTGTTCCCGACTGACGCGGGAGCGGCGGGGAGGCGGCGGGGGCAATGAGGGTG
This sequence comes from Vicugna pacos, assembly GCF_048564905.1. Taxonomy (NCBI): domain Eukaryota; kingdom Metazoa; phylum Chordata; class Mammalia; order Artiodactyla; family Camelidae; genus Vicugna; species Vicugna pacos. The sequence continues at coordinate 117,828,165 of NC_132988.1, forward strand.
GGACCGTGCCAAGCTTTTCGCTTAGGTAGCGTGTTATTTTTTAATGTTGCTGATTAGAAGAAAATGCTGATTAGAAGAAAATGATTTGCTGTGTCGTTGTGAAACGTAGAGACCACTTCCCACTAAAATGTCTGCAGGATGCGGACCAGATCACTCACTAGGGTTAAAACCTAGGGCATCGGGCCAAAAAAAAGGAAGAGGGGGCTTGTTACAGAAGTGCGAGAAGAAAACTTGCAAATACTGTGATGAAACGGCCCGGTGTCAGATGACCTCAGGGCATTTTGCTTGGGTGGTCGGAGGTGTTTGCCTTAGTGATAGGAGAGTCTTAGAATTAACGTTGTGATGAATTTTGCCACTTGTCCTCTAGGTTATCCGCCGAGGGACTCTGTTCAGCTGGTAAGGAGTACTGACTGCTTGATGAGGCTGAAACCAAGAGAGCCTTTCTTTTTCTCTCCCCAACTTTTCTATCTGCGTTTCCACCGTGTTAAACGCCAAATCTCCAGTACCAGTGTGGTAGATGACTTCAGTGTTATATCGTCGTAGGTGAACCTTGATGATTAGGTGCATTCAGGTTGGAAAAGACAGCTTTTAATTAAATGCTCTTACATAAAGGAATAGGGCCTAGAGTGTAAGCTGCCGTGTGGTCATATTTTTGTACTGTGATGTTATTGTATTTTTAAAGTTTGAAAGTATCTTTCTTGTACTTTGCTGTTTTTCAATGTTTCCTGGAATTTGGGACCCATGAAAGGAGCTGTAAGTAAAAGTTCTGCGAGAAAGGAGACCCTACTTGGCTGCAGCTGCTGAAGCAAGAACCCAAACCCCAGTCAAGGGTGTGGATGCCTCTTCTTTGGACAGGACTGAGAAGGCTCAGAGGGCTGCTGGGCATGGAGAATGGTGGTGTGTGGGTGTTCGGATTTTGTATTTCATCTCATCAACGGAGGGAGCTGTGTTCTTTTGGTTTTGTTTGTTTTTTCAGAATTATAATTTTTCCGTGGCATGTTAACTGATGCACATCATGTGACCTGTCTGGTGAGTAACCTGGAAGAGGGCATGAGTTCTAGGTACTACATGGATTTGCTGACTTTGGGGTAAAATGTTTCCACATACTGTAGTTATGGGCTTAGGGGCTTCTTGCCACAGATGCACATGACCGCTGCAGAGGCCTGGCAGAGTTGGGAGGATAGCGCGGAGCTGGCCGTGGTAGGCCTCAGCCCGAGAGTAGGAGGCATCTTCCAGGTTTAGATGATGTCCAGCCTCGGTCATCAGGGCAGACCCCACAGGGAGTGGGTTCAGAGCTCTAGCTTGTTATGACAAAGTTCATTTGCTTAGAAACACAAATGCTGAAAGCCTGTTTTTAGAATCTTTGTGCAAATGACCAAAGCCACTGAGTTGCCCGATAAAAGGTGAGATAAATAAACTTTTTCCAGAATGAAAATTTCTCGTTTGTTGTTGTCATTGTCAAAAGGAGGTCAGACACTTCTGATTTAGGAAATGTGTTCAGAAGCCTATAGCCCAGAGGGAGGTTTGATCTACAGGGGCTGTAGCAGGTGTGGGGAATAGGAAGGGGCCTCATGAAAGCACCTGGTCTGGCCCCTGCCTTCAGGGAGCTGAAGTTCATTGTTAGTTAACATTCACTGTGACCATGTGCCGCTCCAGACACTGCTGGGCATTAGGAATTTCCAGGAGAAGCGACCTCGTAGGTTGAGACAGGTCCATGAACACATAATTACAATACAGTACTCCCAGTGCTGGTCTTTGATTTGACACATAAATTGAGTGCCTGCAGGTGCTGGGGTCCATCAGGGAATGAAGTGCTTGCGCACTTGGACCTGATGTTTGTAAGAAGCTTAGAACAGTGCCTGATAAGTTTGGGATCATAAATGTAAACCAGTCCTGCTGTAGGCAGTCAAAGAGATATGGGCACCCTGTGTTCATGCTGTGGTAGGAGCACTGTGGAGGGAGTCAGCTGAGCTCGGGGAGTTCGAGGAAGAAAGCTTTCCAGACTGAGGATTCTTGGTCTGGGCCTGGGAGTGTGAGCACAGCTGCCCAGGCACTCAGGATCCAGAACTGGCCCAGGGTCCATCCACAGGGAGAAGTGTGGCATGGTGGAGAGGGCTTGGGGTGTTTGGAGAGCTCAGGGAGCCAATGAGGGAGTAGGAAGCATGGTTCGGAGGTCTTCTTGTGACTTTGAAGAGCTTAAACTTGATCCTGTGTGTCCAGGCTTCTCCACCTGGGGTCTTTGTGTTCTGGGCTGTACCCACTGCCAAGAGATACACTGGGACATGCTGGATAGTCACTTATTTGCATGTTTGAAAGGAAAAATACTTTTGTAACTTTCACTAAACGACATGCCACTCACTAAAGAAGTTTCACACTTCGGGCTGCTTATGGCTCTGCCCTGGGCCCCTGGAGCAGTGCTGTTCAAACTTAAGGTGCACCTGAACCCCTGCAGTCTTATTAAAATACAGATTCTAATCCTGCCATTAAGGACCTGACTTCTGCACTTCTGTCAGGCTCCCAAGTAATGGCTTTGCTACTAAATGGAGTTGCACACGGTGGGTAGCAAGGCCCTCTGAAGTTAAGGGTGGTTTGCTGAAAACTTTTGAGAAACAGAGTAATGGAGAACCATGGAAAGGTTTGAGCAGGTCAACACTTTCATGTTGACGGCTTAGAAAATGCGTGTGTGGTTGTGGGAAATGGACAGACAAGGCTGTGAATTTGGAGGTATCACAGCTATAATTGCAGAAGGGAAATGGGGCCTGACCTACCGCCTCCCTGCCTTAACTTCCTTTGCCTGCTTGTGACGTCTGTCAGGATTGGAATTGCAGCAGCCAATTTCAGATCCAGCCCGGCCCCCAAGTCTGTCGTCCTTGGCTTTTAGAGGGGTGATTGTATCTTCTGCCATGGCTTAACCAGTGGGTAATAGCCAGGACCATTGTGAATGCAGCCAGACAAGGCTGGGGTTGCCAGGACTGAGGGTCTGCACATCCCCTCTCTCGGACCCCTAGCCTCAGGGTCCCTTTCCTAGCCAGATGGTGGGTGACTGTGCAGCAGTGTCAAATGGAGAAGGGCAGGAGGTGAAAATACAGGGATTCTCTGTGAGGCCCTCTCTGAGTATGGTGTCTTTTAGGCAAACATGCTTTTAGTTCAAAGAAATACATTTCCCTTTTTAGATAAATGGTACCTGGGATGGTTACTTTTGCTTTCAGCAAACTCACGAAGAGAAAAATCAGTCTCTAGGATACAGACGTGCTGAAATAAGTCAAATTCTAAGGCCACTCAAGGGGCCCAAGTGAAAACAGCACTGATCCTGTCTCTGCTGTTTCCCACGGCTGAGCCCCTGCAGCTCCCGGCCGTGCCAGGGTGTCGGCTGTGTGGAAATGAGAAGAAAACAGGTCTGTGTTGTGCGAATCTACGTGGGATCAGATATTAACATACCTTGCCTCATTTTCGCAAGTTTCAGAGGTCTTTATTATCCTCATTGCTCAGGGGAGGCAACCTGGGCTGAAGAAGCTCTCAGGGACTTGCCCAGGAGCACTGAACTGACTGGTGCCAGAGCTCCTGGCACAACATCCACTGGCCCCTGGCATGCCATCTGCCCCTTCTCAGCACCCAGGTCTTCGCTGTTTTCAAAATAAAAGCCCCCAGTGCAGAGCACTCTGTAGAGGGATGCAGCCGCAAGCGCCGACTGAGTTGCGGACCTCTAGGATGTTGCAGGAACAATCCGTGAAGGACCATGTCTAGTCTGAGAAGTGTGAGAGTCCCTGGGGGCTGGGTGGGATCAGGGAGCCCGGGTCCCTCCTGCCCGTGTCCCAGGTTCCAGGTGTCCTCCCGCAGACCCTGACCAGCTGATTTCATAGAGTGGATTTGCTTATTCATTTGTTCACTTATATATTCAGCAGATATTTTGCTGGCAATGTACTAGGTCCTAGGGACACCAAAGAACAGTTGGCTCCCTGGAGAGTCATTGACCCATTCATTCATGCACTTGAATATGTATCAATGAGCTGATATGTGCTCCACCCTGGCTAAACCTTGTAGCCCCAACTTTACCACAGCTGCGGCTTTCAAAGGGCTTGTTCCCCTAGTGGGTGAGACGAGCACTTTAACGGACCGCACCTGTTGGGTGAGAAGTGCTGGGGGTTAGAGGACACGAGGGCATATGTAACCCAGCCGGGCAGAGGGGAGGGCTCCCCAGAGGAATCACAGACCTTGTGTTAGGTGATCAGTTCTACATGGAGGTGGCGAGTGGGAGAAGAGGCTACGTGGGGTTCCAACACTTATGGCCCCATCGTCCCAGTACAGAACTGCTGAGGCCTCTGCATCTGGGTGTTTCCTCAGCTAAGCTAACCCCTTGGATGAAGGCATTTGGGGTTTGGGGCACCATGAGGGTAAACTGGGGACAACCAAGTACATGAAATGTGCACCTTGGGACCCAAGGGCAGTATCCAGTGTCTGAGCCCAGAGGAAGGGAAGAAGCTCGGGGAAGAGCTGACGATACAACAGACAGTGGATGGCGCAGAAGGCACGGGCCAGGGTCGCAGGGCTCGTTCCACTCCTGCCCCTGCCCCTGCCCCTTGCTTCATCTGTCACCTTGGGCAAGTCTCTTCCTGTACCACTGTAAAATGTGGATTTGCACTGTCTTGTCTTTGAGATTCCTTGGGGCCTCGGCATTCCATTTGTCCAGGATTCCTGTCAAGTAACCAGCCATCTCCTGGTGCGAAGCTTTGAAGCCAGGTGTCTCTGGCCCTCTTGTGGCCTTCTGGAATTTAATTTTATGGTCCGACCACACTGGGACTTCCAGTGAGGTTCTGTATTTGGACTAGGAGTCATTAGGCGGCAAAAGATGCCTGGGTTCCAGGGAGGCCCTGAAACATTCTCTCCAACTGAGACACATGAAATTGATCTTTGATCCTTCTCATGGTCATCTGCGAATACCCACGACATAATTCTCGGTTAGTTAAAGGTATCCTGAACTTGGGTCGGGGCACACAATCATTCTCACCATTTCTTCAATGTCCTGTAAATCATGCCCAATTCACCCACGTCCCTTACCTCTCACAGTCATGGTTGCAGATATGCTGAGACTCAGAAGAATGAATGAAGTGCTCCTTAATGTGGTCACTTAAATCACCCCTGGCTGACTCCCAAGTCCTCCTACCTGCCTGAGCCACCAGTCACCTAGAGAAAGGCGGCGTGGTCACCACCTGCTCCAGTGGAGGATTTGTCCGTCTCTCCTTGTAGGTCTGTCGGGTTTGGGTTCACACGGTGGGAAGCTATGTGGTGAAGTGCATACAGGTTTAGAGATGTACTCTCTTCCTGTTGAATTAAAACATCATTAAGCAGGGACCTTCTATTTCTAGTAATACATTTATTGTAATTGCTGGTATATTTGGGTTTATTTTTACCCACTTTTGACCTGTACCACTTTTCCCATTTACTTCACTCTAAGAGACTGCTGCAAAGAGGTAGGGGAGGAGCCAAGATACATAAGAGTTTTTACAACAAAGACTGGGTAGTCGAAACATCAAAAAATTACTGTTGATTAAGGAAAACCAGACATCTCAAGTCAAAGAATTTAGTGCTTTTCTATGTATGGGAAGGTGCAAAGGGCTGGGCTCACTGAAATCATTCCTTTGACGTGCACCTGCCTATCCAGGGCCAGCCTCCCGTTCTTTCCCATCCTGAGTTCCCACAGGGGGCACCGTCGCGGGTGGCTGTAGAAGCCAGGCTGCCTGCTTGTCCGCGTCCTCAGTTCCCTCCGTTCACAGTCGGGGGTGGCAGTAGTGGCTGATGAGTTGATGGCCACAGCATTCTTTGTTTACTGATATGGCTGGCAATATTTTTCATTCACAATAGCATGTATTGTCAAACTCCGGTGCTCAGTGACCACCCCACCCCATCCCATGCAGGAGTCCGAAGAACACATTTTGAGAACCAATAGATGAGCCAGGGACTCTCAAACTTGGGTGGCATCAGAATCACCTAAAAGTAGAGGGCGCAGGCCCTTCAGCAAGCCGGGCCTCCTGCTGGTGCTGAAGCCGTGGAGCTGGAGACACAGGAGGCTCAGCGGTGCCCACAGCCTCATGGCCATCTCCCCGATGCCCAGCCCAGCGCCTGGCACCGTCAGAGCTTCAGCAGTGCTGGTCGCTGTCCAGCTACAGACTTCAGGAGCCTTGCTTACACACCATTGTTTGTCTAGTAGTGAATTTGTCAGTTCCAGGGCTGGGTTGTCGGCACCCCCTTTTGCTGCTTTTCGGATATGAACTGTGGCAGTGCTCAGTCCCCCAGTGAGGACAGTGCTCACCCACTGACTGTCACGTGAGCAGGCTCTCCCAGGCCCCACTGGGGCCAAAGAAGACCCAGGGCTTTGGGGGGCTGAGCTGGGTGCCTGAGCAATGGGGAGAGCAGGAACTCTGTCCCCTCAGGCCAGGTCTCAATCCCTCTCCGTGCATCTCAGGCAGGCCCCTTTGGCCTTCTGGGCCTCCTTTTCCTCATCCTTAACCTGGGGTGATGCATTTTCCTTGCCTGGTGGTCGTGAGGATTAGAGGCTTATGTAAAGCAGCTTGCTTGGTGACGGCAGGAGATGAGTGTTCAGTAAATGTAAAGCGAAGAATTTTAATAAAGTAACATCCGCAAAGCGAGTGGCACACTAAGGATGGAGGGTTGAGTGGGTGCATTTCCAGGGAATAATCACCACTGACCCTAAGGGAGGCTGTTACACAGGGGTCAAAAACATACAAAAATGAAATCAAGAAAATGACAAGTTGTTTCAGTTTCCTCGAGGTGGCAGCCCATCCTGACCAGAGTCCATCAGCTGGGAACGTACAGCACAACTGGAAGAAATTTACCAAGCCAAAAAAAAACAAAAACCACCCACAAGAATGCCACTTCTTTCAGACAGGTTCTCTGACACATCTGCCCTCGAAGAAAAATTGGAAATTCCTAGTGATGGCCTACAGCTTTACGCTTTTCTATTTCTTTCCCTGTGTTCTCACCCTCCCCCCATTTGCCCTATGGCTTACGTTTTTTTAGATTTCTCCCATCCTCCGCAGGGGTAGGCAGGTCTCTCTCCAGCGTCTGTCCCGTTAGAATAGACTTTTATGTTTCAAAAAACAAACCTGAAGTTATTTTAATTTTTCTCTAATTACCAGAGGGGTTGTGAGGGGCTACTAAGAACAGTATCTACTAACACCCATCCAAGCTATCATGCCTTCCTTTTCTTCTTGAACCCAATTTTGCTCCCACTGCCCAAGTTTTGATGCAATAAGATTAGGGCTTCCCTCCTAGGATACTACTATCACACAGGAAGCTGTTTAACCGCGCCTGTGGCGGTCACTAAGACCTCGGCCGGGTTCCCGCCAGTCCCGCCTCCAGGACGCCTTACCGCCCACCCTGCTCAGGACGACTCGCTTTTCTCTATCCGCCGGACCAGCTGCACCAGCATCTCTGCCATCTTCGCGATCTCCTTGGCCTTCTCCTCGGCCTTCTCGCACCTTTTGGTCACTCTGCCCTCGACGCCGTCGTTCGGATTCTGAAGATGATTGAGCGCGCTCTCCTCCGAGGCCTCCACCTGCGTCTTGATCTGGATGAGCATATTGTCCATCTCCCACAACTTGCTCCGGTTCCGCATGTAGGCTCTCCCGTGCTCCCGCGTGAGCGCCGCGATGTCCTCCCGCGTCTCGTTGATGACCGGGAGCAGGAACTGCTCGAAGTCCTCCTCGGGCTCCAGCACTTCCACCACCTCCGGGGCCTCCACCTGCTCCAGGTCCAAGGGCCGCATTTTTCCTGACACTGCTTCACACCTGCACCCCACATCCCCGGGGACGGGTGACCAACGGTCAGTGCCCCAGTCGATGCGACCCCCACTCCTGGTCAATAGCGTTCCCCAATTACCTTTAAAACCTTTCCCTTTACGCCTAGTGCTTCCCAGCCGCCCACGCAAACGGGAGGACTGACCAGGTGGACTGGCAGCCGTCACCCCGCGCGTGTTTGCGGCCCTTTCACCGCACGGCCAGACCCCTTTACTGTCAAACCTCGGGCAAGACCAGGGAGCGGGCATGCGCGTCCCCATCCCTGCCCCGCCCCTGCCCCGCCCCTTCTCAAGTCCGCCTTTTGGAGCGCACGTGGTTTGGTAGACGTTTGCGCGAGAGCTTGTAGGACTTTTTTTCCCTTTAATTCTTTTAAGTAAAGCGATTCTCCAAACTCTGTATTTTAATAAGACAGGCTGGCGTTCATACACTTACTACCCAAGCACCCACTGCTCCAAGTGCTTGTGTGAACTCATTTAGCCCTCACAGCACACCTATGAGATAGGCGAAGAACTGTCCAGAAGTCGTGCTCACGGTCACAGTTTGAACTCAGAGCTCCTTGGGTCCACAGTCCCTGCCCGTAACTGCGGCACGTGCTCCCTCTTCTGGGACAGGGCCCTTAAGTCAAAAGCTGCAGATGATGACAAGGCCCTTTCCTCCCAACGCCCCACCCCTGGCTCTCGGACTTAGGGTCTGGGGGACTTCTCACTCGCTGCCTTGGGTTGTCTGGTCAGTAGGTTCTTGAACTCTCTTCATCAGACTGTAAACAACCCGAGTTTCCCTCTGATTTGGCTCTGTCCTCAGCCCCTCTCGGCAGCCTGGCTGCAAGTAGGACCTCAGGGAATGTTTTAGGGAGACCTTCTTCCCTGAAATAGAAGCACTGCTACCAGACTGCAGGCTCCTTACAGGCAGGTTCTGGTCTTGGTCACTTCTGGTCTTGGTCACTGTTACCCAGGCCTGAAAAATAGCAGGAGCAGTAAATGTTGCTTTAATACTCATTGAACAAAAATGTTTGCGCACCAGTAGCGTGCATTGTGGACTGAATGGAGTCTGTTTGTAGGCTTGTTCACCCAGTGCCATGCTAACATTAGTATGCAGGGAATCCTGCTCACACAAGTGCCACAGATCAGAGCTTCAGTTTTCCTGTATGATAAATAAAGACCAGTGGTCCAAGAGAGAACATTTGTCATTGGGAATGAGGTGGGAAGCCCCATGAAAAGACCAGCAGGACCCCCAGGCAGGGCCACTACTTTCCCACTAGCGCCATCCAGTTCCCTGGCTCTGTGGTATTATCTGGCTTTTTGCTTCTGTAAAATGGCTTGCTTCTAGGAAAGCGGAATTTACCCCTAAGATTCTATTGGCCCCCAAAGCTCACTCCTGATTGGTCCATTTCTATCACTCCTGATTGGTCCATTTCTAATACCTTATTTGCATATGATGTTGCAAAATTTTGCAAAATCTAGACTGGTAGCCTATAAAAGCCTACATAAACCTACAGACAGGGTCCAGAGCTTGGAGTGTTAACTCCTTTGGGCCTGCTGATGTAATAAACCTGAGTTCTCCAACCCTCTGAGTGCTGCTTGGTTTCTCACCAGGATCCAGGTTGCTGTAACACTGAGCTGTAACACACTTTGCTGTAACAGTAAGAGATGTAAGTAAGATTGTTGCTGATAACTAGGTTCTTGCCCCATTGCAAAAAGAGTTTAGAGACAAGTCGCAGAGGTTAAGAAAGTTAAGTGAGGATTTATTAAGGGGTAGACAGTACACTCTCAAGGGGAGAGTGGGCAGGCTCAGGTGAGCTTCTGCCCTGAGTTTCCTTGGCAAGTTGGTTATATAGAGCGTAGCAATGAATGAGTGAAATATTCACTGGGGAGGGAAGGGTTTGCAGTCGTATTCCCTGATTTTCATTCCAAGGGAGGGAGGGATTTTTGTCCTTATTTAGTCTGGATCAGAAGTGTCATGGTGCCAGTTTATGATGGGTACATCTAATCTGCAAGGCTAATTTTATTGAAATGAAGACATAATGAGCAAAAGGTTATATTCAGACACTGGAGATTCCTACCATTTCCCACTTTTCTTTGTTGGCCCCCAGGCCACTTGTTACCCCAAAATGTGTGACTACTTATCAGCCCAGAGGTTCCTGCTTTCCCTTCTCTTCCCAGAGACCCCTGGTGCTTACATAATGTAGAGATTCCTCATTTGGCCTGTGACCCTCCTTTTTGTCCAGTTGCTGCCATTTGGTCTGGGTCCCCCTTTCTCTGCTCATATCTAGCTATCTGCCTGCTTTAACAAGATGATGTGATTGACAGTGTTTTGCAAATATCAATGCAGTAGATGTCAGTGGTGGAAGTATTACAATTAGTACAGGACAGTATGTGGGGATACTTGATGCCAAACGTTCTGGAGTTAGACAAGTCCAGAACTAGGTCCTTGTTCCTCCCATTACTTACTCAACAACCTTGGACAAGTTGATTAACCTGAACACATCTCTCTGTGTCTCAATTTCCACCTGTCCCTAGGGTGGGCATTAAATGTATGATCCTTAATGATCATAACATGAGATCCATATGGCCCCTAATAATCATATGACATGGTTTCCCCAAGATTTCACACCTCCTGTCTAGATGTGATTATTAGTAGTGCCCCCTTTCACTCCCAAAACTGTCCTCATTTGATAAATCGGACTTTATAAAAATCATGAACTTTTGTTCATCAAAAGACACCATTAAGAGAGTGAAAGGGCACACCACAGAGTGGGAGAAGGTATTTTCAATACATATAACTGAAAAAGGACTTACATTCAAACTGTACTAAGAATTTCTACAGATCAATGAGAAAAATTCAATTTAAAAAAGGGAGAAAGACTTGAGCTGGCACTTCACAAAAGGAAATATACAAATGGCCAGTAAGTATTAAAAAAGGTGCTCGACTGCATGATTCAATAGGGAAATGAAAATTAAAACCACAATGAGATAGCACTATACACCCCCTAGAATGGCTAAAATGTAAAATATTGACACTACCAAGTATTGGGGAAGACGTGGAACACCTGGGACTCTCATAAATTCTTAATGGGTGTCTTAGTCTGCTCGGACTGCCACTACAAAATACTGCAGGCTGGGTGGCATAAACAACAGACTTTTTCCCCATCACAATTTGGAGGCTAGAAGTTTATGATCAAGGTGCCAGTATATTCAGTTTCTGATGAGATCTCTTCCTGGTGTACAGATGGCCACATTCTTGCCGCAGTCCTCACATGACCTTTTTGTGTGCATACAGGTGGGGGCGGGGTGGGGAGGGAGAGAGCAATGAGCTCTGGTGTCTCTTCTTACAGGGACACTAATCCTATCAGATCAGCACTCCACTCTTATGACCTCACTTAACCTTAATTACTTCCTTGCTCCAAATACAGTCACACTGGCTGTTAGGGCTTCAACGAGTGAATTTGGGGTGGTGGGGGGAGACATATACATTCAGTCCGTAACAATAGGAATGTAAATTGGCACAACTTTGGAAAACTATTTGGCACTATCTCTTAAGACTAAACATGAACCAACCCTATGACCTAACCAATTTGATGCTTTGGTTTACAGTAAAGAGACAGTACATTTTTCCACAAAAAGATACACAGAAGAATATTCATAGCAGCTTCATTGTAATAGCCCTAAAGCTAAAACAACATAAATATTCATCAGCAAGAGAATAAATAAATAAAATAAATAAATTGTATATTCCTTCAATGCTATATTAATTATCTATTGCTGCATAACAAATTGCCCCAAAGTTTAGCAGCTTGAAATAACAGGTATTTATTATCTCACAGAGTTTCAGCACAGGACATTTAATTGGGCTGTAGTCAAGGTATCAGTTGGGTCTGCAGTCATCTCTGGGCTTGAATGGGGCTGGAGGATTCACTTCCAAGATGGCTTACTCATGCAGTTATTGGAAGGAGGCTGTTTTTTGCTAGCTGTTGGTAAAAGACCTCAGTTCCTTGCTATGTAGCTTTCTCCACAGATGTCCACAAGAAGTCAGCTGGTTTTCCCCAGAGCAAATGATTTGAGAGAAAGAAATAACATGTCCTCTTATGACCTAACCTCTTAAGTCACACACCACCATTGCCGCCTTTTTCTGTTTACTGTGAGTGAGTCACCATGTCTAGTACACACTCAACAGGGAGGAATATACAGGAGTGTGAACAACAAGAGGTGGAGACCATTGGGGGTCACCTTGAAGTCTGGCTACCACAATCTGCTCTCTAGCCACTAATGATTCATGTCCCTCTAACATGCAAGCCACACCCTCACCCAAGGTCCCCAAAAGTAGCATCCTATTGTAGCATCAGCTCTAAGTCCAGAATTTTGTTATCTAAATTAGGTCAAATGTGGGTAAGTCTCCATGACTGTGGTTTCTTAAGTCCAGACCCTAGACCACAGTTCTACGCCATCTGTAGAAGTTTAAAACTAAAGAAAGAAATTATTTGCCCCCACACATCCAATATACAATTGTTGGACAGGCCTAGGATAACTGTTACGAGCATTCCTGTTCAAATATGGGGAGAAATGGGAGGCACAAGTGAGTCACTGGTGCATAGTAATTTTTCGGCCCACTCTCAAAGTTGAGGAATAATTCTCCGTGTCTCAGCTCTATCATCTAGGCTCTTGGCTCCACCTTTTGAAGCACACTTCCTTTTTCATGTAGCATGAGTTTACAGATGAGTAATTTTCTCATCCTGTTCATGCTTTTAGAAGTTTGGAGGGTCCAAAGGCCTTTCATTTTGTACCATCTCAGTCCCTTCTAGTCCAAGGTGCATTGTTTCTTCTGATATAATGATCTTAAAAAACTGTAGTTTTCCTGTGAATCTCATTCAGGCTCACTCCATTAGACAAAAGGCCCACCTTCAAATCCCTTTGGATAAGCCCATCTCTACAATGGGCTTCTGTTGATAATGCCAAGGGACAGGTCCTTAGGCTTCCTAGAGACCCTATTGTTAGAGAGACTCTGTGAGGCACATCTTCAATCTCTTTAAAGAACTGTTATTCTGACTAAGTGGTACTTTGAGCCACCATCTTTGATATTTGAGATTTTTTTTTTAAGATTTTACATCATTTTCCTCTCTGTTTTTCTCCATTCAACACATAATAATGGAGCAACTGGAAAATGGGAGCAAATATTTTAGACAAAGTTGACTTTTTCTTATTTAACAATATATTAGGCCACTAAAGGAGGTGGAGTTTGATGATATGAAATTATTTTAAGGCAGGACAGGATTACTTTTAAAAATAAAATTCTCTCTCTGCCCATTTGGGCCACTATCCCTCTTTAGACTGGATGGTGCACCTGCATTATACATTAACTAGATTCCTTTAGAAGACTCAGGAGTGCCTGCTTGCCACCCCTCATCCCCCCCAAAAAAGCAGTTATCTCCTGGCACAAGGAAGGTAACGCCTTAGAAGGTAACATTCCTTTCTCAAGCCTGTAAGGGCTCACGGTGACCCACTACTCGCCTTGTAGGTGTAGCTATGGAATATGTAAACTGTCAGTATGTTCCTTGTTGAGTAACCCTTTGTCTGGAGAACATATAATTGTGCTTTGACCCCCAACTGGCGGAACAGCCCTCAGCACTCTCTGAAAGATTGTCTCTTAGATTATAATCCTCAGGCTGGCTTGAATAAAATTCCCCATTTCTTTCTTTGATTGACTATTGATTAAGAGATATTTTACAGTCACAATTCCTTGGTTTTTCTGGCAGTGTCCAGGATTTGATCCCTACTATAAAGCCATTTCTTAATTTTGTTTCTTTATTTTAATCATCCGAAGAGGCTGAGAACTTTCAAAAAAAAAAAAAGTTTTAAACTCATCAAGAATATAAAGCTTTATCAGTCCACCCTCTTGCTTTTCTCTCTTCTCTCTCAATTTACTATAAACAGCCAGAAGAAACTAAGGGCGGGAGGGAGATCTTCATGGGTCCTGGACATATTCTACATCTTGACCTGAATGGAGACTACATGGTTGTATGAATATGTAAAAAGTAATCAGTGTGTACACTTGAGATACATGAACTTTATCGTATTCCTGTTACACCTTATTATTTTTTTAAAAAAAGTGCTGTAGGTGTGCGCGCGTGCACGTGCGCGGGCGAGCGGAGGCCAGAAGCGAGCGAGCGCGCGTGCGTGCGCGTACGTGCTCGCGCGGTGGCCGGAAGTGGGCCTGCATGTTGTGCGTGCGCGTGCGCGCGGAGACCGGAAGCGGGGCTGGCAGTCCGGGCCGTCGCTGGCCATGGAGGATCGGCCGGTGGACTGCGAGCCGCCGCGCGAGGGGTCGGCCGAGGAGGCCGAGCCCCAGGTTGCGGCCTGGAGCGGGGACAGCGGCAACGTGTCCCAGAGCCACAGCAGCGCCTCGGGGCCGTGGGAGGACGAGAGCGCAGAGCTGGGCGCGCCGGGCCGGGACCTGCCGCTGCTGCGCCGCGCCGCCGCGGGCTACGCCGCCTGCCTGCTGCCCGGCGCGGGGGTGCGGCCTGAGGTCGAGGCGCTGGACGCGAGCCTGGAGGACCTGCTCACCAGGGTGGACGAGTTTGTGGGCATGCTGGACATGCTGCGCGGCGACTCCTCCCACGTCGTCAGCGAGGGCGTGCCGCGCATCTACGCGAAGGCCGCCGAGATGCGGCGGGTCTACAGCAAGATCGACCGGCTCGAGGCCTTCGTCGGGATGATCGGCTCCAGCGTGGCCAGGTTGGAGGAGCAGGTCGCCAGGGCGGAGGCCGAGCTGGGGACTTTTCCCAGCACATTCAGGAAACTTCTGCACACCATTAACGTGCCCTCCTTCTTCAACAAGGCGCCTTCCAGCAGGTCCCAGCCGACTGGCTACGAACCCCCCGTCCTGTTTCGGACCGAAGACCACTTTCCCTGTTGCGGCGAAAGACCTTAAATCTGAGTCCGCCGGGCAGTGCTGCAGGAGGACGCGGTCTCAAATTATCTCGAGTATTAATTAAATCAGTTGGAAGTCCTGTTACTAGACATACATGACATTGGTGTATGGAATTTTAAAGGGTTTTTTTGTTGCACAATTTCCCGCTGTCTTCATTGTTTCACGTAGGATGTATGATTTTCTACGTCTTCCAGTTCAAACTTGAAAACTGGTGCGGAGCGGGGTGGGGGGAAGGGAATCCGGGAAGTAAAATGAATGAACTTAGTTCACTGTGCCAGAAATGTTATTTTTATGGATTTTACAGGTCAACTAACTGTTACTTTTTCAAGATTTGTATATTTGTATACTCTTAAGAAAAACTACTGAACCTTTAAAGCCTTGTTATTTCTATCCTAACAGTGATTCCGTTTTCTATAGCTTACTTTTAGGGTAGAAGGTAAATTATTAAACATTATACTTAGCTTTCCATATAATGGTTGTAAGCCGAAGGAAATTATACAGTTTCTGAGAAAGTATTGACTTACTGCAACTAATTCTGAGGCTGATTCTGAAGGTACAACCTCACAATCTTAATTTGTCCACAGCAAAAAGATCTATACGTAATTGCCAACGTTTGGTTTATCATTTAAATAGTAATAAATTTAAGTTTTACTGAAAACGCTTTCCATCTGAAAGGGACTTTACATATTTCCCTTCTTGTTTGAAAGTTGACGTGTTGTGCATATGATTTTAGGAGTGGGTAAAAGAAAAGTGGCTTGGGGCTAGGGTCTAAGAAGCTTTGAGAGGAGCACCCCAAATGTTAGCTACTGTTTCACAGAATTATTAATGACAATGGTTTAACTGTTCATTCTGAGGGGAAAGAATTCTTAAATCATTTGTGTGAACTGCGGGTGCTAGGATTTTGTTCTTTCACAACCTGACCACGTGGACTTCTAAGGATCCCCTGCAGGTACAACAGGCTTTGATTTTGGTTTTCCTCTGTTTTATAAGGTGGTCCTTGCAGGCAGCAGAACGCAGACAAGCATACAGCTCAGGCTGCTTTTGTGCCATTTGTGACAGGTCGTTGGGGTTGATTGAGTAGGTGTATTCTCACTTAGCTCCGTATTACGAAGAGTCTGATCTTGTAATCTCAACCTTAGTTTTCGTGGACCTTCTGTGTAACACAGTTGCATTTTTTAATTCAGGCAGCTCACTGACAAATTGAAGAACTCCTGAATTTAGAAATGGGAAGAATGAGTAACCTACATTTAGTATCTGGCGACTGCTGGGCAGTGCTCTAAGGATTTATATGCCTATGACATACTCACTGAATATGAAAATAGATTGTTTACATAACATGTATATTACTAAAGTGGTTTTTAAACTTGTGGTGAATATTAAAAGTCAGTAATTAAGACAAATTACGAAAAACTTGAATAACTTTAAAGCTGAAATTTAATATCTGCATAATAGAAACCCCAAATTCCAGAACACATAAGTTAACAAGTGGGCTATAAAGTAAAACTTTCCTAACTAGAAATAGATAATGTTGCTATATATATATTTATATATATAAATACGTATATGTATATATATATATATATGAGAAAGTAAATCGGGTTGAGAAAATTAAAAGTATAATAACCAGTGGAAGAGTGAAATTCAGCTTAACAGTTTTTAAAGCTAATCATAAACAGTTTACTGGCAGGACATTTAAAAAAACAGTCCTGGTTTAGAAGATAATTTGCTTATATGTGTCCCTTATCTCTAAGGGAACTTGGGCTCTGAAATTCTCTTAGTCAATCAGTGGTGTCCCAGAGGTTTTGACATAGAGGTGAGTGCGGGGCCTTGTCTGGAACGTGGACTTGAAGCAGACTTGCAAAGTACAGGCACATTAGATGGAAGTCATTTTTCTGTTCTAGAATGCGGGTTGGGGGAGCCAGGCACACCCTAGCTCTCTTTGGCACTACCAGACCACCTTCAGACCTCCTGGCTCCCTCCTCTCCCACCTCTTACCAGCTGGAGAATTAAGAAGGCCCTTGTGGATCTTGGAAAACTGGTCCTTCCCCCCCTAGCTAAATCTGTAACAAGTTGGGAGGGAGGCTCCCACTCCTGAAGCAGTAGAGTGAGGCCCAGTTTTTGTCCTGGGTGAGCCCTGCAGACCATCTCTGCTGCTGAGCTCTAGGGCTCCCCCACTTCCTAGGATAAACAGGAATGGGGCTGGGGTCTAAGAAGGTTTGAGAGGAGCACCCCAACAATCATACTGGAGTCAGTTAACGCATTCACTCCACACCCAAGAGCACAATAATTACTTTTGAGTTTTCAGGAATGCACAGGATATCCCTTATCCACGGGCAGCCTTGGGCATCCATGAGTCGCTTTGGACGCATACATACAATTGGGTACTAATTATTCACATGTATAAAATTGGGTACAAATGAGGTAGTAAGCACCTTGTGGCTTCTTATCCTCCAAGCCAGAACTTTAAGGAAAATGAGTCTTGGACCACGTGTGAGGAGGTGGGTCCATCATGAATGTAAGAATGTGAGTTCTGTCCTACGTGTTGGGAATGTAATTTGGTGCCGTCGGTATGGAAAGCAGTATGGAGATTTCTTTAAAAAACTAAAACTAGAGTTAATATCTCACCGGGGCCACTCAGCCGAACCTTAATGGTTTCCTGCTTCCCCCATCCCCTCTCCAAGCCACGTTTCACATAGCACACGGCGGCCAGAGGGGTCTTTAAAAACCAGAAATCAGACACATTGGGCTTTGCCTAAAACCCTCGTAGATTTCTCTCATTATGTTCAAATAAAATCCAAAATTTGTGCTGTGGTCAGCCTGCAGGATCTGGTCCCCACACCCTCACAGACGGTGGCCTGGGCTTCTCTCCGCTCCGTCACTCACATCCTTCCAGCTTCACCTCGGTCCTGGGAGATGCCCGGCATGTCCCCTACATGGCACTCACCACCGTTGTGTCTGGGTCGTTATTTGATGACATCCTCACACACCTCCAGGCGGGCACGGGCTCTGACGGTCCTGCTCCTCCTGGGCTCTATGCTCACCTCGTGCCCAGCACACTCAACACCTGAGTGAATGACACAGACCTGCAGAGTGAATACAGCTAGAAGAAAGCTGGGCACCCTGTGAGGCTTGTGGGGCAGACTGGCAAAAACAGTAACTCAGTCACATGTTTGCTGGGAAATCAAGCACCATGGGAGGGCTGAAGACCTAATGGCAAATAAGATGTGGTTTTTCTCCCAAGAGCTGGACAGGCCAGTGCGAGCGAGAGACTCAGACACGCGCTTAGTCCAACCCAAAGTTCATGGACTAAACT
Source organism: Vicugna pacos (assembly GCF_048564905.1). NCBI lineage: Eukaryota > Metazoa > Chordata > Mammalia > Artiodactyla > Camelidae > Vicugna > Vicugna pacos. The sequence continues at coordinate 117,846,213 of NC_132988.1, forward strand.
TACTAAGTCCGCAGGGGTATTCCTGGGGCTCCAGGAAGGCCGCGTTCTTACCGTGCCTCGGTGATGCTGATCTAGAACGCGTAGAACTATCTTTCTAGAGACTTCTTTTACAAAAGGTTAAAAATCATTTGTAAAAAACATTTTCCAAAGTGACCTAAATCCTTAGTCCCAGTAATAGAGAAGGAAATGCATTTCTTTTAGAATGAGATTCTTCTCTATGATTTTCATCCTCAAAGGGGAGGGGTCAGCCTATGATCGCGGGAGACCCCGGGGTAGGAGGAAGGGAGTGACTGGGACCAATGCTCCTGAAATTGCGAGTGTCCTTGGCTGCAGTAACGGCTCCTTCCCAGAAGGGGGCGCTGTGGGAGAAGGAACAGCCACCTGAAAGCAGCTGGTCGCCCCCAGCCTTCAGGACTTAAACGCACCAGCATCTGGCAGGCAGAGCCACCAGGCCCTGTCCACCCAAGGGGCTCACAGTGCGAGGACCGCAGCTGGCTGCTCGCCTTGCACCGGACGTGGGAGGGTGGGGACGGTAGCCGAGGGCAATGCCCCTCACCCTGTTTGCTGTCCTCGCCCCCCTGCTCTTCTCTCTCCTGAAACAAGCATGCTCATTTATTCATTTGCTTGTTGTTTCTCTGAGTCCCCCACTAGGGCAAGGAGCGTGGCCTTTGTCCGTTTTGTGCGGCCCCGAATCTGTAGCACCTGGCACAGTGCCGGGCACACGGCAGGAGCTCGAAACGCATGTGAATGAATGTCCAGGACTGATGTTAATTCAGCTCCTTGTCCTGGCAAAACTGATTTCAGTGTTTTCCTAGGGGGAAAAAAAAACAGACCCCCTCCCCTCCTACACCACCTCCCTTCCCCTCATACAAAGTATCTGTCACTGTCTAGATTGTGAAATGTTCACCCAGAGAGTTTCTCAGTAGCCCATCATTCCCTGTGACACTATGACTAGAGATAAGAACCAGCAGGATGGGAGGGTTTAAGGGGCATGTTAGTGATGTGACAATTGTGGGTAGTTTGGGACAGATTGAAGTTCAAGTGCCAGCACTACTGCTTTATAAGATTGTTCGGGAAGGCATTCGAGTTGCAAACGTAAGTGTTCTTTGATTTTTTTTCTGTAACTTTTTTATAGTTCAATCATTGTTATTCTTTTCTCCAAAAAACTGTGGTAAAATACACATAACATAACTTATCATCTTAACCATTTTTTCGGCGTCCAGTTCAGTGGCATTAAGTACATTCACACCGTGTGCAGCTGTCAGCACCATCCCTCTCCACAACCCTTCATCTTGCAAAACTGAAACTCTGTCCACGTTCAACAGCTCCCCACCCCCCTCCCCCAGCCCCTGGGGACCAGCATTACAGTTTCTGCCTCAGTGGATTTGACTACTCTGAGGACCCCATGTGAGGACAATCACGCAGTATTTGTCTTCTTGTGACTAGGTTATTTCATTGAGCATAATGTCTTCAAGTTTCATCCACATTGTAGTGTGTGACAATTTCTTTTTTTATTGAAGTATAGTTGACTTACAATGTTATGTTAGTTTCAGGTGTGCATCAAAGTGATTCTGTTGTATATGTATATATATATTCTTTTTCAGATTCTTTTCCATTATAGGTTATTACAAGATATCAAAAGGATTTCTTTCCTTTTTAAGGCTGAAAAATATTCCATTGTGTGGACGGTCCACATCTTGTTTATCCGGTTGCTGGACACTTGGATTGCTTCTACCTTTTGGCTATTGTGAGTAATGCTGCTATGAAGGGGGTGTGGGGGGTATAAATATCTCTTTGAGACCCCACTTTCAGTGTGGGGGATATGTACCTAGAAGTGGAGTTGCTGGATCACATGGTGGTTCTCTTTTCAATATTTTGAGGAACCACCATAGTGTTTCCACAGTGGCTGCACCATTGACATTCCCACCAGCCGTGGGTGAGAGTCCCGGATCCTCCGCAGCCTCACCAGCACGCGTTATTCTTGGGGTCTTTTTGACCGTGGCCATCCTGATGGGTGTGAGGTGGTGAGGAGGCATAGGTATTTCAGGGTAGATGATGCCAACAGCAATGGTAACAATGCCACCAGGTGCTCTGTTCCCCTGTCTTCCTGAGTCACAATCCTATCCACCCTCCCCACCAGCACCCAGGAGGAGAGTGATTTATCTGGGTGCGGCGTGCAAGCCTTGGGCCTCCCTGGCTCATTTCTTGGCTGGGTGGAGTTACTGAATTACAGTCACTGCCCCCGCAGAGCTTCCTTCATTGTTGGCTTTGGCCGGGTGGGCAGATGGGCAGTTGTCCCTGCAGCCACTTGATCTGCTCAGGAAACCCACCTTCCTGGCAGTGGGCAGCAGGGCCCAGGTAGAGTTCTTTGCCCACGGGGACAAGCCCCACCTCCATTCCAGCACAGAGGTAATGAAGCTCGGAGAACAAGAAGGAGCACTAACCTTCCGGGAGCCGAGCTGCACCCTGGCCTCCTGGTGTACAGCTGAGCCCGTCCAGCTGGCAGGGATGCGCCACCTGCAGGACCCGCTCTGCCAGTGAGAGGCAGAAGCTGGATGCAAACTCTGACTTCAGAGACACCAATTCAGGGACTCCAAAGAAACCAAAAGAGGTGGGCAGCCACACTCAAGCTGCAGACAGGTATTGACTCACAGCTAAGAAGCCAAAAAACTACCATCACGTAGGGGGCATACCACCTGGAATTTTGTTAATAAATTGCACACAGACCACCGAGACTTCAAACGGGATCTTCTCAGTGTCTTTTTTTATTTCTTCTGCCTACTTTGGATTGAATTTGCTCTCCTTTTTTCTAGTTTCCTAAGATAGAAGCTTAGATGATTGATTTTAGATATGTCTTCTGAAAGACGTTTCAATTTCCCTCTAAGAACCATGCTCACTGCATCCCCCAAATGCTGATGCGCTGTATTTTCACTCTCGTGTAGCTCAGGATCTTTAACTATCTGTCTTGAGATTTCTTCTTTGACTCATGTGTTATTTAGAAGAGTGTTCTTTCATCTCCAAGTATCTTGGGGTTTCCCAGCCATCCTTCTGTCCCTGACTGTCTGAGCGTGTACATTGTTCGGTGGGTGTTCTTTTAAATGTGAGGTGTATTTTATGACCTGTCTTAGTGGTCTATCTTGGTGAGTGTTCTGTGTGAGCTCGAGAAGAGTGTGCATTCTGCTGCTGCTGGATGAAGTAGTCTTAGTGCTTTTATTCTGAAGTCATCTTAGACTTGCAGAGAAGTTGCAAAAATAATTTAGAGAGCTCCCGCACGGCCTTCCCCCAGCTCCCCAGTGACGGCATCTTACAAAACCATAACGCGACAGCCAGGACCTGGAAGCTGACAGGCACAGTACTACGAACCAAACCACAGACCTTATTTAGATTTCTCCTGCTTTTCCGTGCTCTCTCTTTTTCTCTTTGTATGTAGTTCTGTGAATGTTATTGCATGTAGATTTGTGTAACCACCACCCCAATCAGGATACAGAACTGTTCTGTCATTCCAGAAAAAAATCCCTCGTGCTACCCCCCATGGTCATCCCCTTCGCCACCCCAACACCTGCAACCACTGATCTGCACTCCCTGCTTATATGTATAATTTTTGTGTTGAGAGTGGTATGTGAATGGGGTCCCAGCATTCAGTCTTTTGAGAGTGGCTTTGTCCACACAGCACAATGCCCTGAGCTCCATCCAGGCTGTCCCCTGTGTCCAGAGTTTATTCCTTTTGGTGTCATGTTGTCTCTCTTCCCTTCTTGGAAAGAGGCCTTGACCCCTTTCCTCTCCCCCAGGTCTGGGCTCTGTGCAGGCTGGATGCTCTCCCGAGGGCCCTGGGCAGTGATTCCCCTCGGCCTGTCTCCACAGCCAGCATGGACTCTGCCTTGTGCCCATCCTCTCACTCACTTCCGCTAGATGAGGACTGAGAGGTGATCTAATTTTTCAGACGGGAAGCAGAAGCACAGAGACGATGTCATTTGCTTCTAATCTGGCTGTGAGCAGAGTGCCTTGCATGCTGGAGAGCCACTCCAGCCCATCCCCGTGGACCACTGCGCCATCCCGCTCCCCATGCAGGATGCTCCCAGGATGGTCCAGGTTGGAGAAGGCCTCTGGCAGGAGGTTTCATCCATGCCGAGACCTGAACCAGAAGAGGGAGGCAGGCAGGCTGACCGCAATTGGCAGAGCAGAGCAGCTGAGGCCCAAGGGAACAACAAGGGCAAAGGCCCTGAGGTGGCCAGAGGTGTGGCGCCCAGGCCGTCTGTGAGGTTCCTGAGTGAAGACAGGGGAGGAAGGCCCTGGTATGGGGTGTTCATCCGCTGCCTGTGGGAATTCCACTTCCTAGCCATTTGTCCTGACTGTCACTGGACAAATTTGGGGTAGTGATAGTGGGGCTCGAACCTGACCCTTGCACAGAGAAAGGACAGAAAGCCACACTCTTTCAGGTGGAGATCTGTGCACAAGTGTGTGTGCACGTGTGCACGCGCGTGTGCGTGTGTGTGCGCGTGTGTGTGGTGTTGAGACAGGGTCCACTGGATGTGGGGGCTCTGGGAGCCCTCAGCCATGGGGGGCAGGGGACTGGATCTCTTGAGAAGGCAGAGGGAATGACACACAAGAGGTGGCACAGTGAAGCGGTGAGTGCCTGGTTCAAGGGCTAGACTACGTGGGTTCAAATCCCAGCTCAGCCACCTCTCAGCTGGCTTACTCTGGGAAATCGTATTTACTTCACCTTGCCTCAGTTTCCCCGCCTATAAAATGGTGACGCTAACACCTACAGAGGAGCGTGTGAGGAACAATGAGCTAATCGAATAGATTCCGCAGTTAGCACCTCAGAATGGTGGGAAGGGAGTGAGGCGGGGCGGCGCCGGGGCCACCCACGGCCACGCCCAGTTATGTCAAGGCTCCGACTTCGGTGCTCTTTCTGCATCTTAGTTTTCCTCTTGTATTTTATACTTCTTTATATTTCCTCCCAGTCTTAGAATCAGCTGGGATTAAAAAAAAATTACTGCTTGATGAAATGCGTGGTTAGGAGTTGGAAGACACGTAACGTTCAGTGTCTTCTAGCCTTTGAAGTAACTGAGGCCCAGAGAAGCCAAGGAAACTACCTGAGGTCACACAGCGTATAAGTGGCAGAAATGGAAACTGGACGCAGGCAGGCTGGTTCCAGGGTCTGAGTTCTTAGCCACGTCCCTGGATGGCCTCATTTATACATGCAGACACTGTTTTAAGTTCATAACATGTTCTGGGTACTGGTCTGGGCATGGAGGACACAGATGTGAATAAGATCCAGTCTCTGACCTCAGGGAACAGTACAGGACAGACAGCTAAAGAGTCATCAAGGTGGTCCCAAGAAAAAACCTTGGCTTTCTATTTGAGGTCCGAGGTTGGGGTAGGCAGTCAGGGATGGCTCCCTGGAGGGGCTGATGACTGAGATGAGCATAGCAAGATGAGTCAAAGTTTGCCAGAGAGAGATTTCAGGGGAGGGGCATTCCTGGCAGAGGGAACAGCATGTGCAAACACACAGAGACAGAGCATATAATACAGTGGAAACATCTTTGTGCAATTAGAGTATGAAAATTCAGCTTGGCATACTGAATTTCACCTTTTTTAAAAGAAAAAAAAATTGGCTAAGCACGAGATGGGAGCAAAGAACCTGCAGCTGGGCTGCTGGTCGGACTCCTACAGGCCTGCAGAGCCTGGGCCTCTTCTGCTGCTGGTTAACTTCAGGTAGCAGGAAACTCTGGGGCTTGAAGCTTTGAGACTACAGGGGAGGACAGGAAGTGGGTGGAGCCTCCCAAGCCTCTTCAAAGACTGTGGGCTTTATCTGGGCCCCAGGAGTCACTGATGTTCTCCTCAAATAAGTCTGAGTGCACTTTAACCCTGTGGTCAGCTGGTCACCCCACGGCCACTGAGCAGGTAGTGCGTCCCATCTGTACCACACTGCCCCCTAGTGACCACAGAGATCTGTAAGGGTGTCAATGATGAGGGATCACCAGGATGACGGACCCTGACGATGTAAATGGGTGTTGACCTCACTCTGCAGAAACTTGCCGAGGTTCAAGAGTTTGCCCAATGGTCCAGGAGGGGCAGGGCCAACCCCCACCACCAGCTCCCCCAAGTCAACGCAGGTTCTCAGGCCTTGGGCTCCTGGACATCCCGCCTCTGGTCACTAGAGGGCAGTGTTTGCGGCCAAATGGAGGTCCCCAGAGCTGAGGACCTGGAGCAAGTTCTCCAGGCCTGTTTCCTCATCTGGAAGCTGCAATGGGACTCAACAGAGCAACAAAACCTCCTGTGGACCTGCTGGGGGCCGGCCCTGTATCTTCCTCAATGACCACAATCCCATGAACCTCCTTACATGGTTCCCACCGGACAGACTGAGGGACCTGAACACTCCTCCAGGTGACTCCAGGTGACTCCAGCTGAGGCCCTGATGAGCCCAAATTCAGAGCCTAGGAAATCCATGAGCTTAACAAGTGGTTATTTCAGGCCTCAAAGTCTTGGGGTCATTTGCTGCATAGCCAGAGTAATGGGACCACCCACCCTACTCTTGAGAGGGGAGCGGCTCAGGACCCCTGGGCAGGGAAAGGGCGAGGGCCTGGGAGTCTGGGCGGAGTCCGCGGGAGTCTCAGAGGAGGGGAGGGACCCGCCAGGCGGGGCCATCAGGGAAGGATGCCAGCAGAGTAACCACCGCACAGGCAGGGAGGCTGAGCCCAGCGCTCTTGGAGAGCTTTGTTAGAGTGCCAAGTCCAAAGTCGGGGGAGGCCGGAGGTGAGGGAGAGAAGGGGCAGGCCCAGCGGCCTTGGAATACATCCCCAGGAAGATCTAAACAAGGGGAAGGGTGGGGGGAATTTGACTCAGAGACTCTCTGGGGACTGCAGTGGGGAGGATGGGTGGGAGGATCCTGGTCAGAGGCCAGCCAACAGTGAGGAGGGTAAAGCCTACAAACACTGGATCCCAGCTTCCCAGGCAGGTGGGTCTGCCTTAGGGCCCCCTCCTCCTTATCCCCCTTCCATTCCCTCTTCCTGCTCCTGCCTACGGGGCTTCCAGGGACTGACCCAGCTTCCTGGCGCTTTGACCCCATGAAGGATATGCCCCAGCCTGAAGAGCAGGTACTATGTTCTGGTCACTGGCCAGGGGCACTTTGAGGGTCCTCTTTCCCAGCAGCTGCTGTGAGTAAGCCCACCCTGCGTGTCCTGACCAAGTCAGATTTTTTCACCACACCCTGGAATAACCAGATTTCTCTCTCTATCTCTGTCTCTCTGTGTGTCACACACACACACACACATGTACACACACCATGGTGGTGAAACACAGGCACAGGGCTCAGACAGACCTGGGTTCCATCCCTGTTCCATTATTTACCAGCTGTAAACCTGGCCAAGTTACTGACACTCTGACCCTCAGTTTCCTCATCTGCAGAGTGCGGTTACTAAGGGTACCTGATTCATGGGATTGTTGAGGGGCCGTTGGCCCAGGAGTACAGAGGTCCTCATGTGGCTGGTGTAATTCACCGGCCAGCATCTTTCATGTAAGAATTTAACATTTCTTCTCTGTCCTATGAGGTGCAGAAGGAGGAGGGAAGGGAGATGGGAGGGCGTGTGGGGGCTGGGGGGTGGACTATAAATGTTGACTCACTATATCTATACATGCCTGTGGTTCTGGGTCCAGCTCCCACCCCTCAAGAAGCCTTGGGAAGGTTGCAGATGGAAAGCCCAGCGTGTCCTCCGTTTCAGGCCGTGCCGGGCCTCCCCGTAATAAAGACCTGTTTCTTCCTGGCCGCTCGCTTGGCCTGGAGACTGAAGGCCCAGTGAGCAATTCCGAGCTCCCGCCTGCCCACCCTGGACACACTCAGGCCTTCTGTCCCCGCAGCGTCCTGTGGGGCGCTCACAATGCGGCCCTGTTCTCCCCTCTCACTCCGCCGCCTGCTCCTCCGGCTTCTCGGGGAGGAGCTGTGCCAGCTGGGGGGAGGGCTGCCTCTGCTGGTTTCCAGGAAGACACACGCGCTGTGTGTGGCCAGAGACAGGGCACCTCCTCGCTGGCAGACCCTTCAAATTAGGGGGTGATTTGTTACGGGCAAAACACGTGTTCATCAGGCAGGGCCGCTGGTCAGCCCGCTGGAGAGCAGGCTTCCTGCTGAGCCTGGAACACACAAGCCCACTCAGGCACAGGGCCTTTGCACGGGCTGTTCATCTGGTGTCTGTGGGGCTGCCTCCCCCTGTCCTTCAAGCCTGAGCTTAAGCGGTTACTCCTTGGACTAGGATCTGCCACCACTGACCCCAGTGTGTCTCACGGCCCTGTTTGACTTTTCCCCATGTATTGAGCATTTGTCTTGTCCCTCAATAGAGGGTCAGCTTCACAGGTCAAAGAGCTGTCTGTCTTGTCCATGCGCATTCCCCAAAGCCCAGCACAGGGCCTGGCTCAAGAAGGCCACAGTCAAGATTTGCTAGAAGAACAATTCAGTAAACAAATCAACTACCCTCTTGAGAAATCGAGCTATGAATCAGCGAGGCCATGATTCAACGGATCAATGACTGTGTTAATGAGATCAGGGCACACGGGCAGGAACCTTTGACCTTATATGTCTATGTTTTTATTGTGGAGGGGGTAACTTATTTTATTTATTTATTTTTAGTGGAGGTACCAGGGATTGAACCCAGGACCTGGTGCATGTTAAGCATGCGCTCTACCACTTGAACTATATCCACTCAGCTCTGATATGTCTATCTTTAATCGTCTGATCTTCCCCACTCACGTCTAAGCCTTTCTGGGGTAGTCCTGGGGCCAGTGGATGGACAGAAGGACCTAAAGCCATGAGCAAAGAAAACAGGCAGGAAAAGAGGCTGGTACTTTTATGGATCAAGGACTGAGACGGGGCTCCTAGGGGAGAGCTAGTCAGGGCAGGCTCCCTGGAGGAGGTGAGGCAATCCTCTGGAAAGGAAATGCCATTCAGCAGGGGTGGGAGCTGTGTGAGCAATCCATGCAAAAGCCAACCCTCTGCTAGGGGTGTTGGGAAAGCTGGACAGCCGCGTGCAAACCAGTAAGGTTAGAACAGTCACTCACACCATACACAAAAATAAACTCAAAAGGGCTTAAAGACTTAAACATAAAACAAGACACCATCAATCTCCTAGATGAAAACATAGGCAAAACATTCTGTGACATAAATCATAGAAAAGTCTTCCTAGGTCAGTCTACCAGGGCAAAAGAAATTAAAGCAAAAACAAACAAACGGGACCGAATCAAACTTCTAAGCTTTTGCACAGCAAAGGAAACTATAAACAAGACGAAAAGACAACCTACAGACTGGGAGAAAATGTTTGGAAATGATGTGACCGACAAGGGTTTGATTTCCACAATATACAAATATCTCGCTCCCTCCTCTTCAGAGACGGCCCACACACTGCCTATGGAGTGTATACCTACTTTTACTTTAACCTGAGCACCCAACCCCCACATCTTGTGGCTTTTCTCTTGCCTTCTGAAACAGCCTTCACTCTATACAGTATGTATCTCTCTAAATAAATCTACAAGGGAAAAAAAAAGCATGATTGAATAAAGAAGATGTGGTGTCTATATACACAATGGAACACTACTTAGTTATAAAAAAAGAATGAAATAATGCCATTTGGAGCAACATGGATGGACCTAGAGATGATCATATTAAGTAAATCAGACAAAGGTAAATATCATATGAATCACTTTTATGTGGATTCTAAAAAAATGATACAAATGAGCTTATTTACAAAACAGAAACAGACTCAGACATAGAAAACAAATTTATGGTCACTAAAGGGGAAAGGGTAGAGAGGGATAAATTAGGAGTTTGGGATTAACAGACACACATTACTATGTATAAAACAGATAAACAACAAGGACCTATTGTTGAGCACAGAGGACTGCTATCAATATTTTGTAATAAGCTATAATGGAAAAGAATCTGAGAAAGCATAGATGTACATATATATAAAACTGAATCACTTTGCTGTACACTTGAAACTAACACAACATTGTAAATTAACTATACTTCAACTAAAAATAAATAAAAATAAATGAATTAATTTGTGAGGTAGGTAACTATGTTTATTTTTATTTATTTGTTAATGCACTGGGGACGGAACCCAGGACCTCATGCATGCTAACTAGCAGCTCTACCACTGAGCTATACCCTCCCCCAAATAAATTAATTTTTTTAAAACCCAAAGACCATCCCTCTGAGGGGACAGGGAGCTAGCCTTGGGCTCAGCAGAGCTGATACAAAGATGAGGCCTGGATTTGCTCTGCAAGGTCTCAAAGGCCAGGGTCAGTGGAAGCCCAGGAGGACCAATTTCATTTCAGTACAGGGGAACATGTCCCAGGGCAGAACCATGCAGAGATGGGATGAATTGCCTGAGGAAGGAATGAGCTCTCTGTCCCTGGGGGTATGTTAGCTACATCGGGTGAGGAATAGGGGGCTAACCTAGACAGAATAGTTGCAAAATCTCTTCTAATCCGGAGAACCTCTGGGTCTATAATTGAAAATTGTCTAATGCAGACAGAGGAAGTATTAATCAGATAACACCAATATACTACTAACATAAACATGCATCCAGATGATCATTACTGTTTTTTAAATAATGGACCGTGTCTCATAAATTCCACTTTTTGAAAGCTACCCTAATGCAATCAGCATGTGTGTGTTCAGACACTTGGCTGTAAGAAAGCTCAATGCAGTATTGTTTGTAACAGAAGAAAATTGGAAACAGCCTGCAAGTTCATTTATATATTCATTTTCTGTCTCCCTCTCTAGACTGAGCTACAAGAGGGTGGGCCCTTGTCTGTCTCATTCACTGCTCTATAGGTCAGATCTAGTGGGTACAAAAGATACAACGCAATCTTTTTTTTTTTAAGAAATTTTTGTATTCTTTAACGAGGGGTGGGGCAGAGTGAGAGAGACAGAGAAATACAAGAAATGCTTCAAAATATTAACAGTGATTGTTTCTGGGAAATGGAATTAAAGGTAATTTTTGTTTTCTTCTTTATGATATAAAAAATGTTTGTAATGTGTACAATCTCAGATAAACAATCTAACCCACCAGCTAAAAGAACTAGAAAAAGAAGAGCAAAAAAACCAAAAGTCAGCAGAAGGAAGGAAATAATAAAGATCAGGGAGGAAATAAATAAAATAGAGATTGAAAAAAAATAGAAAAAAATCAATCAAACCAAAAGCTGGTTTTCTGAAAGAGTAAATAAAATTGACAAACCTCTGGCCAAACTCACAAAGAAGGAAAGAGAGAGCACAAATAAGCAAAATAAGAAAGGAAATGGAGAAATTACAAAAAATAAAATAGAAATGTAATGTGAAAAAATTTTTACGAAAAAATAGGATGACATCGGTGTGAAATAATAATTGCCTCATTTGCTGAGCTCTGAGGATGGATTTTTAAAGCCAAACTGAATGACATAAGACTTTATTCAAATGTCCCTAGTGGCATCCTTTTGCCATCTGGCTACGATGTCACAAGAACAATCTAACTCATCTGGGTGGGGAAGAAAATAATTTTCAGTTTTGCAATGGCCACCCCCAAAACCATCCCCCCTCCCAAGACAGCTTTTTTATAACCTCCTCTGGGTGCAGACTTGACCTTTATCAGCGCAAACAAGGCATCCAGCTGTTTGGGTGTTCCCAAAGCACTTCTGCACAAGGCAGATAACAAACCACAGAGCACTCTACTGACAGGAAACTGCCTTTGAATTTGTCTTCCAAAACAAGCAAGCTCTCTCACTGCTCAGGGAGCAACCGACCTGCCTGGAATTGTCCTAGACTGTGAATGACCCTCTCCTTTTCTCCATGGCCAAATGGAGCAACCTCCACGTGGGGCTGCTCAGAAAGATGGTGGCCACTTGCTAGACATCACCATTCACCATTTATTACCCTGGGAGGTACAGAGCTCCCTGTCCTTGGAAGTGTGCAAGCTGAGGCTGGGAAACCCCTAGTCAGAGGCATTGAATTCAAGAGTCTGGTTAGGAGCAGTGCCAAGGGCTGAACTGTCTTCCCCTCAAATGCATATGGTGAAGTTCTAACCCGCTGTGCGTCAGAGTGTGACTGTATTTGGAAAGAGGGTCTTTAAAGAGGTGATCAAGTTAGAATGAGGTCACTAGGGTGGGCCCGTATCCAGTAGGACTGGTGTCCTCATAAGCAGAGGAGACTAGCAGCCAGAAACACACAAAGAGAAGATGATACAGAGACAGAGGGAGAAGAGGGCCGCCTGCAAGCCAAGGAGAGAGGCTGTAGAACAGCCCTGCCCTTACCTTGATCTTGGACTTCCAGCCTCCAAAATCATAAGAAAGTAAGTTTCTGTTAAGCCCCCGTCTGTGGTCCTTTGCTATGGTGGCCTTGGCAGGGCAGTGTTAGCGTCCCCCTGTCCGAGTGAGAGAGCCGTGCTCAGAGGGGTGAAGTCATAAGCCCAGGGTCCCACAGCTACCAGCAGATTCAGATTCAAGTCCAGGCGCACCTGCTCCGAGTGTTTCCGGGGACCTGTGATTGGCCGTGACAGGTGAATCAGTAGGAGCTAGTACAAGAATTGTCTAGAGGCGGAAGGAGAATTGGGACAACCCAGGGGAGCCTTCCTAGAGGAGGTGTTGTTAAGCCAGGACTTGGAGGAGTAAACCCTCAGCAGGAGAGAGAAGGGGACGGTCATCCTCTAGGACAAGGACAAGGGCAGCACAGAATCTGCCAGTCGCAGGCTCCGCTCCTGGGAGCCCATGCGTGTGGCTGTCCTGTCAGGCCACACAGAGAAGCACCTGCAAACACCACCTCCCCCGGCAGCGGGCTCTGAGGTTCTGACGCCCAAATCACAGCCCTGCCTCTTTCTGGCTGTGTGCTCTTGGAAAAGTTCCACAACCTTTCTGAAACATTGTCAAAAGTAAACTTTCTTTACAGGACGCATTCATTCCTCAGGTATATATTCCTTGAGCACCTACTGTGTGCCGGGCACTGCTGTAGGCACTGAAGAAAGAACAGGGACAGAGCACTGCTCGTGTGGACCCCTCATTCTAGCCAAGGACCCACGAGGAGGAGGTGGATGTGGCCACACGGTTTGGGAGGCCTCTCTGCAGAGGGGGATCCTGTGGAAGGCTGGGGGTGGGGACTCAAGAGACAGCGATGAGAATTGGGGCCTTCGCCGGTCGCTCAGGGTCAGTGTTGTTACTCTTAGTCTCATCACTCCTCTTCCTCCTCCTGCTGCTGCTGCTGTAGCTTCCACCCGGCCCCTCCTCAGACCGACCATCCCAAGCCACGTCTCCAAAACCACCTGTTACTTTCTGGGTTTTTTTAATTGAAGCCTAGCCGGTTTATAACATTGTGTTAATTTCTAGTTTGCAGCACAGTGATTCAGTTGTACAGATATATGTTCCTTTTCTTATTCTTTTTCATTACAGGTTATTACAAGTTATTGAATACAGTTCCCTGTGCTGTACAGTAGGATCTTGTTGTTTATCTATTTTATGTATAGTAGTGTGTATCTGCAAATTCCAAGCTCCCAATTTATCCCTCCCCATCCCCTTCCCCACTTGCAACCCTAAGTTTGTTTTCTATGACTGTGAGTCTGTTTCTGTTTTGTAAATTAGTTAATTTGTGTCTTTTTTATTAGGTCGTTTTTCTTCTATTTTTTAAAATTATTTTTGTTTATTTTTGAGGGGGGTAATTAGGTGTATTTATTTTAATGTAGGTACAGGGGATTGAACTCAGGACCTTGTGAATGCTAAGTGGGCACTCTACCCCTGAACTATACCCTCCTGCCTTGTGTCCTTTTTTAATATTCCACATATAAGTGATATTATATGATATTTGTCTTTCTCTATCTGACTTACTTCACTTATTATGACAATCTCAGATCCATCCATGTTGCTGCAAATGGCATTATTTCCTTCTTTTTTATGGCTGAGTAGTATTCCATTGTATATATACACCACATCTTCTTTATCCAGTCATCTGTTTATGGACATTTAGGTGCTTCCATGTCTTGGCTATTGTGAACAGTGCTGCTATGAACATTGGGGTGCAGGTGTCTTTTTGAATTAGAGTTTCCTCCAGATGTATTTCCAGAAAGTGGGACTTTTGGATCTTATGATAGTAAGTCTATTTTTAGTTTTTTAAGGCATCTCCCTACTGTTTTCCATAACAGCTGCACCAAACTAACCTGTTACTTTCTTGACATCAAACACAAGAAACCAGCCTTCCTCTCAGCTTAAACCTGAAGTGTGAGTGACCGGAAGGGACTTCAGAAAGGACTCCTTGTCTCTCTCACCTTCAGTGCCTGGACTTTGGGGACTGAGGGCCCCCTTCTGGTCTCCCTGCTCTCCAGGTGGTGACTTCCCAGGGAGCCAGGGCCCTGCCAAATAAAGGGTCTATTACTGGGCTCTCGATTCTATTCCATCGGTCTACATGTCTGTCTTTAAGCCATTACCACACTGTTTTGATAACTGTAGCTTTCTATCAAGTTTTGAAATCAGGAGGTGTTAGAACAAAAGAACTTTGTTCTTTTTCAAGATTGTTTTCACTCTTTGGGGTCCCTTGAGATTCCATATGAATTTTAGGATGGATTTTTCTATTTCTACAATAAATGTTGTTGGGCATTTAGGTTGCTTCCATGTCTTGGCTGCTGTAAATGGTTTATCTTTTATGTGAATTGCACTGAAACTGTAGATCACTTTGAGTAGTATGATATCTTAACAGTATTAAAGATAAATGTGGTTTTTTTTTATGGTATTTAGTTCTGCAGCTGCTGTGAAAAACAGCTTGGCAGTTCCTCAGAAAGGGAAACAGAATTGCAAGATGACTCAGCAATTCTACTCCTAAGTATATATCCAAAAGAGCTGAAAGCAAGACCCAAACAAATAACTTGTACACCCATGTTCAGCATTTTTTCACAACAGCCAAAAAAAATGGAAGCAGCCCAGCTATCCATCATTAAATGAATAGGTAAACAAAACGTGGTCTGTCCATATGATGGAGTATTATTCAGCCGTAAAAAAGAGTGGACTTCTGACGCATGCTACAACATGGATGTACCTTGAAAACGTCATGCTAAGTGAAATAAGCCAGACACAAAAGAACAAATATGATCCTACTTACATGCGGTTCCTAGAATAGACAAATTCATGGAGGCAGAAAGTAGAATAAAGGCTACATGGAGTGGGGGGCAGGGAGGAATGGGAAACTCTCAGCAGATCAGAGTTTTTGTTTGGGATGATGAAAAAAAGTTCTGGAACTAGATAATGGTGATGGTACACAACTTAATGCCCCTGAATCGTACACTTAAAATGGTTAAAATGATCAATTTTATGTTACATAACACAAACATGTTTTACTACTATAAAAAAAGTTTTAAAAGATGACATTTTGTCCCTGATTACCAAAGTAATACAGCATTATAAAAGACTACTTGAAAATACAGAAAAACACACAGAATAAAATGTTTTAAAATCACCCTTTGAGAAATATTTTTGAAATGCAGGGAAAGGATGCAAAATGAAAATAGACGCCATCAGTGGTAGCAAAGACCCGCCCATCAGGAGGAGAGCAGCTCAGTGAATTATGATTCTGCACTCGGTGGATGCGCTTTCGCACAGCAGTGAGCCACGAGGGCTGTATCCACGCTATGCGTGAAGGATGGGAAGGATACAAAAGTACTCATACAGTGTGTTTAAACTCTATCAAGATGCACAGGTGGGGGAGTGTACAGCTCAAGTGGCAGAGCACATGCTTAGCATCACAAGGTCCTGGGTTCAATCCTCTAAAAATAAATAAATAAATAAACCTAATTACCCCCTCCATCAAAATAAATAAGTAAATAAACAAATAAAATGTTTAAAATGTGCATGGCATTGAAATGTTTTCAAAGTTTTTAATAGCTTGAAAAAAATTCAATCCATGATTGTAGGTGGAAAAGACTATGGAATTGTGTAGGAAAACAGTTACAATATTATGTATGATATAGTTATGAAAAATATAATGGCTTTTTTTAAAAGACTGGAAGGGAATACACCAACATGTTCGGTGTGTTGTCTTTAAATTCCGGTATAAGGAGCCATTTGCCTTGCCTTTTTCATCCCCGCCTTTTTCTTTCTTTCTCTTTTAACATCTTTATCACAAGGAGGCTGTGTAGCTGTTATAATTTTTTAAAGTTTTTCTTAATCTTTTTTTTTCTCCCAGGAAAATCGAAAGCTCATCAAAATGCAAAAGTGTGCTCCTGTTGGGTGAGATTAGAGGTGAATTTTTTCTCTTTTCCTTTTTCAAAATTTTTGATTTGCTTTATTATATCACTGTTACAGTCAACTCTCTGTGCACATAATTGTTAATACATCCAATGGGGCCACTTTCTTATCACCTTCCCACCACCCTGCCCCAAGCCCATTTCCAGATGGCCTGAGACCTAAGCTTATCTGGGAACCACAGTGTGGCAGTTGACAACTGTCCTTTCTTGTTATTCTGAGTCAGCAAATCCCTGGCAGGGAACAAGGTGCACAGGTGAACCCAGCAGGCCTGACCTCCCCACATCTCCATGACTCAGTGGCTATAATCACCCTTCTCCTTCCCAGCCTGGCCGGGCACAGAGCTGCCCCCAGGGTGGGGAAGGTGGGCACAAGGAATGTCTATTTCCCCATGGGCTGGGAATCTCCTTCTCCACCAAGATGCATATTCCTGAAAACACTGTGGCCATGCAACTCTAATGAAACAGGAAGGCGCCCTGCTGTCAATAATGTCACAGCTGAACAGGATCTGCCAGTTCGTCAGCCCCATGGCTTCCGGGTCAGGGGAGAAGACAAGGTTTGGGAGTCCTTTTAGGGCTGCGAACTCTGTTTCTCCCCATCAGGGACATTTCATTTAAGACTTTCATCTAGAGTCACCATCGTTTCCTAAAAGAAAAAACATTTAAGCATAGGAAGGACTAAACATTTAAACACAGGAAGGACTTAATCTCAGAGCAGGGACAGTAATAAGACAGGAGAGTTTTCAACAGCATATTGATGTTTCCGGAATTGTTCTAGAACAACATATTTCAAACGTTTGTTTGAGACACAGAGTCACAGACTTATGGTTACCAGGGATGGGAGGGGGTGGGAAGGGAAAAACTGGGAGTTCAGGATTTGCAGATACTGAGGTATAAAATATATGTATATAAAATAGATAAACAGCAAGGTCCTACTATAGAGCACAGGGAACTATATTCAATACCTTGTAATGGCCTATAGTGAAAAAGAACATGAAAAGGAATATCTATGTGTATGACTGAATCGCTGTGCTGCACACCAGAAACGAACACAAAGCTGTAAATCAACTGTACTTCAATGAAAAAAAAAGTTTGTTTGAAACAGCCCAAATAGTCATCGCCAGATGAGCAGGTAAACAAAATGTGGCGTAACCACACAATGGAATGTATCCCGTCGTGAAAAGGAATGAAGCCCTGATCCATACGATGAGGTGGAAGAACCTCAAAAACAGGACGCCGAGTGAAAGGAGCTGGACACAAAGGGTCACGCGGTGCATGATTCCATTTACCTGAAGTGTCCAAAACAGGCAAATCGAGAGAAAGAGAAAGTAGACCAGTGGTTGCCGGGGGCTGGGGCAGGAGGAGTGGGGCGTGACTGCTGATGGGTACAAAGTTTCTCTTGAGGGTGACGAGAATGTTCCAGAATCAGATAGAGGTGATGGTTGCACAACACTGTGAATGTACCAAAACACACTGAATTATATGCTGTACTGTAAAATGACACATTTCATGTTCCGTGAATTCTAGCTAAACAAAAAATAGTTTTAAAAAGTAAATGTAAGAAAAGACTTTGTGAAGTGACTAAAATGACAAGCTTGAGTTATTTGTGACCCTCGCGGCCTGGGGTTGCCCGCCGTGGGGACCCGCTCCATGGACTGTATGCGAGCCCTGAGCTTGTTCCGCTCCGCTGCTCCGTGGGTTTTGTAACTGTTGCAGATCCATTGTCTGAGCTGTCACTGGTCGAGGGCTGCTGGGCGGGGTCAGCCCAGCCCTTCAGGTCTGCCCTGGACTTGGGCGGGGCCCGAAGCACGGACCACGGCTGCTGCCCACTCGGAAGGCTGCCGTCCACATCTGGACACCTTCGGCGGGGGCAAGGGGGGTGGGTGCTGCCCCTTGGGCAATGTCTGTGCTGCTGTCCTAGGAAGCCCCTTTTGTCTGCCCCTCCCCCGCTCCCCTGCGCCCTGCTCTGTCCACCATGTTGTTGGGATTGGATTTTGGTGTTCACCGTGAACCAGAAGCCGAGTGTCACACCAGGACCAACGCGGGGAGCAGCCGAATCGCCCACCACAGAAATCTTTGGTACATGATCTGTGAGGGGCGGGGCCCCAGCTGCCCTCTGAGTTGTGTAGTCAATGTGGGGCAGGCAGAATCGGCTCTGAAGCAGGGGAAAGCCCACCCTGCCGAAGTTCTAGGAGGTTCCAGGACCCCGCCGGGTGCTGCAGGGGTGTATGTGGACCCGGGGCACCGGCAGCCTCGGCGCACAGGGTCCAGGCATGGGCCTGCGTGCCTGGTCTACTCTCACCTCCAGGGCAGACCAGGAGCCCCTGGGGAGCCAACCATGTGTGCATGTGGCTGAGCCTGAGCGTCGGTCAGTGGTGGTGAGTATGTGTGTGTGTTTGAGAGCTGCGTATGCATGAAGGGGTGTCGGTGGGCACGTGTGTGTTTGCTGGGCAGTGAGAGAGAGCGGATGAGTTGGCCACTGCTGGGACGAGGGAGAGGACTGCTGGTAGGCAATAGGGGACCTCCGGCCCAAGACTCTGTGTGCTCTGCAGGGCGGCCCGGCCCAGGGGGCCAGACCTGCTCTCTCCAGGCTGCCTCTCACAAGACTTCCCCTCCCTCCCTCCTCCTCTTACCGCCTCTCTCCCACCCCGTCCTGGGCGCCCCTTCTCTCTTGTTCAGTCTCTGACCCTGTCTGTGGGCCTCCCTCTACCCGTCTCTCCCTCTGTCTCCCTGTCTCTCTATCTCTGTCTTTCTGACCCAGCTCCCCTGTGAGGAAGGGCTGGCCCAGGCCCTGCCAGGCTTTCTGGCGGGCACCGCCCAGCTTCCCCCAGGAGCCCAGCCTTCCCTCCCGGTGCCTGCTTAGTCTGTTGAGTCCGGAGGCCTCTGTGAAGCTGTCTCTCCTCCTGTCTGACACGGCTCATTGTCACCCGTTTTATGGGGCCTAAATGAGTGCATTCAGGTGGACAAGCTGTACCAGTGCAGACATGACAATTAAAGGGGGTGCCAGCAGCCAGCATGTCTGGCACCAGGGTGCCCAGGAGCGTGAACGAAAAGGGAGCTGCCTGGTCTGGACTCCCCGCGGGGGCCTGCCCAGCAAGCATGAGGGCTTAGAGAGCGGGGTGCCCAGACCCACACCTACCCAGGCATGGCCGTGTTGTCTGCTCACCCCCCGCCCTGCGCAGCCCTGTGCATGCCCTGGGCACACTGCGGTCACCACCCCATCTCGTGGATGGGAAGACTGAGGCCCAGAGGTCAATGGACGGCCTGAGGCCACAGGGCACAGTAAAGACTCCAGCTGCCGGGCCTTCCCTGCCCTCAGGCCGTCTAGACTGAGGAGAGCCCTACTCACCTCCCAAGTGAGAAGAGGGCCTGGTAGCCAGGGGGCCTGTCCACCCTTCAGTCACCACAGAGTCCCTGACGCTTCCACTACCAGCCTAAGAGTTTCGACTAAGTCACTTCCCAGGGCCGAGTTTTCTCCCTGAGAAGAATTCTGAGTCTGACATGAAGACAGTCAAGCACTCTCCACCCCGTTTCACTCACTCACTCATTCACTCTGTGAACACTTGCTGGGCCCTCCCGACCCCAGGCCTGCGCTGGGCCCTGAGAACCAACAGCAAACTTGCAAAGTGGTCTGAGGGGCAGAAGCCCAGGCCGCCGGTCCCTCACGGCCAAGCCAGAGACCGCCTCCTTGTCTGGCCCCTCCCCAACCTCCAGCCCTCCTGCCTGAGCTTCAGTGGAGGATGCTGGCTGCGGCTGTGCGTCCGTCTGTCTCTCCTGGCCTGTGGCCTGCGCAGGCCCAGCACGGGGCCTGCCCACAGCAGCGGCTGAACAGTGCTGTTTGTATAAGGGGATGATGACAGCGTCTTTTATGTGAAACGCCCTATAAACAGCGAGGGTTCATGCACGGGTGAGGGGTTATGACACTTAGCCCTTCAGGCTGGCTGGGCGCAGGGCAGGGGGAAGGAGGGCTCAGCAGGGCCAGGGATGGCGTCAGGAGGCCAGGGCAGCGACCTGGACTCAGTCCACGAGGACGCTGCTTCTGATTTTGGAGCTGCCCCAGCTGGGCCCTGCCCTCCTGGGGTGACCGTGGCCTTTCCTGGAGGCCGGCCACCGCCACTGCAGAGTTCACAGGCAGGGAAACCGGGGTTCAGACAAGTGATTTGCCTGGACCCACAGCTGTCCAGCTGCAGAGCTGGAAGTCAAATCCAGTTGGGTCTGACTTCTCCCACGGATCGCAGCAGCCTCCCGTGGGTCACGCGTACTGAAGGAGGAGCTACAGCAGCAACCACAAGGAGCTTCTGCTTTCCCGTGCGCTGCCTCCAACACTGGCTCCCCGGGAGCTCACTGCAGAGCTGCGGGGAAACTGAGGCTCAGAGTAGCCACATGCCTTGGCCAGGCCCCGCCTGGTGGGAAGGGGCCGAGCCAGCCCACGCCAGGCTGGGCCCGGTTCCTGGGTGGAGCTGTGTCGGGACAGCTGGGCGGGGATGGGGCTCCCACCCACTGCGGGCCTGGAGGCAGCCATCTCGCTCCCCTCGGCCAGCTGGCCAGCCACGACTGCCTACAGACTCACTGGGTGGCCTGGACATGGGTGGGGCGGGAGCCACAGCCCCGGGGAGGCCAGGGAGGCCAGGGAGGCCAGCCCAGCCACACTTGCGCTCAGCCCACCCTCCCTCTTCTGCCCCGGCTGCGTGTCCCAGCTGGGTTCGCGTGCAAGGCCGCCAGGGTCCATCCCACTCTGACCTATTTTCCTGGCAGCTGCTGTCAGGGTTGGGTCAGGCCAGCCCTGGGTGTCCTGCCAAGGTAGAGGTGGCCGTGGGGTCAGATGCAGCGGCCTCTGCCCTCCCTGCCTTTGCCCATACCACCCTTCCATGCCTGAGAAATCTTTCTCCTCTTGGCCCTTGTGTCAAACTCCCACCCAGCTGTCACAACCCGGCTGGAATAGCACCGCCTCCAGGAAGCTTCTGGGGTCCCCCTGATGGAATTTGTCTGGCTGTCCTGGCCCTTCTGTATTGTCATTGTGGGTTTAACTGTCTCTCTGGCCACCCTGGCTACAGCAGAGGTCCCCGGCCCTGTCCAGGGGGTCTCGACTTCCTCTTTTTCCTAGGTGAGGGGGTCACTTTAAATCAGGGCACATGGGGGTATCGGTCTCCAGACTGAAGGGTGTGTCAAGCAAAGACAGGGAGCTATGGAGATGTCCAGTCAGGTCCAGGGATTCAATGGCCACTTCAAGGTGGGGAGGAAGCCTGGCGGCAATCACATAGCCCAAAATCCAAGAGCCTCTGCCCTGATGGCCCTGCTCTGCCCAGTAGTTCAGCTGACCTGCTAGGATGATCAATTTCCTTTAATCAGCAAATATCATACATACTCTGTACTGAGCCTGGTTCACTTACCCTCACTGCAGCTGTGCAAGGAGAGTAATACTATTGTACCCATTTTACAGATGTGGCAACTGGAGGGGGGCACAGAGCAGTGAGGACGCTTGCTCAAGGTCACACTGCTCTTACATGACAGAACTGGGATTGAAACTCTAGCTATCTGGGGCAAGAGTCCATGTACTGCCCCGCTCCTTCACAGAAAGCTCTTTGCTCATCCCCGGGGACCAACTCCCCTTGGAAATCAGAACCCAGAGTGAGCAAGGCCAGTGTGGGACCAGGAGCACTGGTGTTGAGTCCGACAGATCTCCCCTGGTCCAGCCTCCTGCTGGCTGTATGGGCTTAGGCAAGTTACTTAACCTCTCTGGGCCTCGGGTATCTCCATTCTGGAGCGAGACTGGGACAATACAATACATTTGGCATGTACTGAGCACCTGCTGTGTGCCAGGCCCTGTTCCAAAACCCACGAACAGAGCCATGATCAGGGCAGGCAACACTGACTCACGGCGCGGTGGTGGGGACCACCCCAGACTGGTGTGGGAGTCCCTTGTGCACGGCAGCCGGGACAAACACCTTCTTCTAACTGTGCACAGCTCTGTTTAGTGCTCCACTGGGCCCTACTGATAATGCCTGAGGATAATGAGAATTTGGGAAATGCACCATCGGGTGGGGGCGGAGGCAGTGCGTAAGCAAAGGCAAGGTGGCCGGGATGGGTGGACAGGACAGGACAGCCCAGGGCCTGCTCTAGGTGCTGTGCCGGAGGCCCTGGGGCTAGAGTGTCCGCTCTGTGTCCCTGGGGTGGGTGAGGTGACAAATGACAGTGTCAGGCTGGCATCCCTGGGCATGTCCCTCAGGGCAGGAGCCCCTGGTCTGACAGCCTCCGCATGAGTGCCCCAGCCTGTCAGCAGACCAAATGCACCTGCCTGGCTGGGCCCAAAGCAGAAACACACAGGAGTCCCAGCTGAGAACATCTGTCTTTGGTTTCTAGAATCACTTTCTCTCTGAATGTAAAGCTGATACTTGTTTGCTGTCAAAACAAAGTTGGAAAAGCTAGAAAGACATCGAACTTATGTGAAAAATCACATACTCACCTGATCTGTAAGCCTCCCAGAGACTAACGTTGGTAACATGTTGGCGAACAGCCCCCGGATGTTTTCTGTGCCCTCCTCAACACAGGTGGGCTCAGGCTGCACCTGGAATTTTGTGATCAGCCCTTTCCACTTGACAGATAACATAACATCATCTAAAATCATCCCTGTTTCTTTCCGACTACAAAATTATGATCTGCTCATTGTGAAAACAAACAGATGAAGTAATTACAGAGATTTGGAACAGAGAAAGTCTGGGGGAAAAGAAAGTGAAAGCACCCCACAGTCTCCAGCCCAGAGGTGACTGCCCCGACGTCACTGTGGAGAGCTGTGTAAACTCCCCCACGAGTGTAGACCAGCTGAGGCATTTAGAGTATGGGCTGCAGGATCAGGTGGGCTGGGTTCAAATTCTGTCTCCACAGGCAACTCATTCACTGATCTCTCTGGGCCTGGTTTTCTATAAAGTGGAATTGATCAGAGAGACCTACCCCATAAAGGCACTGGAGGAATTAACGAATGAATGAAAAGCATTTCCATAAATGAGTGAAAACAGGTAAGTGCCTAGACCACAGTAAGTGCTCAGTCAGTGTCAGGTTGTGCAGGAAACACTCAAAAGACACTGCAGTGCAGTGTCACAGCATGCGAGGTGATGGCTGTGCATCCATAACCCATTGCATCCTCCCCAGAACCCCGCGAAGTCAGTGCCTTTATTATGTGAATTTCACAGATGGCTGAGGAAGGGCAAGTATCCGAGCAGCACTACTCACAAAAGTCAGCAGGTGGAAACAGCCCTGATGTCCGATAAACAGAACGTGGTCTGTTCATACACTGGAATGTTACTCAGTCAGTACAAGGAACGCAGCTCTGACACACGGGACAACACGGATAAACTTGGAAGACAGGATGCTCAGTGAAAAAAGCCAGTCACCAAAGACCACGTCCTTTGTGATTCCATTTTTATGAAATGCCCAGGAAAGGCAAATCCTTAGACACAGAACACAGATAGGTGGCCGCCAGGGGCTGGGGGAGAGGGGAAGGGGGAGTGACCGCTTCATGGGTACAAGTCTCCCGTGGTGGTGACGAAAATGTTTTGGAACCAATTGGAGGGGGCAGTTGCAGATTGTGCATGTACTAAATGCCACTAAATAAGGACACTGTAGTTAATTTTGTGTTACATGAATTTCACCTCCGTTTTTAAAAACAAAGGGAAAAAAAGAAAGAAGAAAGGCCAATGACTTGCCCAGGCTCAGGGTCTCCAGCCAGTGACAGTCAAAGCAGGCGCAATGACTGCCCCACACTGCAGAGCCCTTGTTCAAGAATTGCACGCATCACTGTGACCCCAATTTGCAGAAGTGGAGTCACAGCATCAAAGATGCAGCGTGACGCATTTGGGGACGGAGCCTCACCCTGTGTGGGCACCTGGGCGGGCAGGAGGGAGGGTCACCAGCCTGAATCCTGAGAGCCTGGTAGGTGCAGTTGATCCCAGAGCCCGGGGAGGGGGGGGGGTTGGAGGGCGGCCTTGCCCTCTGGCCTGCACTTCCCAGCTGAGCCAGGGCTTTCGACACTCGCCTCCTGCCGGCCTGGGTTCTGTTGAATCTTGCTCTCTTCCAGAAACCGGGGCTGGAGGACAGTGTGGCCTCCCTCTGGCCCCAGAGCCTCACGTGGTTGATGAGGGCGCAGAACTGCCTCTGGTCGCTGCACGGACTCAAAACCTCGCTGTGCTTTTCTGAGCCTCAGTCTCCCCACCTGAAAACGGAGGCAACAGTAACTCAACCACAAGGAAGTTTCGCCGGGAGCCAGGCACTTCTGATAAAAGCATTGGGAAATGTCAAGTCACTTGCCCCACCCCGGGGACACACCAGACCTTGCAAAAGCTGATTATGGACAAAGAAACATGTCCGAGAGATATTAAGCGAAAAGAGCAAGCACCATCGGTGGGCTGGCACCTAGGGAACACTCAACAAGTGGAAGCTATTCTTACTGTTTCTTTGGGCTTGTCATGTTTTGCCCAAGTCGGTTTCCACACACATAGAAAATTCTGGAAGGCTACACAAGAAACCAGGGACACTGCTTAGTTCTTTCCAGGGATAAGCAGGGAAGAAGACTTTTCACCTAATATCTTTCTGTTCTCTTGAAAATTTTCGTCAGGAACATGCATTAATTTTCTTTTTTACTTTTAAATTTTTTATTTATATTTTTAAAAATTTTGTTAGAGTGTAGGTAATTAGGCTTATATATTTTTTTTTTGATGGAGATACCGGGGGTTGAACCCAGGACCTCATGCATACTAGGCAGGCACTCTACCACTGAGCTATACCCTCCCCCGGGAGCATGTAATACTTTTGTTAAGATGGTTTAAAATAAAATTATACTCTGAAATTTTAAAATGTTAGGTATTGTTGCCCTCTCAATTAACAGAAGAGGAGCATGGCACCCAGAACTCACCTCCTCCAGGAAGTCCTCCTGATACCCAGGCACGCTGCCTCTCAGCCCCAGAAGGATCCCACTGCCTGCCACTGTTTGCTTGGCTGCCTCTCCCATGAAACTGGGAGCGCCTGTAGGGAAGGGCCTGTTGACTCACCCCTGAGTCCCCAGGGCCTCGCGCACAGCTGAGTGAAGGAATGAAGCTCAGAAAGGTTAAGCCACCTGCCCGAGATGACACAGTAAGTGGTTTTGCAGGGCGAGACGCAGGTCTCTGGACTCAGATTCCACCGCCCCCACTGCATCCCCACTTCTCCAGGGCAGGCCCCACCCTCCAGGTTGCAGGAACACGGTTCCTGCCCACTCGCCATAAGTTTCCAAAAGAGGCCACCTGGGAATTGTCCCAATAGCTGCCAGCCCTCAGGTGGCCGCTCTGGTATTTGGCGTTTGGGAGGAAAGGTTGCTCAGGCCCAGGAGGCAGCGGGGAGGCCCAAGGCGTGGGAAGTGCCCGGCAGCCCTCCAGGCAGGGCCACCGGGAAAGCCACAAAAACCCGGGCGGCTTGTCCTCCTACGCTGTCTTACCTGACGCTTCAAAACGGAGATCTCCGCCGTCTAAGTTTAGGCACGAACTTTTCTTATATGGCAGAGGCCCCGCCAGGCAGAACAGGGGCCACTGCCTGGGCTATTTTGCTGATGAGAAAACTGAGGATGGGAGAGGTTTCAGGCCTCGCTCAAGATCACAGTGGTATGTAGAAGAGCCGAGCATCAGGTGGGCCCTTCGGAGTATAGAATGTGGCTGTGTGCACACGGGTGCCTTGTGCTCGACGTGGCTTGGAGTCAGACTGCCTGGGTCCCTAGTCCCTCCTGACTCACAGGCTACCTGAGGATTAGATACAGAAGGCATTCAGGTCAGGGCCTGGCACAGGGCAAGACTGTGGCTGTCGGTGCTTTGCAGGGATGGATTTTCAGGGTGTGTATGTCCTTTACTGGTGACCTTCCCAACGTCTGCCCACTTGCCCTTTAGGAAAAATCAACGGCTCTCTCCCCCATCGCAGCAAGAGTTGGGACCAGGCTTCAGAACTGCCTGGGAGAGGAGGGGGGCCTCCAGGAGCTCCACCCATCTCATGGGCAGCACGTGGCCTGGCTGCAACCCTTTCGCCCTGCTGGCGAGCCAGCCTGCCCGTCCAAAGGCCAACGGCCAGCCTGTGGCCCAGCAGCGCTGCCCGAGTGCCGGGCCTGTCCAGAGCAGGCTGACTGCAGCCCCGCTCTGTGCTTAGCAGACGTGTTCTCGGCTGACACTCACCATGGCAAGCATCATCCGGTGCCGTAAAACCAAGGAGCAGGAAGCACATGTCACAGTCTTATATGAAGGGACTTCAGGAAAATGAGCTCATCCTCCTCCGGTCTCCTTTTAAAGAGCTATCCTTCAAGTCATGACCTCAAAACTTTTTTGCTCACATAAGCCTTAAAAATTTGGGGGAGGAACCCCTGACGTACTCCCTCGTGTATTTTTAAGTTGACCCTCTCGGGTTTTCATCTTAAATTCACATAGCTGCAACTTCCCAAGTGTTGACAATACTGACATTTTGAAATATAATGTTTACATCACTCTTTTAATTAGAATCAATGGAATCTAAATTCCATAGCAATTTGATACCCACTATCATCCACTTACAAATTTGTGAGCAAGCTCTTTGACAATCAAACTTAGTTTGTTTCTTTGCTTCTGTGGCTTTATATTTCCTTTCTTCTCCCCTCAGAATTTTGTCCTAATTTAATAAAATATACTTTTGTGCTTAAGGTATTTTACTGTTGTGCAATCATTATTTTCTCTAACAAAAATCCTTACATAAATTGAAATTAATATCCTTTGACTCCAAGGCTCTATGAGCTTAAAAAACTTACTTGTGGGTTAAGTTATCATTACCAAAATACTTGGTAAAAAATGTCTTCTGTTATACATTTCAATACATAGTTATTGAACATAAAAGTAAAAATTCACTTGAAATTTGTTAATACCACCAATAGAGCTCGCTGAACTGGCTCATGGCGTCTACAGATGTGTATTGCTTATAGATAACGAGACATGGTTTAAGGTAGTTTTATTCCTCTTTTTCGTATTTATAGATAATAAGCATGGAAATAATTCATCCATATAAATATGTCTATGGAAGGGAAGAAATTTTGTTATAGAAATGTCACTTAATTCTTTGGGGTTTTTTTTTTCCTCGCCTTTTTCCTGTAAAACTATTCATTTTATTTATTGAAATAACTATTATTTTCAGCTTTCCAGTGTCCTGCTATTTTAAGTCTGGGTTTTGTTTCTTTAATTGAAGTATAGTTGGTTTACAATGTTGTGTTAATTCCTGGTATAAAGCATAGTGATTCAATTATACATACACACACATATACATATATATATTCCTTTTCATTTTCTTTTTTATTATAGGCTATTACAAGGTATTAAATATAGGTCCCTGTGCTGTACAGTAGGACCTTGCTGTTTGTCTATTTTATATACAGTAGTTAGTATCTGCAAATCTCAAACTCCCAATTTATTTCTCCACCTCCCCTCTCCCCCCGGTAACCACAAGTTTGTTTTTCTATTTCTGAGTCAGTTTCTGTTTTATTTTTTATTTATGTATATATATATTTTTTAATTTGGGGGGAAGTAATTAGTTTTACTTATTTATTTATATATATTTTTAGTGGGGACGTACTGGGGATCGAACCCAGGACCTTGTGTATGCTAAGCGTGCACTCTACCACTTGAGCTATACCCTCCCCACCCAGTTTGTTTTGTAAATAAGTCCGTTTGTGTCAGTTAATTTTTTGAACTCTTTCAAAGATACGTGGCCTCCCCAAAATTGCACAATTATGACTCATTATCTAAATTACTTTTACTGATCGTTTGATTAGACTCTCCTCAATTTGTTGGAAGCCACCTGGTTTGTACAGCGATTTGTCACCTAGTTGTAGAGTCCCTCACTGTCTCAGTTCCTGGGGAAGTGCACCAAAAAGAGTGGACAGACAGTCATCCAGGAGCTGGTGATCATACCTGTTACTCTCTCATTAAAGTCAACTTGTTTAAATTCAGAGATAATTGGAGAAAGTTTGATGGTGTTAAGTTCAGCATAGCTTTCCCCAAATAATCATTAAATGCTCTTGTTGTGTGCTTCATGTATATTCTCATCAAAATCTCAGAGCTACAGATTTAGTTCATTCAATTTAGGGAGAATATCCACCACGTAACCAGATGGCAAAGCCGGTCCTCACGTCTACCCATCAGACTATCAGACACGCCTTTTCCAAGAAGAAGAATCTGGCTTCATCTTTCAATTAAAAGTGGCAAAGGTCCTTCCCTGGACGTGTTCGGATGGCAGTGACTCCTTGTTACTGATATGTCTGCAGCCCTATTAAGTTAGTCAGCTAAGCAACCTACACGTGGTTCTTATTACCCTACTGTCCCCTCCATGTTACCAGACGCAAGTTCATGTGCCCGACGCACAGTGAGACCAAACAGACTGAAAGGTCCGAATTTGGAGCAGAGAAAGGTTTACTGAAAGGTCAAGCAAGGAGAACAGGGGGCTTGTGCTCAAATACCCCCCAACTCCCTAAAGGGTTTCAGCAAAGCATTTCTAAAGGCCGGGTGAGGGAGGGGCGCCCCAGGGCTTGTGGTCAGATGCAAACAATTCTCTGGTTGGTTGATGGCGAGGTGATAGGGTGGTTAATGTTATCAGTACTTAAGCACCAGAAAGTCTGGGGGCTACGTGCTCATGATCATTGGGGAGTTGATTTCTTCCATCCCCTGGAAATACTCAGGAAATGTGCATCAGGTACTTTATCGGGGTACCTCAGAGAGGAGCTAAAGCAGAGGATATGGAGGAGGGGTCGTCCTGGGGAGGCCCCGTAGTGTCCTGCTCGATTACACCCACGCGGTGTTGCCAGCTTCCGAGGGGAGGCATC
The DNA here is from genome assembly GCF_048564905.1 of Vicugna pacos. Taxonomy (NCBI): domain Eukaryota; kingdom Metazoa; phylum Chordata; class Mammalia; order Artiodactyla; family Camelidae; genus Vicugna; species Vicugna pacos. The sequence continues at coordinate 117,875,301 of NC_132988.1, forward strand.
CCCTGGCAGGCCAAGGACAAAGGCAGCTCTGTCCTGTCCCCCAGCCCGGTGGCTACCAAGTGTCAGTGTGCAGGCCCGACTGCTTACCACACAGTCCTCCCCTCCTACCTCCAGGCCTTGAGGGTGGACTCAGGCTCGAGCTTGGACAGCTGATCCATTTTCCTGCTGCAGAAATACGCCTGGAGCCTTCAGAAGCTTTCCGAGCTGTGCCTGGAGCCCAGCCTGGCAGTCAGCAAGGAAAGGGGCCAGGAGGTGCAGGAGGGGTGTTCAGGGCTCTGATTCACAAAGAGCTGGGCAGCCCGTCTGAAATGGAGAAGCTGAAACGCCTGAGTGACATTGGGGGAGGCCTGCAGGGCGGGGCTGGGCGGCTGCCTGGGGCACCGGCTGGTGGGGGGGCCACAGTGCCCCCTGACCCATCGCCACTTCCCCACGACCAGCAACCAGCGTGTCCAGGGGAGGAAGCACAGCCCCTGTGACTTGTATCTGCATAGTTTTACTTTTGCATTTATTTGTTTATTTTTTGTTGGAGGATAGTTGATTTACAGTGTTATATTAGTTTAAGGTGTGCAGCATGGTATTTAGTATGTTTACAGATTAGACTCCAGTTACATTTATTTATTTTAACTATCTAACAAAGTACATTTTTTTGTCATATCACCTGTCTACATAGATTTAGCACAGTGCTTGCTTCTGAGTAAGGAGTCAATACAATCTTAGATATTTTTTCATCAATCTAAATATGAATAATGGTAATGGTGGTTTTAAAACACAGCCCTGAAATTCCTTGATACTTCTTGCACTGAGAGGTGGGGTCCATGGGGCTGCCTGTTGACCAAAAGTGGGCTCGTGGCTGCTTCAGCCAAAACAAAGGAAGCCAGCCTGGTGTTAAGCGGTAGAACCTCTCTAGGCCTCATACCTCCTCTATAAAATGAAGTGATGGAGGTAACTTTCTCAGGGATGCTGGGAAGCATTTCAAGGGAGCAAACATGGGTCAGTGCCAGGCCCAATAAGCCCTCCTTGGGGTGCTATCCCGTGGCCTCTCCAGGCAGGACCGTCCCTGTGCCCCTCTGTGGTCCTCGGCCCATAAACCCACTTCCTCTCTCCCTCAGACACGCACACACACACACACACACACACTCTCCTGCAATCAACTGTTCAACAAATCTTTACTGAGCACATGTGAGCCCAGGGCAAGCTACACCTGGGAATGTGAGGTGGCCAGAACACCCTGACCTCATAGCGGGGATGCAGGTGTTGAGGGAAAAATAACGCAACCAGCGATTTCACCACCGCTGTGCCCAGGGCACTGAAGGGACGTTCTGCGCAAGGGGAGCTCGCAGCAGCCGGCAGGTCAGGAAGCGTGTCCCGCAGAGAAAGTGGGTCAGTGTGCTGTGCAGAGGCAGGGAGCAGGGCTGGCAGGGGAAGGAGGGGATGAGATGTGGGCACGTAGCTGAGAGTCCCCGACCGCAACCCTTCGGCACCCGCACCCCTGTTCCCCTCGCCATTCTCAAGTAAACAAAAAAAGAGTCAGCCTGAATCCATGTGTATGAAGTTCAGAAACGGGCAAAAACCAACTCACGGGGATGCTTTGGGAGGGCGAGGGGACTCGATTAGAAAGGGATGTGAGGGCAGTGGGTTCAGGTGCCGGAAATGCGCTTTACCCTGATTGGATCGGTGGTTACAGAGTGTCTACATTTCGAGAAACTCATCGAATACTTAAGCTCTGTGCATTTTGTTGCATGAAACTGTCCCTAAAAGAAGAGAGAGGGAAGGAGGGAGGGAGAAAGGTAGGAAAGAAGAAAGAGGGAAGGGAGGGAGGGAGGCCGGAAGGGAGGGGGGGAGGCCGGCAGGGAGGAAGGGAAGAAAAGTCTGTGATAAGATAATATGAGATGAGGTTTTAAATTTTTTTAATTAAGAAAAAATATAATGTGAGATGAAGTATAAGAAAAATGAAATAATAGTAACTGCACCTGCTTGTTTAACCTTTCTAAACCTCAGTTTCTCCATCTGTAGAACTGAATACTCACTTGGAAATCTGCGCACGGGACCCACCCAGTCGCTTGTCCCCAGCTCTGGACCTCACCACCCTCACCGTAAACCCGGATGAGGGACCGATGGCAGCTTAGAGAGGCTCCTGTGGGCTCTGGAAGGCTCTCTGCCCAAGACAGGCCTCCCTGCCCTGCAGCCACCTTGGCCATGTCAACCTTTACAACCCTGCTTTGCTTTCTGTAGTGCAGTATCTGCAGCTGGGCCATACTCACCTCCGTCTCACTGGGACCATGCTCTGTCGTGGGGTCAAGGCTCAGCACCATCTACCCTGGTGTCTCAGAACCCTCTCCCTGCTTCCACCTCACAGGGACAGTGGTGACAACTGCATGACAAGGTAATCCCGGGATCGTGTGCATCCCTGGAAAGCACCACAATCCTATTCCTTCCGTACACCTTGACCTTGGCCTGATTCCAGGCCCTGGTCAGGGTACTGAGGATACACGGGGTGATCACAACGTGACTTTCACCTTGGAAAGAGAGTCAGGTCTGTGACAAGGGAAGAAGGGGTCTGGGGAGAGGTTGGACACAGCAGTAGAGGCCAGAGGGTGAGGGCCGTGCAGGTCCCAGCAAGAAGTCTGAATTTTACGTGTCCACACCAGGGGCACGGGAGATTATTAAGCCAGGGAGTGGGAGAGCCATGGAAGAAAGACAGTAGCCCAGATTGCTGCCTCCCTGCTGTCTAGTCCTCCCTTCTTCCTTTCCAGTAAAACCCCGATTTAAATGTCTCACCAAGGACTACGTTTCCCAGCCTCCTTTGCAGCCAGGTGTGGTGTGTGACCTTGTTCTGTGCAGTGAGCCACAGGAGAAGTTGGTAAAGTGGGGGGGTTTGCAGAAATCTCATTAAAGAAGGGAACAGAGAGCTGACGAAAGCTTACTGTGCCCATCTTCCCTTCCTCCTGCTTTACACCTGGGATGAAGACATGATGGTTGGAGCTCCAACAGTTATTTTGGACCCTGAGGTGACCTCTAGCTTAGAGGCCTGGGCTCAGGAGGACAGAGCAAAGAGATAAGTTAGTTGTTCCTGACCCCAAGCCAGTGGCCAGTAGTCCAAGGCTGTCTGGCTGACTGGTGGCTTAACCCTTTGTCTGTCCCAAGCAGAAATGCCTTCAGCTTTTCACACCCCATTCAGAACTCTTGATACCTACCTCCTAACACCTCTCCCCAACTACCTCCCCATCTCTGTCAATGTACCACCACCCCTAGTTTCTTAGGCCAGAACATGGGTGTCATCCTCCACCCCTCTGTCTCGTCTGTAAGCCCCATGAGCAGTGCCTCTGAATAAACCTCTAATCAGCCCACTTTCGCTCTCCTCCACATTGTCCGTCTGACCGGGCGGCTATCCCCTCCCACCTGGGATGCTCTCTCTGATTCTACACCCCTCCTGGCAGCCTCAGTGGTGCTTTAAAAATGTTAATCAGATCATGTTCCTGCCCTGTGACTTCCCACTGAACTTGGAGAAGAATCTGTGCTCCTGACCTTGACTTCCAAGGCCAACCTTTCCTCCCTCAGCTCCTGCCACTAACCCCCAGTCTGCAGATAAGGACACGAGGCATGGTGACGACCCTGCCAGGAGCCCCTGGTGCGAAACCCGGGTGAGTGAGATGGTGATGAAACAATGAGGCTGTTTCTCTCCTCAGGGACTCCCCACGTGCTGTTCCCTCTGCCTAGCTGCTCTTCCCTTCACTCTCCGTTCAGTTTAGTCCTGATTAGTCTTTGGACCTCACTCAAAAGTCATTCACTCAGAGAAGCCTTTCTTGAGTCCCCCAACCCCCTAATTTAGTTGGTCCCTTGTTATATTCTTACAGCCAGTGGTGTGCTGGTGAGCAGGGGGTAGAGGGTGGGGTGGGGAGAGCCCTAATTTGCAGCATTTGACAATGTCCACGGTGCAAATACTCCCACCAAAGCCAATTTCAAGCCAACGTGACTTCATGAGCCAACTCCTTGAGTCACAGCGCACTGAGGACACAGGAATCATCACTTACACCGTATCTGCATCTTTTCACCATCAGTCTTTCCCGTCGGTCTGGAAGGTGTCTGCTGTAGTCACCATCACATACCCAGGGTCTAGCACTGTGTCTGCTGCATCATGGGCCCCAGGTCAGCACTTAAGGAATGAACAGAAAGAAGAAAGGGGAGATGAACCTGGGACAGGACCTCTGTTTCCTCCTGTGTCAGCCAGGGTCCGCAGAGAAATGGAGACGCATTTCAAGGAATTGGATGATGTGATTATAGGGTCTGGCTGGGACAGTCTGCAAGCTGCAGACTCAGGCAGGAGCTTCCATCCACGGGCGGAATTTCTTCCTTCTCAGGGAAACCTCAGTTTTGCTCTTCAACTGATTAGACAATGCCCACCCACATGATGGAGCTGATCTCTTTACTTGAGTCCACTGATTGTTGCTGCACACCACATCAACAGAAGCGTTCACAGCGGCACCCACCAGCATGTTTGACTGAGTAAATGAGGACAGGAGCCTGGCCGAGTTGACACATAAACACTGACCAACACATTCGTCTTAGGTGAGAATTCTTTTCCTCTCTGAGGTCCCTGCTGTAATCATTTCTCCCCAGAGTGTGCCCAGTGTCTTTAGAGTGTCTGGGGTGGCCAGTCACCCCACATCCAGGGAGCTTCCTGATGCACAGTGAGGCCTGCATCCTGAGAGCACGGCCACTCTTTCCTCTCTCCCAACTCTGGAGGGAGTAGCCCATCTCAACTGGCTGTCAGGGGAGGGGATTCTAGTGTCTGTGTGTAGAGCCCTGGTTGGGAGCCCCTGTCCTGAAACTGACAGGCTGTTTCATGGCACCAAAGCTGGGGGCCTGTGGGAGGCTGTCGGGGACACACAGGAAACTGAAGACTGTTAAGCCCAGAGCACTTTTCAGGACCCAGCTGGCCCTTCCCATCTCCCTTTCCTCCCGCTGGCATGGAGCTGGGCCCCCTTCCTTTCCTCCCTACCTGGCCACTGCCCACTCCTTCCCTGGGGACCAATGACACCCACCCTTCTTTTTCTAAAGGGACACAGCAGGATACGGGCAGAGTCCAAGGTTCAGGGCTTTCAGGGTCATTATCCCCGCCCTTGGTCCCTCTCAGAGAGGATCCTGGGCCCATCAGAGACTTCCAGCTTCTCCTTTCGTCACCCTGAGCTTGTCAGATATCCTTGTCCTCATGACCCCTGCCCTTCCTCCTAGAAGGCCCCTCCACAGGACAGAAGGAGCCTGTTGGCACAAGTTGTGCTCCCCTGAGTCCTGTCTTCATAGCTCACGTGTTTGAGGCATCCTCCCCAGGCATCGCCTATCCTCCTGCCATCTGGGGACCCCTCCCATGGCCTTGAGCTCTTGTCCTAGATGACGCTGGGCCCCAGAGCAGGATGAGAAGGGCCTACCTCTTCAGAGACAGCGGGAAATACTTTTCCTGTGTTGAGCTCAACATGGACATGGAGTAGCCTCTTCCAGAGTGATGAGTTATGCTGTTTCCCAAAAAAGGAATCAGGCTCAGGGAGATTAAGCAGCTTGCCCAGTCACAGAGTGGAGTCGGGACCTAGTTTAATTTAGCGCTGACACTTCAGGCCACCTGTTTAGCACCAACCCCCATGCGGGTCTGCTCCAGCGGGGCGGGCCATACAAAGCTCCGTTCCCCTGGGCACTGAATCCAAGTCGGGTGAATACCAGAGCCCTCCCGGCCATGCAGAATTCTGAGGATCATCTGCCCTCCTAGTAAATCTCTCTAATCAGGATGCCTGACGGCTGCAAGGCAGGGTCACAGGGCAAGGAAGGGGACCCCAGCCCAGTCAGGGTGCCTAAAGATGCACTGGTCTGCTGTCCTTGCTGGGAAGAGGATTTTCCGGAAGAAAGGGCTTTACATGCTCCTTCTTATTTGACATGGCCACGAGGAAGAACAGGCATTATGCCCATTTTACAGATGAAACTGAGGGCATTATTTGTCCAAGGTCACACAAATGGTAAGTGGTAGAGGCAGGTCTATCTTCATTCTTTGAACCATATCACACACTCTTTGCAGAAGCTTGTCCCAAGCCCGCCAGAAGTGATCTTCATTCCAGAAGGGGCTTGAAAATCTACAACCAAGCTCGTAACCAGAATTTAACTCTGTCCCAAAGGAGGGTGACTGTGGACGTGATTATTTGTCTCTGCTGCACAGACCCCTGGCTCCCCCGTCCTGGGCTCCCTGCCAGGTCCACAACCCTCCTCTGCTCCCTACCCAGTCTGGGCCAGAGCAGCTGCGGCCAATACAGACCAATATGGGCCCATTTCCAAGAGCTGCATGTAGTGCTGATAGCAGAGGCCCCAGGCCAGGCCCAGCCCAGGATGGAGCACCCCAACACCCCAACTGTCCTGGGAGCCCATCGCTCAGCCTGGCTTGCTCCCCAAGAGTGGTGGGTCTCCAGGTGCAGGTGATGACGCATGTGTGGGTGGTGGATGGAGCCTGGAGTTAGCAGCATGACTGTGGGTGTGTCACCCCCTGGGCCTGCTTCTTCCTAGCGTTTCAGGTGCTGTTGTTGGTAGCCGACATCCCTCTCTGCCGCGCCCTGGGTCAGTCACTTTACAGAGATAACCTCGTGTAATTCTCTAACAACCCAATAGGCAGCTACTATTATCACAACTATTATCACCTCCATTTTACAGACAGGAAAATGAGGACCAGAGAGCTCAAGTGACTTGCCTTAGGTCATACAACTAGTAAGTGGCAGAGCCAGGCTTTGAACCCAGGCAGTCTGGCTCCTGGGCCTGCACTCTGAGCCCCTCCACTCCCTGTAGCTCCTGAGTCCAGCTGTGGTGGGAGGAGCATGGACTGTAGAGGAAGTTGTAGAGGAAGCCACCCCTACCCATCTATGCCTTAGTTTTCTCATCTGTAAAGTGGGAAAGAGGATGCCTCCCTTACCCACCTACTGAAAGGAGCATTCATTCAATAAATCCCTAACAAGGAGCTACCATGTGCTAGCCAGTCCAGTTCCAGGTGTCAGGGATGGAGTAGGGAACGGCACAGATAAACCCTGTCCTCTCTGCACTGGCATCCGAGTAGGGGAACAACAGATGGTGAACAAATGAGCAAGAATATTCTAGATAGGACTGAGTGATGTGAGAGGTGTGGACACTCAGAGCGAAATACAGTGGCTCTATGAATGAGCCTGTCCTCCATGGAAGGGATATCGAGAGCCCAGCACAACATCTGCTCAGGGTATGTTAGGATCATTGTGGTTAATGTGCTTTTGTCCTTATTTGCCAAGTGCTTTCATCTGTACCATTTGATTTTGTCCTGCCCAGGACCTGTACAGTAGGTTTTATTACTTCCATCTTATAGATGAGGAAACTGAGGCCCAGAGAGGTTAAACAACTTGCCCAACATCACACAGCTGGTAAGTGGGACAACTTGAATTCCAAAAAGCCCTCTGATTCTAAGTCCAGGGCCTCCTGTTCCTGAGGGAACACAGCATGTTATAGGATTTAAATACACTGAAAGTTCTTCTTTTACGAGTTTAGATTCAAATCAGTGATACCTGGTGTCGGGGAGTAGAATTCCTTCATGTATTCGTCCCACCTTGTTCTAGGTCCGTCCCAGGAGCCCTCGGGTGGGTGTGGTGGGGATGGGACCCTGGAGATAAATGAGCTGTGGGGGACCCTGCCTTCCAGGAGCTCAGGGTGTAATGAGGGCAGCTCAGATCCAGGAGCCAGAATCCCAGTGATGCTTTGGGGTGCCCCAACAAGCTATGGGTGAACACCCTTTCCACATTGGCACTGATTAAATACCTCCCATTTGACAGGGCAGGGCAGGGCTGACCCTGCCTTCTGGTTCTGGGCCTGTCACTCCCTTGCCATGTGACTTGGAGAAAGGCCCTGCCCTCTCTGAATGTTAGGGTACCACGAGGGGACAGGCTGTCTGGTGTGGGCTCCTCCAGTCTGACATTGGTGACTCCCAGAGGAACTGGAGCCCATCGGCTCCATCCCTCCCTAATGCTTGTCCAGAGGATATGGGGCACCCCTAGAGACAGCCTCAGTGCACCTGGCATGCCTGGAGCCTGGGACACTTGCCTGGGGCCGGGTCCCCGGAAGCCAAATGGATCTGAATACAGATTTTGGGGTCCAAAGCCGGGGCTTGGCTCCTGGTTCTGCCACCAGCTAGCTGTATGACCTTGGCCAAGTCACCCAGCCTCTCCGAGCCTCAGTTTCCTCATCCCTAAAATGAGGGTAGTATTTGCAGGGAACCTAGCACGGTGCCCGGTAGCTGGTCAGTCAGTGAGCAGAGGTTAACACTGACAATTACGAGCTGATGACGACAGAGGGTGGAGCATGAAAGCTTCATTTGTGAGCACAATAAGTGCCAAAGCACGCAGCCCCACACAGGGACTCCGTGATGGTGTGTGTGCGTCTGTGTGACTGTGTGTGTGTAAATATAAATACAAACATGTATTCTCATAGCAACCCCTGGCTTGCTCTGCTTTCTGTCTGTTGCCATCTATCTAACTATGTGCCTATAGAGGGACAGAGAAAAGGAGAGAGGGAAGGATTGGGTGGAAAGAACAGCCACGTTGCTGACTTCAGGGAGGGTGGCCGGCTGGCTATCTGGGGATAAGGGCTGGATCGGCGCTGAGTAAATACTCCATCTGTGTTTTGAATTTTGATTCATGCAACTGTTTTGCCTCTTTAAAGTATCCTTCGAATTAGACTCAGCTATCTACCCTGGTTATCATTCCATCCTCAGGATGACCTGCAAGAGAGAGCTAGACTCCTGCCTGTGTGGCAGACGCGGTGACGTGACTTGCTCAAGGTCTCTCAGGGAAAAGGTGGCAAAGCTGGTCCCTGAGCGCAGCCGTCTTACGGGGCGGCCCGGAGCCTGCAGCTGTGCCCCAGAGGAGAAGCCCCCGCGGCCGCTCCTGCCGGCCCCTGGCTGGGGCAGCACCCGCAAGTGTCTTCGCTCGTCTGGCAGGTCCCACTGGCCTGGTTTGAGAATTTGCCCCGCAGGCCTCAGCTCTGCAGGGGGAAGAAGTAAAAATAGCTGGGCCCAGCGGCCAGCGGCTGGGCTGCGGGCAGCAAGACATGCCTTTCCCATGACTTGGGTTCTGCAGAGCAGAGGCCCTCCCTGCCCTGCTGGGTGCCCTGGGCCGCACGCCTGCCGGGTAGAGCCGACTCAGGCACAGCTGCCTGGGGCGCGGGGCACGCCGGGAGCAGCACCGTGGGGTGGGGGCCCCGGGGCGGGGTAGCAAAGGCTGGGTGCAGTGGACCGTGCAAGAGAGGCCTCTGGCCCAGCCACAGGGGCGGGGCAGGGAAGGCTTCCAGAAGGAGGTCACATGGGAGCACACAGGAGTTAAGAAGGCGGGGTGTGTACGGAGCGCATTCCAGGCAGTGGGAACCGCATTTGCAAAGGCTGAGAGGTGTAACAAATATAACCCTTCAGGAGGTGCAAATGGCTGGGTGATCTGGAGGGTGGGGTCTGGTTGGGACAGGAGTCAGGGTCCGGCTGGGAAAGCAGGCAGGCCCCATGATGGGGACAGGGTGAGACTGTGGAGCAATGGGGAGCCAAGGGAGGATGTGGGGCAGGGGGTGATATGTCAGGTCAGAATCTTAGAAGACTGGGGATTCCTGAACTCAATGAGACAATCACACTGAGGCTGAGACCCCACTGTCAGTCAGGTCCCTGCGTGTTCCTGCCACAGATGCTACTGAGGCCTCTTTTACCAACTTCGAGTTTCTGGCACCTGCGGCTCTTCTCCAGACAGCTCTCTCTGGCTGCCAGAATTAATGCCCCCTCCCTACCTCCTGCCACTGCCAGCAGGAGACCTAGCCCCTTGGGTGGGGTGACTGATCACCAGGTGATCCCTGGCCACTGGTTTGATGACACACCTGCCTGGCTTCCCTATTCCCCTGCCAGCCTTTCCTAAGGTCACCTGCTATGTGGGTATCCTGTCACTGCTGTAGTAAGTGACCCGAAAGTTAGCAACCGAAACAACATACTTTTATTATCTTACGGTTCTGGAGGTCAGAAGTCTGGCACGCATGTCTCTAAATCAAGGCATCTTCAGAGCTGATTCTCTCTGGAGGCTCTTGGGGAGAATCCATTTCCTGGCCTTTTCCAGCTTCTAGAGGCTTCCTGCGTTCCTTGGCTCATGGCCCCTTCCTTCATCTTCAAAGCCAGCAGGTCAAGTCCTTCTCACATGCCTGTAACCTTATTCATACACGCCAAGTTCCTTTTGCCGTGTAATGTAACAGATTCACAGGTCCCTGGGATTAAGAAGTAGATACCTTTGGGAGCTCTTATTTCTGCTGACCTCACCTCTGTAATAAGCCATTTGCACTGACTGCTCACCCCGGGGTCTGCTGGGGGCCCCAAACCTTAATCCTGGTCCCCTCACTCCCCTCCATGTACCCCAACTCCAGCTGGCACCACTCCCCCTTCTCTGAGAATATTGGCAGCTTCGCCTCCAACAGACATTGCGTTTTCCTGACCTTTCACCCTGAATTACCTCCTCCAAGTCTGCATCTCCTGACCAAGGCCTCGCCCATGCCCCTGGGAGTCGCTCTCTAATTAGGACAATTGAGGTAAAAGGCCAGGCAGAGAACTGAAGCAACACTTGGGATGGAGAAGAGGGCACAGCTCTGGTCCTGCCAGAGCTGGGTTCAAACCCCGCCTCTGCAGCCTGGGAGACTTGCTGGTGCTTTCAGAGCCTCAGTCTCCTCACCTGACAAAGGGGGTGAGGGGCCTCCAGGGGTCACTAAGCAGGTTAGAGAGTTGACAGTTGGGACGTGCCTGGCACACAGTAGGCTCTCAGGAAACAAGAGCTGTTGTCAGTGACCAGGTGGTTCTAGCCTTGGTCATTGCCATCTCTTTACAGGAAACAATAACGATAAATGCATAAGTACTTTGTTAACACCCTGAACTGCCAATCTTATTAGGGGGAGAAGAAGTTTGTTTGGGTGGTTTCCTGGATGCAGAGAACCAGCACCAGCTGATTTCTCCAAGCCTGGTGCAACTGACAATTATCCCAGACAGCGCCCGCACTGCCAAGGAGGTGGCTGACATGTTGGGGTAGCACGGGAGGAGGGGGCTCTTTGGAGGACCCACAAGCACCTTTGCTTCAAAAGTGGGCCCTGTGCCAGCCATGAGGGTAATGAGGCCAGATGGTCTTGAGGTAGAAATTCTATTCACCCCCAAAATGCTATAAATCAACGCACAGATGGGGAGGGTGTCTGACTTACGTCAATTCCCCCTTCAGGTAAGACTTCCATGGACCACATGTGCTCTTTTCCATTTGACTGTGAAAATTAGTTAGATGACGGATTTTGATGTTTTTTAGCATTAAACTGATGTGCTGTCCCTGTGAATATTGTTAGATATCCCCTTGATCATGTCAACTAGACAGAATATAGTTTTTTTAGACTTTTTTTCAAAAGAGATGTATGAAATATGAGTTTCCACACGACTCCTGAATGGGTTTTATTGTTTTGTTTTTCAAAAGATGTCTTGGAGGAACATCTACTTCACAGGAACAACTGGGCACCTTTTGCAACTGGATGGACTGTAGAGACTTCTGATGACTTTCTCCATCTTCCTCCCCAGGACAGCCAGAACTGACCCCCCCTTGGTGGCTCACTTCCTGCTTCTAGGAATGCTTGGGACAAGCCAGGGACTCGGCAGCGGTGGGTCGTGTGAAGGTCCCCTGTGACTCTGTAAGCACGCCACGCTCAGCCCCGCGGATGGAAGCAGCCCAGGCACACGAAGAATATGTGGCTGAGGGAGACCGGGCTTTAGAGCCAGAGCGTCTCGGTCCCAGCTCTGCCACTTCCTGGCCGTCGGACCTTGGGAAATGTTGCCATTTCTCTCTGCTTCCGTAAACGGGATGGCACCAGCACCCACCTCACAGGGCTGTGATACAAAGTCTGGAGACGTGCACATGGTATGCAGAGGACACTCATTTTTACCCTGTTTATGAGGCCTCTGTGGCTCCTTTAGTAAACAGCAGGCAAATTAATTGATAATAAAATAGCAGGACAGGGACACCATTTTGCAAATGAGGAATGAGGCTTAAAAAGAGACAGCCCATAGCAGCATAATTCACAACAGCCAAAGTGCAGAAGTAACCCTAGGGTCCATCGATGGATGAACGGATAAGCAAAGCAGACCCGTACAACGAATCCTATTCAGCCTTAGAAAGGAAGTTCTCACACCAGCTCCAACGTGAGCGGACCTTGAGGACATTATGCTAAGTGAAATCAGCCAGGCGCAAAGGGATAAAGCCTGGTGATTCTCCTTGTATGAGGTCCCTGGAGGAGTCAAACTCATAGAGACAGAAAGTACAACGGTGGTTGCCAAGGGCTCAGGGGAGATGGAATGGAAGTTACTGTTCAATGTGTAGTTTCAGCTTTGCAAGACAAAGACTATGGAGATGGTGGTGGTGAAGGTTGCACATTATGAGTATATCTAATACCACCCAACTGGATACCTAGAAATAGTTAAGATAGAATGTTTTATGCTATGTGTATTTTACTACAATTAATTTTTTTTTTCAAAAAGTAAAAGAAATGACCCAACTTGCCCAGGTCCCTCTGCTGGAAAGCATGAGAGGCAGGATTCAGATTCAGGAGAGAGTGACACCCCCCCATCACAAACCTCCCTGCTGTATGTCTGTTCAATGGGTAAGATTTGGGGGGAAAGGGTGGCATCCAGAAAAATTGCTGAGAACTTTACCGAGGTGACGTGGGAGAGAGGAACAATCAGTGGGCGTGAAGGAGAATGGGGCATCAGACAACTTCTGCTGTGTGAGCTTGGGCACACCACTCACCCTCTCTGGGCTCCTGTATGAGGGTTAGGTCAGGAGGGCATCCAGGTCCTTCCAGCTCTAAGGTCCAGGCAGGGGTGAGATGGGATGTCCAGGGACGTTCTGACAGTTCGAACAGGCCTGAGTGCCCTCCCCCTGCAAGGATCCTGGCTGGGCACTGGAAATTGCTTTTCCCTTGGGCCCCTATCATGTATCAAGCTCCGTTATGGGCCAGGTCCCTGCCCTGGGACTGAAGTCCTATAGGGGAAGACAGAAGATAGACAAGTAAATAAATAGGAATAAATCCCATGAAGAAAGAAACACGGATAATAGGGTAGGGTGTTTTTCAGCGGCAAGGCCAGCAGAGTTCCCAAGAAGGGAAGGCAATGTTCTGGTTGGTGTCCCAGGAAGGCATCCTGGAGGAGGTGGCATTCGGGCGGACCTTGAGCCTGGTTCCACAAGACCTTACTGAGCACAGACTGTGTCTGCCGGCCAGAGGTGCTAGAGATAAAGGACTCAGGAGGCCAGTCTTGTGGGGAAGACAGACATGCAAACGCATCACCATATAGCTACAGGGCAGGAGAGAGGGGTTCAGGACAGGCAGGGCAGTTGGATATTCCCGCCACTGAGTCTCCCAGTCTGAGCTGAAGGGGCCTTAGGGATCTGCCACCCAGTCCAACTTCCCCACGTGGGAAGCAGAGGCTGAGAAGCAAAACCACCTGCCTTTGACTGGCAGCTTGCTCGGTGGCAGGTTCTATGCTGTGAGCTTTACCTGGCCATCTTCTCACCTAAGGTTGCTTCTTTTTGGAAGATGCCAGCTTTCTGCTAAGGATACTTAAGCATTGTCATCAGACTGTGACATAATTACAATACATAAACACCAGTATAATGTCCATCTTAATAAGCATCCATTATATCCATTTTCCCTGTAAACACCATAGCATCAAGAGCTGTTACTAACAATTCTGTCTCTTAGGAATGATCCAAAGCAGGCTGTAAATCTCTGGCATCCTCTAATCTTTATTTGTTCATTCAACAAATATTTATTTTGAGTGTCTGCTGTGTGTGAGGCCCTGTGCTGGGACTGAGGTCCTGTAGTGCTAGGGCTGGGAATACAGCAGGGCCCACAGTAGACAGATGCCTGCCTGCCATCCTGAAATTCACAGTTAGAGCAGAGAAATAATAGAGCAAGGAAGCACATGATGATTAGTGCTAAGAAGGGAAAACTAGGTACCGTAGCTGGAAGGACAAGGGGTTGTGCTATTTTGTGACCGTGGAAGATTTTTAGGGCCACAATGTAGTGGGTTGAACAGTGCTCCTAAAAGATACCCTCACCCAGGACCTGTGAACAGGACCACATTTGGGAAAGGGGTCTTTGCCGACATAATTAAGTTATGAATCTCGAGATGTGTTCATCCTGGATTATCCAGACAGGGCTTAAATCTAATGACAAGTGTCCTTAGGAGAAGAAAAGAGTACACTGACACACAGAGACAGCCATGCGAAGGCCCAGAGGCAGAGATTGGAGTGATGTGTGGCCACAAGCCAATGAATATCTGGAATCATCAGGATCTGGAAGAGATAAGGGATTCTCTCTCAGAGCCCTCAGAAGGAGTGTGGCCCTGATGACACCTCGACTTTGGACTTCTGGAACTGTGAGAAAAATCAATTTCTGCTGTTTTAAGCCACCCAGTTTGTAGTCATTTGTTATAGCAGTTGGAAGAAACTAATACGCATAATTTCTGACTCAAGCTTGAAGGCAGTGAGGAAGTAATCATGCAGGTAGGTAGGAGAAAAGCATTAGAGTCGAGGAACAGCAAGTGCAAAGGCCCTGAAGTTGACTGGGCAGATGTGGGGAACAGCAAAAGCCAATAGATCTACACAGAGAGGTGTGGGGGGAGGGATGTGAGAGCAGGTCAGAAGCAGCCTAGTGGGAAAAGGACTTTGATGTTTACTCTGCACGACGTGAGAAATGGATGGGGGCTTGGGGTAGGAGGACAACAGGATCTAATGTGATTTATAATCAAACCACTCTGCTGGCTGTGATGAGACTAGACTGAAGGGTGGGGGGTGGCAGTCCACTTTGCATGACCCCCAAGTCAAACCCAATTCCAAAAGCATCATCAAGCTCTCACGTTTTACTCAAGTTTGGTAGGAAAACAGGATGGAGGGGACAGTTACATGGCATAGCACCCAGCAAATGCTACCCTCTTTCCCCTTTAAACATCTCAATCCCTTTCTGAATGCATTTCCCATAGAAACTCTGGGTTCTCTCTCTCCAGGCAAAGCCGCAGGAATGACTGCAGGTTTCCCGATGATCACTGTCAACATTATCTGCTTGTGGTTCAGGCTTTGTGCCAGCATGTTATATAGATTATCTGTCTTCCTCCAAACTCACAACAACCTAGGAGGTGGAACTATTATCCTCATTCCTATTTACAGATAAGAAAGCTAAGGCTCAGAGAGGGGCAGTTAATGCAACTGACGAGTGGAGGAGCCAGTCCTCTGAATGTGGGCGTTAATGTAAATTTCACTTCGAAGGGACTGAGGCGGCAAAGTGTCATGTCCATGTGTATTTGCAGGTGCACGAACTGGCAAAGGCCTCCACCAGCCACCTTTTCCACGGGGTTTTTACAGCGGCCTTGGAAGTGACCAAGTGCAGCCAGGAGATTCAACAGTGGTCTGACACCTGGTATCAGGAATTTCTAGGCCTCTGGGGTAGAGTCCAATGTGACTGGGACTCTGGCCTCCAGACTCCAACTGTAACCACCACCCTCCCTGCCTCCTCCTCAGGATGTGGTTTAATAAATGCACTCTTTAGCAAGCCTTCAGTCCCATAGTCCCAGACTTGCAGGGTTGGAGGGGCCCTTGGAGCTCATCCTGTCCAGGCCATACCAAGTGCCTCAACAGCTCCTATGGAATCTTGGCTAAGTGGTCATGTGAAGGAAAAACTGGGCTTGGCTAACAAGATAACTCACAAATCTAAGTATTGGAATACTGATCTGAGTTCCTCTGGACTAACTTGTAAATCTAGGTTAATTAGTGTTGGTTTGCTGTTCATGTTTTTTGCTAGCCAGCTGGGTTTTCAAAGATACATATCTGGCTTTGGAATGTTGGTTTGCTGCCTCCCCGCCTCCACTTTTGTGATGATAATGTTGCTAAAGCTGTTCCATGCCTATTGGCCAAATACCCCAAGCTTGTACTTTACCCTATAAAACCTCATGTGCACGTCTTGGAGGTGCTCAGAGCTTCGGAGCAGAAGCCCCTCTGAGCCCGCCAGCGTAATACATCTGAGTACTCCAACCCTCCGAGTGGTGCTTGTTTCTTGACTGGCCTGTCGTTTCCGTAACAATCAGATATGCCACTTACTACTTGTTTACCGCTCCTGAGAAAGTCAGTCCTGTCTAGGGACATCCATGACCCAAGTTAAAAGGGGTCGGATCATTTGGAGGGAGAGAATGGGTTATGATGTTGGGTCCAGTCACCTGGGACAAGTCACTTCACCTCTCTGAGCCTCACTGTCCTCACCTGTAAAATGGGGGCTCGTGGGGTGGGGGTAAGGTTGAAATGAAATAGTGTAGGTAGTGGGAAAGGTATAGCTCAGTGGTAGAGTACATGCTTAGCATACATGAGGGCCTGGGTTCAATCCCCAGTACTGCCATTAAAATAATAATAATAGTAATAATAATAATAATAATTTTTTAAAGAAATAGTATAGGTGAAAGTTCTCAGCACACTACATGCACATAGTAGGTGCTCAGTAAAAGCATCCATTGATAACAGTCCAAATATGTACAACCTTCGTGGAGGCAATTCCAGGTGTCGCAATAATTCTAAATGCTCATTCTCTAAACCAGGTGTGTAGTATTAAGTCTCTCTTACAGATGAGGAAACTGAGGCTTGTGGCCACCCAAAATCAGACAGCTTCAGTCACAGTCTGATTCTTGGCATTAAATAAACTTGCCACTTCATGTGAGTCTGCGATATAGTCAGAAGTCAAGGGCGGAGTGTCACCAGGAGGACCTTTCTCTTACTCTCTCCCCCAGAGGCTCTAGGAGAACACACACAGCACTGATGGCTTTGTGCGGGAGGAGGCAGGAGCCTCACAAGAGGACATCATTTGCCCAGGATCACCTCGCAAGCCAGACTCGGAAGTCTGGTGTCTTCTCCCCATGCACAGTCCTGAAAGGTGGCCTTGCCTTGGGGACATTTTTGAACTGAGGTTTGACCTGGCATCTGAGAGATCTGACACTCCGCAAACACCTCCAGGGTCAAGAACTAGTCTGCTTCATCTTTAAAGTGACCAGAGCATGAAGCGTACCATATGTGCTCAATCCAAAAGAGCTGACCAGCTAAATGAATTATCTCGTTGCACACTCACCATAGACTCACAGTCCCCATCTGTATTGAAAATAAATCTAAACTTCTTGCCATAGCCTACAAGGCTAAACTTGATCTGCATTCTGTACGCGCGCGGGCACACACACACACGCACCACCTCTCCAATGTCATCTGGAATCCTCCAGCCATGCCAAACTGCTTTCGGTGCACTGTGTCCTTTCCTGCCTCAGGACTTTTGTATGTGCTATTCCTCTTCCTGGAACACTCCCTTCAACCTCCCCTCCCATACAGATCACAAAGATCTTGGTCCTTTTTCATTCTCCAAGCCTCAAGCTGAATATCACTTCCTCAGAGAAGCTTTTTGCTGATGAAAGGCTAAGTAGATAGCTAAGTGGACCTCCTTGTTTGTTTCTTCTTACAGCATTTATAAGGTTAGTAATAATATATTTAGTAGTCAGTCTCCACCCTTAGATTGTAAATTCCACGGAGCCATGCTCGCTTTGCTTACCAAAGCCTACCAAGAGTCTAGCACAGTGCCTGCCAGACCGTGCTTGGAAAATATTTGCTGAATAAATGGACAGAAGGATGGAAGGGAAGAGAAATAGATTTGGGGTTGACAGGGACCTGTTTTTGTTTCCTGGTCCTGAATCTGCGAACCAGCTGAACTGTAACCTTGTGAGAATTACTTCAATTCTCTAAGCCTCAGTTTCCCCATCTGTAAAACAAAGATAATAATAGTCCCTCCCTCCTTGTGAGGATTAAATGAGCTAATGTGTGTGACATGCAGGGCCAAGAACACAGAAGGGGTTATGGGTTGGGCTGTGTCCCCCACCCCTCCATGAGATATGTTGAAATCCTAATCCCCAGCACCTCGGTGCCCTTATTTGGAAATGGAGTCTTTGAAGATGTAGTTAGCTGAGATGAAGTCGTACTGGAGTAGGATGGGCTCCTGACCCAATGTGACTTGAGTCCTTATAGGAAGGGAGAGAGACAGGGAGAAGATGCTCACATGACAACCACAGCAGAGGCTGCAGCGACGCCGCTATAAGCCCTGGGACGCCAAGGATGGCAGGAGAGCAACAGAAGCCAGAAGAGGCTGGAAGGGATCCTTCCCTAGAGCCTTCAGCCGGAGCACTCCCTGCTCCTGCTTCCATTTTTATGAGACACCAAACTACTCTTGTACTTTTTTTATAACATTGCTAAGAAATGGATGCAGTAGGCACTGAACAAATGTCTGGTCCATGTGTCTTTTTTTTTTTTTAATCTGTCATGTTCTGTCATGTACACGTAGTCCCCAGGAGACAGTGTGGTCCCCAAAGTGTCTGTGTCTGATCCACGGAGTGCAGAGCAGGCCCGTGAGTGCTGGAAGTGTGACGTCGTAAGGACTCTGTGCACTTAGTGGTTGGAAGACAAGGGCTGATTTCCTGTCGTCCTTGCCTGGCTGAGAACTGGCCCACACTGTGCGTTGAGAAGAAAGGTGCAGAACTGGTCTGGCCCAAGACGTAGAAGTAAACAGAGAGGATCTGGGTCTGCCCAGGCTTCCCGGTGGTGGGACCTGCTTCTCTGAATAGCGTTCCCTCCTAAGCCTTCCCAGCTGCTTCTCCTGGTACCACAGGGAGCTGGGGGGCCTGTTTGATGGAGAAGAGTGGGTGACGACCCTCCAGCTGACCTGCTCCAGGCTTTTAATTATCACCTGGATGGAACATCCTTTCCTACAGAAGGCCTGGTTGCTGACAAGCTGCTGGTAGGCTATGCTCACGGTTTAATACTTTGATTAAAAATCACTTCCAAGCCCTTTGCATGCCAGTCACCCAGATGCAGGGTCCTCCTGGGCACGGGAGAGCAAACTGCACAGAGGAAGCCTCTGTTATTAATAATGACAAACCATCAGGGCTGAGGCCGGGAGGTCGGGAGGGTGTGTGGTCAGCGCCCAGCCTTCAGGCTCCTGTAGAGGGACATTAGCCTTCGGGAAGGAACACCCAGACTCAGAAGGTGGGAGCATTCCCCAAGTGTAGAAAGGGGCTTCATATCCTGGGCAGCCCAATCAAGAGATAGGCATTTGCTCCTGGAAAGTGCTCTGTTTGTTTCTGTTTTAGAGGTTTGGAAGTCAGCTTAGAGAGAGAAATGACTTGTTCAAGGTTGCACAGCTGCCAGGCGGCAGCACTGGACTCACACCCTGGTCTGTCTGACCCCAGAGCCTGATTGCAAGGACGTTTCTGGAGCAAATTTCACAGGGCAGTGGTGAGGGCTGCAGCTCAGCAGTTGGGGTGAGGGCGAGGCCATAGAACAGCGCACGGCCCTGGGAAGGGGGCACTGATTATGTGGGGAAGGCAGCTGCGGATGTGCTGTGGTGGGGGCACCCCGGCAAGGTGGACAAGTGCAGGCGAGTCTGGGGTCTCGGAGGACAGTCAGAGTGAGGAGAGGGACATGTTACGTGTCCTTTCATCCCCCAGTTAGTTCAAGCTGTGGAGTGGAGGAAACTGACCCAGGAGCATGCTGAGTTATGGGGTGAAGCAGTAGAGGGAGGGGCATGGAGGAAGATGGGGAAGAGCTGGGGCAGGCTAGGAGCCGGCAGAAAGGCAGCAGTGCTCACTGAGGGCTTACCATGCACTCGGCACTATTCTGATCCTCTCCCTGGTTTCATGTGTCTCCCCAACAAGGACCCTCTCAGGGAGGCACTATTATTATGACACCATTTTACAAGGGAGCAAACGGAGAGGCTAAACAGCTTGCCCATGTCAGCAAGCTAACTAGTGGTCGAGCCCGGCTTCAACCCAGTGGTCAAGCCAGTGTACTTAACCACCATGCTACCCCACCTCTAGACTGGCCGATGCTGCCTCACTGTTGCGTTCTCCGTGGATGGGGGTGGAGGGGTAGGAATGAGCACAAAGCCAGCAGCCACTGGAACAAATTTGGAAGCATAACAGCAAGACTTGACATTTATACGGTATCTTAGAGGCTGCAGAGGATGCCGCACCTCTGCTTTTGTTTGGCCTTGAATACAACCAACAGCCAAGCAGGGTGGGGGGGCCATTATCCCTCCATCTTTTCATGGAAATGGAGGCCCTGCCAGGGTGAGCGAGCTCCTCTGGTCATACTGTTAGGCTGTGTCAGGGGCTTGACCTCAACTCTTCAGATTCTGGAAGGGAATCTGCCACCAGGGGTGGTGGGTGCAGGGCTGCTGAGAGGACGGGCTGTAGGCCCAGTCGGCCTCCTTGACTGACTGCCTTGAGCTGAGATGAACATTAGAATCTTAAATGAGGGGACTGGTCCCCAGAGGAGGCAATGGGGAGCTTCTCTGGTGGGGGATCATTCATTTAAAAGCTGATTCAGGGTTACCGGGGAGAAAGAAGGGATGGAGGATAAACTGACAGTTTGGGATTTGCAGATGTTAACTACTATATACAAAATAGATAAACAAGTTTCTACTGTACAGCACAGGGAACTACATTCAATAACTTGTAATAACCTATATCGAAAAAGAATATGAAAAGGGCTATATATATCTGAAACACTATGCTGTATACCAGAATTTAACACAGCATTGAAAATCAACTATACTTCAATTTTAAAAAAAGCTAATTCAAGATGGAATCTCAGGACACAGTCGGCGCATTGTAAAGAGCAGGGCTGCAGTCAAATCCCAGTGCTTGCCATGAAGTAGCAGCGGGGCCGGGGACAAGCCACCTTAAACGGCCTCTCCAGAGCACTCAGGGTCTCCAGCTGCAATTGGGGGTAATCTCCCCACGGCTGGCTCCTGTGGGGATCAGAATGGTGTGAGGAAAGCGCCTGGCCCGCAGCTGGGGGTCAGTAAATGGGCTGGTATTGGCAGGGTTGGACACAGCTCAGGTTTGTACACATCCTTTTATTTTTAAAAATCAGGCTTTATTTTCTAGAGCAGTTAAAGTTCACAGCAAAACTGAGCAGAAAGGACAGAGATTTCCCATATACTTCCTGCCCCCCACACATAGCCTCCTCCTTTTATCAAAAGGTAACTTCATTTGAAATTTTGTTTCCAAAGTTCACAGAAAAAAAAAAAAAAAAGAACAGGAGGAGACTTTTAAAACCTTCTAAAGTCCCTTGCTGTGCAGAAGGGGAAACCGGGGCCCAGAGAGGGAGATTGCATCCCCAAGGTCACAGAGCCAGGGAAGCCTGGCCCCTAATTTCTGTCAGTCAATGTGGGCTGCACAGCATCACACTCATCCTGCTGTTCAACACGCATGCTTGGGGTTACAAAACTACCGCCCCAGCTGGCATCCGCCTGAATCCTTGCTGGCATCTAGAACACCCAGGTCAGAGGGCACTGAGGGTTGTCATTTTCCCCCTCTCACTGTCTCGTCCTTGTACAGGCGTTAAAGAGCCGAGGTAGATGGTTCTGAGCTTGGAGACATCAGTGATCATGGACGTACACAGAGGCCAAGATGGTTTCTATTAGAAAATCCTGAAGTGGGATTCCTCCATTTCCACAGCATTTGTGCTCTAATGCCAGAGTTCCCTGGACCCCTTTGCATTCCCTGGGTCTCAGCCCACAAGAGCAAGAAAGCTACTATAATCCCGAGTTTGACTTGGCTAATTACTACCCATGAGATTTAAGGACGGTCAAGGCAAGGTGGTTCACTAAAGAGTAAGGGTTCATGCTTGAGATCCCCGTTACCAACTGCTCCCATGAACACAGGGCTGTTTTCTCTCTGTATATCCACTAGACTATGTTACAGATGATCTTTCAGTGATTCATCTACAAACTGGCAGGCTCTGTGGTGGACTGGAGAACACTATGGACAAGATGCCTGCTCTTCCGGAATGCAGGTCTTAGGTGGAGGGAAGACTGAGCTTAAAGAGTAAACAAACATACATCCAAGAGAACTTGATACTGATAAGAGCTGTGGATAAAAGCAAAACAGAAAAGCAGAATGGTGGTGGCATCACGGGAAGGCTGGTTACTCTAAATTGGGGATCATAGGAGGTGTCTCCAAGCAGGTAACATTGTAGTTGAGCCCTGAGCAAGGAGAAGCCAGCTATGCAAGGGTCTGGGGAGAGAGGGATCTGTGAGGAGGAATCAGCAAGTGCAGAGGCCCTGAGGCTGGAGTCAGCCAAGCCTTCTAGGACTCTGATTAAAACAAATAAGGCAAGGGGGCTATTTTGTTAAGGAAACACAATAACCAAAATACTTTCATTCTTTAATCTGTAATCTCCCCCCACTACCTTGAAATCCTACCAATCCTAGTTAATTCCTATTCAGTTTAAATATCTCTTCCACCAAGAAGCCTTCCAGTTCCACTAGTTTGTGATTTATAAAAACTAGTCTGTGGCAAAATGAGAAAAATAAGATCAGTAAACCATGTGTGTGTGTGGGGGGGGGGACTATAAAGTTGCCAACTGTGTTTCCTCTATTCTGAGAATATCTGAGCTATATTATTTCTATAGTCATCCCTTGGATCAGCCAGGGATTGGTTCCAGGACCTCTCAGATACCAAAATTGGAGGATGCCCTAGTCCCTTATATAATATGACAGAGTATTTGCATATACCCTGTGTACATCTCCATCCTCCATACCTTAAGTCATTTCTAGATTCCTTACAACACCTAATACAATGTAAATGCAATGTAAATAGTAATAAATACAATGTAAATGTTACATAAATAGTCATGGGTACAATGTAAATAGTTGCAGCAAATTCAAATTTTGCTTCTTGGAACTTTCTGGAATTTTTTTTTTAAGAATTGTTTTTTCTCAAATATTTTTGATCCACGGTTGGTTGAATCCATGGATTCAGAACCCATGGATACAGAGGACCGACTATATTTTTACTTTTTGCTGTTACTAAGTCCTTTTCACAAAATTATGAGTGCAGATGACAGCAAAGTTACCAATGTGGCAAAAATTAAAAGCTGACCACTCTTTACAAATCCCCTATTTTGGGGGGAAAATTTTACTGGTCTGTGAAATCGCAGGTCTGGGCGCACCTGGGAAAGAAACTCCAAAAATTCTTAGTTTCCCACACCCTTTCATCCTCTCCTCTTTTCAGAGTTTGATTTCAAAGAGCGCAGGGCCATCTCTACCTGGCATCCAGCCAGGCCCAGAACAGGTGCTCAGAAAACACTGGTTGAATACACTGTGATTCATGGTGAAATACATTCAATTGAAATGAACCTCAGAGGATAAACTTGGGAGCAAACTGATGAAGGGAGAGAGCTGGGTAAAGGGAAAGACCTCAGACCTCAGAGCCAGGAGTCTAAGTTCACATCCCGCCTCCCGCAAGAGGTTTAGAAAGGTCAGAAGACCTCACCAGCTCAGGAGCAGTAGTTCAGGTGAAATCATTTACTTTCTCTGAGCCTCAACTTCCTCTCCTGTGAAATGGGGATGATAATGCCCTGACCCAGGATTCCTCTCAAGAACAAAAGGCATGTGTACAGAAAACCACACTGTAGATAGTATGTAAATAGTTCGTGGTCCAACCCTCCAGCACTGCGTAGTCCGTAACGACCAGTTTACCCCTTCCGGTCTATACGCCAGCTTCTCCTGCGAGTCCTGTGAGCTGGTGCGGGAACCTGCCTCTGAAGTTCTGAATAGAAAATCTCAGTATCTGGCGCCTAATAGGTGCTCAACAAATAAATCAACCAACAATGACCCCCCAGGCAGGTCTCTCCTCATCTTTTGTAAGTAGGTAATCTCCCAGGCTCCTCCCTCTTTGATACTTATTTGCCTTTTTAAGGACAGGACTAAGAATTACATTTAGGAAAAGTGAGTGGGTGTGAAGAGACTTTGATTAAAAGGTTAGTGCACATTTTTGGTTCCTACTTCCGAATCTTCCAGAATTTATTTTTGCCTACTTAATAAAAAGAGCCATGTCACATTTCTTTAGCTTGTCTTCTGGGTTAAAAAAAATTTTTTTTAAGCCTCTATTTTAAACCGCCCACTCCAGCCATCCCAGGACGTGGCGAGGAAGAGGGCGCAGACAGGTGGAGCGTGTGCCCGGGAAGGCGGGGGCCAAGGGGGCCCGGGGGCGGAGAAGGGCGGCTGCGGAGTTTAGGGCTTTTGCAAAGAGCAGCCCCACGCGCACCTCCGCAGGGGGCGTCTCCGCTCCGACGCTCCCAGCCCTCCAACCTCCGAGCGGCTTCCAGCAGCCACTCGCGGATGCAGGGATCCGCCCGACCCGAGCGCCCTCGGCTCGCGGGCCCGCGCCCCGAGGCCCCGCGGCCGGTCGGAGGGGCGGGGCTAGGGCGGGGCGGCCGGCGCTGATGTAATCCCCGCGCCTGGGCGGAAGGATATGGAGCGCGCCCGGTTGGCGGGGCGCTGAGGCCAGTTGCCGGGTAACGGAGCGGAGCGGCCGCGGCGCGCCGCCTCCCGCCCTCCGCCGAGTGGCGCCGGAGCCGCCGCCGCCGCTTTACGTAAGGCGCAGGCCAGGGCCGCCCGGCGCTCGGCAGCCGCTCGGAGCCCTCGGAGCGAGGAGGCGCCCCCGCCGACCGCCGCGCCGCCCGCCCGCTCGGCAGGTACGGCAGGCGGGCTGGGGCCCCTCGGCCGGGTGGGCGCGGGCGGGCCGGCCGCCGCCGCCGCCGCGAGGTTCCTGGGGCGGCCTGAGGGAGGCCGGGCCGCCCCGCCGGGCCGTGGGCTCCGCGAGGACTCCGGCCGGGCCGCGGGCGTGCGGTGGGTTGCGGGCCCGGGGACCCCTGCCCTGGGGACCCCCGCGCCGCGCGCCGGGCGGGCGCGGGGCGGACGATGAGTCCGCACAATGGGCCGGTGTCGCCGCGCTGGGAGCGGCTCTTTAGGGGGGAGGCGAGGCGAGAAGGGGAGCGGACGTGAGGCCGGGCGTGGAGCCCGGGAGCGGCGGCGGCGGCGGGACTCCCGGAGTGGCCGGCCGGCGGGTGGGCGCTCGCTGCGCTGCCCTCGGCCCGCTGCGTCCCTCCGCCCCCTCCCCTCCTCATTGTCCTTTAGGGGCCCGGGAAGGGAAACCGCCGGCGGGGGAGGGGCGGAGCGGGGCGGGGCCGGCGCGGACGGACGGGCGCGCGGGCCTGTGGCTCTGCGCGCGCGGGGCGGGCCCTGGCGGCGGGGCGGGCCCTGCGGCGCAAGGTTCGGCGAAGGTTACGGCCGCCTGCGGGAGCCACGGGCCCGCAAAGTCACCCGCGGCCGCGGTGGGAGAGGACCAGAGCCCGCTCGCGCACGCGTCCCCGGCTGCCTTTCGGAGCTCGGCTCCCGAGGAACGGGTTGTCGCAGGGGAAGTGCTGCAAGCTGCCCCGGGGTTTAGCGTGCAGCGGGCGGTTCGCGGGTGACAGGGCCTGCCCAGTCTTAGCAGCAGACCCCAATCGAGGCAGAACCTAGTCTTGATTTCTCTTTCACCACTTTAGAGTTTTTGTCCTCTATAGGCAAGCTGTGGAGACTTAACCTAATAAAAAGTGTAGGAGATTAAGCGGGTAGGGGGACGTGCGGTTCGTTGGAATGGTTTAACTAAGTATGATTTCTGCTAATAATTACCTGGTTTGGGTTCTTGGGTATCTAGGTTGGGTACTTCGTCCAAGTTCCTAAGAATCGATTTTGCATCTCTGAGTCTTTGCTTGTTTAGAGAAACCGTGGTGGAAGATTGGTGATGGGTCGGGGGTAAGCATTTTGATAATAGGTGATGTTGTGGATAAAACTTAACTGTACAATCTAATCCCTAAGCTAGGGTTCTCCTGTGCAAGCTAAGACCCGTGCCAGAACACCTTGACCATTGCCTGGACTTTGAATTTAACGGGGGAAAATACCACTCTGCATCCTGAAGGTCAAATACTCTCCCATCGATTATTTTGTCTTGATTCATTCATAAACGCTTCTCAGGATCTTTATGCCATTTCTTTGTGACAAAAATTATTTCTGAAATTGTGCCTTTGCATACCTATAGGTAAGCTTCTTGCAATTAATACTTATTATGTTCTAGAGTCGACAGCTCTACTTGCTAAATAATGAATTTTTAGTAATTAAAAAAATATTTACCGCTTCAGTTTGGGCACGTGTGTAATGGTTTTCACTTAAGCCTGTTTCATAAATGAAATGCCAGTTTGGCCAGTGAAACATTGAAGAGAGAAGAGAATATTACTCTTAAATGTTTAATTTTGTAGGAAGTAGAATCAGAGGTGCGGATTTTTTTTGTTTGTTTTTTAAAGAAAAGTACAGACTTTCCATGGTGTTAACATAATCAAGTCTGTAACTATTTTAAAGATAGTTTATTTGTTACACAAGTTGTAAGCATTTAAGAAAATTAAATGGATTTTTAGCATTTCTCTAATGATATCGTCCATCACTCTGTGCTTTATTTTAGGGTAGCACTTTTCAGAACCAATTGGGTTGTTTTTATTTTGCATTGTGCGGAAAAGTACTGAGCCTGAGTAGAACTCTCCCTGTTTTAGCAACATTTGACTTGGAGCCATTAATGGCCGCTGAGCCAGTTTGTTGTCTGTAAATTGGAAACAGTGATGATAACTGTCTCACAGGATGGTTGGGATGATCAAGTGAGGGGAGATGTGAAATCATTCCATCAACACTCAGTCCCTTTAAAAATATTAGATAGTGCTGTTACGTCAAAGCTTCAGATTCCTTTCTTGGCTTAAAGTTTGGTCTTCAGACTCTTCCCCACCCCTTCCTGTCTACACTTTGCCTGGCTGTGAGGTCATCTTTCCTAAACACAGATTGGATCTTGTCAGTCTGTGGCTCAGAAAGCTTCTAAGATTGCCTGTTGTTTGGACTAGAATCCAGACCACCAGCCTCACATTCAAGGCAGCTCCCAGTCTGAGTCTAGTCAGACTCTGAACTTTGCTGGTCCCCTTTGTTCCCTTTCCACACTGTGCTGCTAAATGAGACCACTCCTGGTTCTCTGAGCGTGCCAACTGCTTCACCCCTTCCTCCCTCTGTCCTTTTCTCTGATTGGAATGCCCTGTCTCACTTCCACCCCCTCCACTTTTTAAAAGTCCACATCAGATTTTATGTCCTCTCTGGAGCCTTTAGGAAATCCTATCAAAATGAATTATTTCTGCAGTCACAATCCTCACTTTGAAATTTTCACTTTCATTATTGCCTGTGTCACATGTTGTGTATGTTGAACTCTGGCTGTGGTGACCATATCATTATTTTACCCCCAATACCTTGTTCAGGGGTTTAAACATGAAAATGTTCAAATGTTTGCCAAATGAAGTCAAAGTCTGTAATCCACCTTATGGAGGGCATTATTATTATAAGGTGCTTTAATAACAAACGTCAGAATACCAACCAGAACACTGGAAATGCAGTTTTATTATGTTGAAGATAGTTAATACTTGGCATATTTCTTTTCAGTTATTTTTGACTTCTCACAAAATACCAAGTGATATTTTTATACCAAGTACAAATGTCCACCTCTACCATCTGTGCTGAAACTTTTAGGGTCCATGAGCCAGCACTGCTGAGTGAAGTCACTGCCCCTGTCTATTGGGAGAGGGGATCAGAGGACAAGTTTTAAAGTATTCTTTATCTGTGAAATATAATTGCACTCCCAGCAGATTACATTCCATTACACTGGGTGGTTTTTTGGAGAGATTTATTATATCCATAAAAAGTAAACTGCTTTTGAGGGGGCTTATTTACAGAGCATCAGACCTGGGTATTTGAAAGACTCAGGTTTGTGTCTTGACTCATCTCACCCCCGGGTCACCACGGGCAAGTCATTTAACTCTTGGACTCCAGTTTATTTCGTGAAATGAGAACAGCTTTGTCCGCATTACGTTTGCTTTGCAATGTCACTTAAAGTGGGCTGTACTGTGTGTACTGCACACCCTTGTTCAGATATAAGGCGATAAGATGTATTACTTTACAACACATTTGTCCTTGTTACTCAGGCTGGGAACAATTTTTGAGTCTTCCCTTTCTTGACCAGATTTTTATCAGGTCTGCGTCAATGTGTCTTTTCCATCAACTTTTTTTACTTTTTCTCAGTCATTCCTCCACCCCTGCCCTCGCTGGCTCTTGTCAGGCCATGTGTAGGTTGTTATTTAGGCCTGCAGATTGGCCTCCCGATTTCTCTCCTCTCTAGTCCTCCTGTGTTCTGCTACCAGAATTATTCAATATGCAAATCAAATCATATCATGCCCTTCCCCCCCAGATATATACCAGAGGTTCTTAGCATTTCCCCCGACTCCATCACACCTGTGGGATATGACCTAGTTCTGACTGTAGGCTTACTCCTACGAAGATTTTCACCTTGGAGCCACCACCACCTGGCCAGTTGAGAATTAGTGTTAAAGGGTTAGTAAATCATTCTGAGACCTGTGCCATCTGGCCTCATTGTAACTTTTAGCTTCAAATTTTACTGCTCCTCATCACCTTATATTTTAACATTAGACCTCTAGCCACTTTCACGGTTGTTTGTTGGACTCCTTTACTCGAATGTCCTTTTTGCCTTTTCCTTACCAGAATCCTTAGTACTGAAGGCTTGGCTTAAATGCTTCTACTTCTATGAAAGAGGCTTCCCCTGATTTTCAGAATTAACTTGTCATTATCCCCCCCCCCCCAGTGTTGGATAATACTTGCACTCAGCTTTTTTTTTTTTTTAACTTTTTAGTTTATTCTTTACGTGGGTTTTAAACTCCTTAAGGGAAGAGGAAAATCTTATCCATTCCTGATTCCTTCTAGTGTGCGATGTAGTCTTTCACGTAGTACGTATTCATTAAATGCTTGATTGAATTAACTCAGTCACCCTCCATTTTTGATTTCAGAGACGGGAAACAGGGTTGGAATGGCTTAGTATGATTCGGTTGTTTGGTTTTTTTGTTATTGAGTTGCATGAGCTGTTTGTATATTTTGGAAATTAAGCCCTTGTCAGTCTCATCGTTTGCAAATATTTTCACCCATTCCATAGGTTATCTGTTTTGTTCTGTTTATGGTTTCCTTTGCTGTGCAAAAGCTTACAAGGTTAATTGGTCCCATTTGTTTATTTTTGCTTTTACTTCTATTGCTTTGGTAGGCTGACCTAAGAAAACCTTACAATTTATGTCAGAATGTTTTGCCTGTGTTCTCTTCTAGGAATTTTATGGTGTCCTGTCTTATTTAAGTCTTTAGGCCATTTTGAGTTTATTTTTGTGTGCATTGTGAATGTTCTAACTTCGTTGACTGGCGTGCGGCTTTCTAGCTTTCCCAACACCACTTGCTGAAGAGACTGTCTTTCCTCCATTGTGTATTATTGCCTCCTTTGTTGAAGATTAATTGACCATAGGTGTGTGGGTTTATTTCTGGGTTGTCTGTGCTGTTCCATGGATCCATATGTCTGTTTTTGTGGGAATGGCTTTATATGAGACCTTCATGTATCCACATGTCACACTCAAAACAGGGCCTAGTAAGTGCTCAGTAAGTGGCAGCTTTTAGCTATTAGTTGGAGCAGGTGTGGAGAACACTAGTGGATGGATAGTTGGTTGATTGTATATGCCGGTTACTGTAACTGTTGACAGATTTATTTCTGGTTCATGTGTAAAGGAAAAAAGAATCATCTGGTCTTTCCAACATCACCTCCATTCTTTGATTAGTTTTGAGAATAAGCAGAAAAATGCATATCTGGTTGGAGGGAGCCAGATTTTTTGCATGTGGCTTAAGAAAGTGAGTGTGAGTGGATTGTCAGATTTTACACTGTGTATTATTTTCAGTAAAGCACATGTTTTCATTTTAATCTATGTCTTATAATTATACATTGAGCAATAGAATCTCCCTATTTAGTATTTGGAATGACTGTTGACATGTTGTTTTTGACGTCATCGCCAAGGCTGTTTCCTGTTGGTAGGCTCTCTCCATAGTCCTCTGTCTCTCCATTTGTCTGCTCAGTAGTCTTAACCCCCCCGGCTAGATAGGGAGAAGCTGATGAGGAAAACCAGCTGTAATTTTGAAACTTAATTAAATATTTAGTTACTATTTTTAAATCTATATGCATGACTTATTGTCAGGTTGTATCCAGAAACTTTAAAAGGTGATTGATTATCTGTTGGTTCTAATATAATATGGAATTCTCCACTTGCAGCAACATAAGAGTATGTATTGATTGCTATTTAACTTACATTAACTACATATATGATTATGAGCTTTTTTAGTCATTGGAAATCTATATATTTCTAACAAATCTCTCTTAAAATCTGTCCCCAAGAATTGGGGATGATAGGCCTGTCCCAGTGGATGGACTAGTATCTATTAGAAATAAAAGCAATCGGACAGTTAGAGGATTAATAATTGCACAGCGGCTTGAGAGTGTGTTGCTTTGTGTGTGTGTATTTCTAGCTAGAGTGATAAAAGAATGTGAGTCCTGTGAATACAGGCAGCGTGTGTATATGTGTGTGTTTGTGTGTATGTGGTTGTCTGGTGACTGGAAACTAGCTGTATGTCTGTAGTGCCTGGCACCGGGAGCAGTCACTCAGTACACCTTGAAATAAAATGGGTCAGTCACCTCTTGGGGGAAAAAATACTTAGAGATAAGTGAGTATAAAGAAATGGGCCTCAACATACTTTGAAATTTCTTTTTTGGTAATATGGCTGTTAATCACAGCGGGAGGTACAAAGTGGGGAGAGGTTTATTTTCCCTTTCAGCTGGGACTTTGCTTCTAGTTCAATTACATTTTCCAAAGTACCTTTGGAATTGTAATAGCCAGTACATAACTGTTTCAAAATTGTTTTCCCAGTTTGTGGATTTATTCAAGCTCTTTATTTTTTTCTTCAATTACTAGCCTTTTCAAAGGTATCTGATTAACATTTTGCTCCTTGTTAGCATCTTTCCTGAAGATTTTAATGATGGGAAAGTTGAAAACGAATGTTTTATTAAAGTGTAATTGACTTACAATATTGTGTTAGTTTTGGGTGCACAGCATAGTGATTCAGTTCTTTTTATACATTACAGAATGGTCACCATGAAAAAGTTGAAATTAAATAGACACATTTTTTGATCCTTTTTTTGGTGGTGGTTGTTACTTGTCACTGCTTCCTTTGATTACCACCATAGATAATTAAGTACTGGTTGTATTCTTGTTAATTTTTTGCTGGTACCATCGAAGGAATTTCTTGTTTTTATAAAATGTAAAGATTAATTTAAAACTATCAAAATATATTTTGTATGTTTGACCAAAGTGTTATTTTGAATATAAATAACTCTTATAAAGCCTATTTATTTTTTAAGAAGTACATGTTGAAAAATCTAAAACAGCAGTTATAAGATGTTATAGTAAGTTACAAGATGAAAAATAAATCTCTTTTGTGCCCCTTCCTGTCCTGTAGTCATCTTGAAAAATCACTGATAAGCTTCTTGGTTATCATAGAAAAAATTTATGCTTATGCTTTTAAAAACTGGGTGTCATGGTAGAGAGTGTTCTGTTTAAACAAACACTAAACTTTGTATCTTGGAGTGCTTTCCATATCAGCACAAACAGATCTACTTCACTGTGTGTTTTTTTAACATGCCTAGTATTCCACGGTATGAGTGCACCAGCCGGAATCTGTTTAACTGGAAGGGGTGGGCTCCTAGTTACAGTGAGGCAGTGAGCATTTTTATCCATATGTTTTGGGAAACTTGGGTGAGAAACCATCTTACTCTAAGCAGCTTTAAAATAAAAAAAAAAAACCTGACCAAAAAGTTTCTAACTTCTCTAAATGATCATTGATCGTGTTAAAATTTTTCTTGGTGGCTACATTTTTAAATTAATTCTAGACATCAGGCAGGATATTTTCTCTGAAGTAGTCCTGTGGTGCGATTTTGTACTGTCAAGGAAGGCAGTTCTTTGTATTTCATGTTAAATACCAGATTAATAAAAGTTATAAAGGCTCAGGATTGGCTTCCTGAGCCAGCACCCTGTACTGACACAGAGGGTTGTCCCTTGGTTTAATGCTCGGCTGTCACAGTCCTGATGCTCTTTTGTGTGCAAGGGGCCTGCATTTTCACTTTGCACCAGACCCCACGCATTATGTAGCCAGCCCTATAGAAACGGAAGAATCCCTCATCCTCACGCCTCCTGACCCCGCTCCTTGTGAGTGACTTCCTCCACAGTTTAGAGCTTCCACTCAGGGGCTTTTTGAAATGCAAGTACAAGTGCACACACGTCACACTTGAGTCTTCTTAAAAAACTGCTAAATTAAAATACGTAAAGTCAGTGTACTCTGTTTTTTTGGAAAACTCCATAATGATGTAGACTGCTAGAAACTTAAAAAAAAAAAATTTCAAGAGCCCTAAAAACCTTAGTAAGAAATTGGTACTGAACTGCAGTTTTAGACTTTGTATTGGTTGTTGCCTTTTTTTAAGTGTGCTTGAAGCTTTAGGGAAACAGCTTAAGTTACAGTGTTAAGATACCTGTCTCTGATGAGATTTCACTGTCTAAAATCTAGTCAAATAAACCCTAAGCCCATCAGAGCAAGTCTAAAGTGAAAATAAAGTTTATTCATCAGTTAGGCTCAGTTGAATGAGGGATTCACTAGTGGGTATTTAGGATTATTTGGGGCTTTATTAAAAAGTAGTCAGAGCTCGTGGTGAAGGAAAAGGTAAAGGATCCTTAAAAGTAGCTGCAGAAAATGCCTAAGGAGGAGAATGAGCTCAGGCTTGTTAAAGCACTTCCCGCAAGTGAGGTTTTGTTTGGGCCCTCAGGTAAAACCTTGAAGAGGTGGTGCTGTCTTTGTTTTACAGAGGATGACACTGCGGCTCCGAGGTCTCGAGAAGCTTCCCTAAGGTTACACATAATGCATGCAGAGCATGGGCCCAGACTTCCATCTTTGCAACTTAAAGTTCACGTACTTTCTACTGCCTGACCCTTCCTCCAGGTGTATCCATTCACCCAGTACTTGACTGCCTACAGTGTCCTAGGCAGAGATGCCAAGATGGTTTGACATGCAGGAGACTTACCGGAGGAATTGGCAGTGAGAGTCAAGGAGAGGGAGGGAGCAAGAGTGCTAGGAAGGGTCTCCTGACTTCCATGCAGGTGTGACCCTGTGGGGGTGTCACCCTGTGCAGGGAGCGATGGAGGGGGCTGGGCGGGAACAGCCTCAGGCCAGGGCAGTTTGGAGACAGCCTTGGCCAGGCTTTTGGGCTCTGTGCAGATAGGGCCTGGTACCCCTTCCTGGTCAGCATTGCTGGGAGCAGCCTAAGGGACTCGTGGCCTGATGTCCTTGCTGTGGTGACTCTGAATGCATAGCAGCATGACGCTGTCAGTCAGCTGGGCTCCCCAGGGCAGGTTCTCCTGAGGGGCTGTCTGACTACCTCGTGGCCACCATACTGTCCTGCCCTGACCGGGGTTTGGGAGAGACTGACAGTGCGAGTAAGGAAATGGATACACATGCCGAGTGAAAATTTTGTGCTGACAGGAAAAATAAAGTAGAACGTAAGAGTGTTGTGCTGTTTAGGGTGGACAGGGAAGGGCTTTCTGGTAAAGATGACACTTTAAGCTGAGACCTGGGGGAAGGATGGGGGAAAGATGTGGAGATACCTGAGGAGCAGAGCCATGTTCAGGGGGAGGGCAGAACAGGTGAAAGACCCCAGTGGTGGATCGTTGTGAGGCAGAAATAAGAGGGTTTGTGATGGGCTGGGTGTGAATTGTGAGCGGAAGTGGGGGGAGTCAAGGATGATGCCAGAGCTTTTGGCTTGAGCAGTGGAAGCATGGACTTGCCCTTGACCATCATTGGGAAGGTCATGGCAAGGATTGTGGTGAGAATTCAGAGGCTTTTACTTTATTTCATTTTATTTATTTATTTTTATTTATTGAACTATAGTCAGTTTACAATGTGTCAGTTTCTGGTGTACAGCATGTTTCAATCACACATAAACTCATACATACTTGTTTCATGTTCTTTTTCATTATAGGTTACTATAAGATATTGGACATAGTTCCTTGTGCTATACAGTATAAACTTGTTGTTGCTATTTGTTTTATATATAGTAGTGTCTGCAAATCTCGAACTCCCAGCTTATCCCTTCCCACCCCCAGAGGTTTGTTTTTTAGACATAAATTGAAATGCCAATTAGACACCTAACTGTCTAGTAGCTTGATGGCTCTAGAATTTTTGGGTTCACAAGAGGGAAGCAGAGTAAAGAGAAAGTTGGAGTAATCTCTACATAGATGTATTTAAAATCATGGAGCTGGAGACCATCTAGGACTGTGCTGTTTAGTAAGGTAGCCATGAGCTGCGTGTGGCTTTTGAGCACATGAAATGTGACTGGTTTGGCTTGAGATGTTCTGTAACATCAAATACATACTGAATTTCAAAGACTTAGTATGAGAAAAAAAGGAAGTAAAATAGCTCAGTAATCTTTTACCGGGATTCTATTTGGGGTGATAACATTTTGGATCTTTTGAGTTGTATAAAATATAGTATTAATGTATAATATGGCTACTAGAAAATTTTAAATTACAGAGGTGTGACCCAAGTTTTCTGTTGGGTGATGCCGATGGAAGAAGTGAATGTAAATAGACAAGTCCAAGGACTGAGCATGCAGAGTTAGGGCAGGAGGAGGAGCCTGGGGTGGAGGGGCCGATAAAGGCGGCGTGATTGCGGATGATAACAGCTGTGGTCTCCGGGCAAGTGAGCTTCACTAGTTTCTCTAGAACTTGAGTAAAGGAAAGTTCTAGAGAGCAGGGAGGCCTGAGCACCAGGTCATGGATGGGCTTGCCTCCTGGAGGTGGTTTGTGAGATCGGGATCTTTCCCTGTACTGTTTGTTTTTTTTTAAGTGAGTGTCATCAGGACAAGAAAGCAGCCTGTTCAGCAGGAGATGTAATGTAGCCTCTCCGGGGAATCAGCCCGGCAGTAGGAAGAAGCCCACGTTTAGAAGATTGGACACAGTCAATGCAGGCAAGTGACTGACCTCGGAGCCTTGCTCTCCGGGCTTTCTTTCATCCTGCAACCTTCCCTTGATGAAACTACTGTGAGAATATCTTACCTTCCTTTTTCCATTTCTAAGCTCCATAGGTTACCTTTTAATGTTCACTAAGGCCCTAGCGTGGACCTAGCTACAGTGTTACCATCCGCTATCTAAACTGATCATTTGGTTTTCATTTGGTTCCGTTAGTTCCTGTGGTTTGGCACCCCCATCCACTTCGGTCCTGGTCACTGCTTGGAGCTCCGGATTGCAGCACAGGCCTGGCCCTCCACTGCCAGTGGGTGGTCTGAGGACCTTCTGGTGCAGCTCGTGGGCCTCATTTTTATTATCTCAATAGGTGTATTGGGCAAATGTTTTTTCCCTTAGATGTTATCATCTCCCCCTCTGCATTTTATTCTCCCATTTCCATAAAGAACACACTTGTACATCTAAGAACAGTGTTTATAAGTTTTTCCCCTAGCCGTGCGGTGGAAGCTGTCATGGAAACGAGACTCCTGAGTGGAACGTACTCAGTCCTTGCCAGGGCAGGCAGACCATCACCTTGAAAAGGCTCAGGTAGCAGTCTGCGGTGGCTGCAGTGGGATAGGGTTGGTCTCACTTTCCCACTGGCTCAGGCATCAGGTCTGTCAGCTTCTCAGAATGCCTGTGGACATGTGGGGACAGTGAACAGTAATGGCTCAACCAGAAACTTTGATTAAGAAGGATATGCTGAATGCACAGTAAAAAGGCTTTGCTTTGATCCTTGAAAATCATGACAGCACATCTACAGGTTAGATGAGGGGTGAGTGGTGTGATAGGAAGGGCACCAGCTTCGGACCTAGGCCCATGATGGCCCTGGTCTTGACTCACCCTGGGACCCTGAATACGCTGTAAGTTTCTTAATCCGTAAAATGAGGTTTGACTTAGCTGTTTTTTTCATGCTGTGAAAGCACTGTCTGGCACAGAGTAGATGCTCGAATATTTATTGAATGAATGAATGAAAAATGGGTGAATAAAAGAATTCTAGAGAGCCTGGATACTTATGGCTGCAGGCAGGAGGTGGAGTGACAGGAAGATGGGTGTTTGGGCAGTTGCCCCCTCACCTGTGCCGTTTTAACCTGTTTCTGGTATAGTATTGGGTTCTACCATCTTGAGAAAGGTTTGAACAACACTAGAGTAGGTGTTCTTTCTCTGAGCATAGAGATGGCATGCTTCTGATGCCAAAACTAGCCTTTTCTGTCTCCTCACTGTCACAGCCCTGTATACTTTTTACCAAGATAAAAGCTGTTCAAGAATAAATGCAGTTTCAATCATACATCGGGTGGGAAGTGCTGTATTGTTTCCTAGGGCTGCTGGAGTAAAGTCCTGCAAACTGAGTGACTTAGAACAACAAACATTGTCTCTCAGTTCTGGAGGCCAGAAAAGTCTGCAGTCTTGATGTTGGCAAGGTTGATTCCTTCTGGAGGTTCTGAGTCTGTGTCTCTCTCCTAGTTTCTGGTAGGTATTTGTCTTTGGCATTTCTTGATTTATAGACAGATCAGTCCAGTCTCTGCCTCTGTCTTCATGTGGCATCCTCTGTGTGTCTCTGTCCAAATTACCATCTTGTAAGAACATGATTCGTTGGATTATGGCCTGAAGAGAGGTAGACTGAAAATGAATATAAGTAGTGGTTGTAAGAGAATGGAAAGGAGTTATTAATTGAAAGTGATGGCTATGCCTAGAACTTCGGTTAGCATATCCGTGTTCCTAAACATAAAACACAGGGTTTCAGTAGAGTAGAACTGTGAATTCTGGTTTTTCTGCAGAGCAGTGATGTATGAGGAGGATCATTTCATGCATGTGTTGAAGTCACACTCTCTTAACTTTAAAATTACTAGACAGCATGCCACCATTGCCTTCCAGATTAAGCTGCTTTGTGTCTTGCACAAAGTAAAGGTATGCCAAATGGTGGTGGTTTCTGATACTTAAATACATTTAAGGGGCATGTGAATCCGATGGGGCATCAGGTCTTTTATGGGTCCTTAGGTAGGTGGGGCCTGTGGAAAGCAGCTGCAGGCAGTTTAGCATGCAGAATGTTGATTAACAAGTACCCCAGGGGTCCACACCCGCAGAAGGGAGGAGCTGGGCTGCCATGCAGGCCCAGCCACAGCCTTGGCCCACCCGTGGAGACTATGCAGCTAGACTAGCCCTTGACTAACCTAGTCTAGTCCTTGACTAACCTAGACTAGAACGTGTATTCTCTCATCAGTCACTGGAGATGACTCCTGGGAGAGGGCAGGTCGGGCCAGCTCTCTGCAGCTGAGGAAGCCCCTGCGGGCTGACTCAGCGCTTCCCGCAGCCGGCAGTGCAGCCTTCGGTTGGCGGTCTGGGTGGCACGTAAGTGTCTGCTGCGGTTGGACAGTATTTTTCTTAGAAAATTTTTGATTGATTTGACTCGATTCATTGATTGACCTTGTGGAGAAATACAAGGTAAGCCTGTTCCCTCTTCTCTGTGACCGCCCTCCAGCCCTCGCCCCACATAGGTAACGTGTAGACGTGTGCAGCGGTGGGGGGGGCGGTGAATGGTCACAGGGCACGTTTGGCTTTTCTTTCCCAGATTAAACCTACTGGTCTTCTTAAACTTCTGTGCTAACCTGCTATTCTCTTGGTTAGGTTGAAACTTCCTTGGTGTTCTTTAGCCATCTGTCGGCATGTTTCCAAATATTCATCAGTGGCGTTTAGGTCCTTGGAGCAATAGCTCATTCTCAAAAATTTGAAACCTTTTGACTCTAAATTTCAAATTCTCAGTTCATTTAATCTTTCCCCTGTTGGCCCTGCTTTGATGATTTGAAGGCCCCCTGAAGGAATCTGTGGTCAAATTGGGACTACCTTAAAGCAGAATGTAATTCCTAGAAAGCCACAGTTAGATGCAGACCGTTACTGCTAAAGTCATTCCTTTTAGGACCAGAAATCTCCTTCTGTGTGGTTGTGATTGTTGTCAGATGGTCTATAGTGGTGAAGAGCTTGACTCTGGAGTTAGCTCAGTCTGCTGCTTTCAAATCCCAACTCTTCCTCTTTTCTTGCTGTTTGAGGAAATTAATTTTCTAAGTTTCAGTTTCGTCATCTGTAAAAAGGGAACACTTAGGTAGTAGGGATACAGTAAACAAAGCTGCTTCTGTTGCTGGAAGAAAATCACACTTAGGTTTTAGCGAAGAAAGTGTCTTTGTTCACTAATTCTAGATACAGGTGACTGAGCTCTGTCTATGCTCTTAGCAAACATCAAGTAGAAGGAAATAGTCTTGACTAATAAAAAGAATGTCTACAGAAAACCAAGAGACATCAGTCTTGGTGAGGAAGTGTGGAAATGGTTCCTGTGTAATCTGGTACAAGACAAAGGACGCCCCACTGATGCCACTTCTCACCGCGCTCCTGGAGGCCAGCCCGCACAGTAAGAGGACAGCAGTGATGGGCTTAGGTGCTGGGACGCAGGACTCTGGTCATGTGCAGACAGTGCCTGTGTAGAAGACCTAAGAGAACCTGTAACCGAGTATCCGGGAATAAATCTAACAGCCACAGTCTGTGTGTTGAAAATCAAAACTTTTTTGAAAGACATAAAAGGAGACCCAAATAAATGGAGAAATGGCCCTTGTTCAATACTAGAAAGCAGTCAGTTCTCCTCAAATTGTTCTGTATATTTAATGCATTTCCAATCAAAATCCCAGCAGAGCTTGGCATAGAATGTGATGTCTGATTCTGAAATGATAAGAAAGAACAAGGGGCCAAGAATAGGAAGACACTCCTGAAGAGGAATCTCAAGACTTCGTGTAAAGGTCTAGTGATGAAGACAAGTGTGATGTTGGCACAGGATGAATATATTGAGCACGAGGCCTGAGGTCGTAGGGAACTCTGGTGTGGGGGAGAAGGGGTGTCACAGATCAGGGTGGAGGGCTGATCCATTAGTGATACTGGACAGTTGGTTTTCCGTGTGGGAAAAATGGGATCAGATGCCCTCTTCACAGTCTGCTTCTCTCATTCTAGGTATAGGTAAGTTGTAGATGAATAAGGACTTGGATATTTTATTGGATTCTGTGAAATTGTGCTTTGATGACCTAAACCCCAAATCTCAGTGGCTTAAATGTCAGGCATTTTTCCTGGCTCAAATCGCATACTGGCTGCTGCCGATCCACTGCTGTGGCTCTGTTCTAGGTGTCATCTCGCTCTGGGATCTGTGCTGAAGAGGCTTCCCCACTTGGGACATGCTGTTCCTGTGTTACCAGAAGAGGCCAGGCTGAATCACGTGGTCACTTTTGAAGCTTCTGTTTGTCACATCCACTGCAGTCTCTTGGCTAAACCAATCATGGGGAATGGTGCAGGGGCATGTACTGGTCCTGCGGGGAGGTCCATCCCATGACGACAGGAGGGAATGGCTGAGTAAGGGATGGTAAGGGGAGGAAAAGGATAGTTGGGAACAGATTGAGCCTGCCACAGGTGTGAGAAGAGAAACTTGAAACCTTTTAGAAGAAAATACAGGTATCTTTCTGACCTTTAGGTAAGGAAGGATATCTGAAGAGAATGTTCTCAAACTTTGAAGTGTATTTGTCATCTGCGGAACTTGGTAAAATGTGGATTCTGATTCAGGGAGCCTGAGAGTCTACACTTCTAACCAGTTCCTGGGAGATGCTAAATGCTGCCCATGCTCCACATTTTGATGAGCAAAGTCTTGACACACAAAGTGCAAGCAATTAAAGAAAAGATGAATAAACTCAGCATATTAAAGTTAAACATTTTTATCAAAAGATAGCATGAAATAAAATGATGGGACACACACTGGCAAAAATAGTTACTGTATATGTAACTGACACGGGATTAAGGTCCATGTGTGAGGAATGTCTAAAAGTTCATAAAAAAGAAACAGTCTAACAAAAATGAGAAAAACTGCGCACAAGTAGTTCAGAGAAGAGGAAACAGCCAATAAATCTGTGAAAAGGT
Source organism: Vicugna pacos (assembly GCF_048564905.1). Lineage (NCBI taxonomy): Eukaryota > Metazoa > Chordata > Mammalia > Artiodactyla > Camelidae > Vicugna > Vicugna pacos. The sequence goes on from NC_132988.1 coordinate 117,915,227, forward strand.
GCTCATCATCAATGGTAAGAGAAACGCAAATTAAATCTAATAAGTTTTTTTTAACATTCACCACATTGACAAAAATTCATGTCTCTGAGTACTGTGTGTTCGTATGTGGATTAAACAGTAACTTACGTATGTTGCTGATTGGCGTGTGATACTGGTATGACCACTTTGTAAGATAATGTAAAATTATTTCCCACAGTTCACCATTGGGTATCCTGTAACTTGACAGTGTCATTTCTGGTTGTGCACTCAGGAGAGATGTGTACTGAGAGCCAAATACAAGACTGTTCATAGCTACTGTGTTTATAGCGGCAGAATATTGGAAACAGTTTAGATGTTCATTGACAGGAGATCGAATAAAATGGCATTTATATAAAGGAGTATTATAAAATGAGTAAAGGTGAATAAACTGCATACAGCACTAGTGAATTTTGGAAACGTACTGCTGAGTAAACATAATGGCTGAGTAGAAGAAACTCCCAGAAGACTATATACATCGTAATAGCGTTTTATAGAGCTCAAGAAGTACAGCTGAACAACGTGCTTATCATTTAAGCGTGTGTGCATTTGTGGCAAGTTTTATTTTAAAACAGTCAAATGACGCAGTTCAGGTTAGTGGCCACCGCTGGCTGGCGAGGCGGTGGCATGGGACGGGGAGGAGTGGACGAGTAAATATAAGGTGTTAGTTCTTGGTTGTGTGGTAGTTACTGTGTTTTTATGTTTTGTGACTGAAAAGTGCTACACACAGACGTTTTACCTGCAATAAGGGCGAACGCTAATCTCACTAGCAGGCTGCGTTCTAGAAGACAGTTGAAGGAGACGGGGCGGCTTGCCTGGAGTGGTTGTGGCAGGCTTTTCCAGAGAAACAGAACCGATGGGCTGGGGTGGGGTGAGGGGGGTGGGGCAAGGAATTGAGTCACGTGATTCTGGAGGCTGGGAAGTCCAGAACCAGGGATGCTGATGGTATAGTTTCAGCCTGAGATCCAGGAGAGCTGATGGTGAAGTTCCAGTGCAAGTCTGAAGGCAGGAGAAGACCCATGTCCCAGCTGGAAGACGGGCCGAGAGAAAGAATTCTTTCTTACTCAGACTTTCATTCTATTCAGGCCTTCAGTGGACTGGGTGAGGCTTACCCATGCTGGGGTGGGCAGTCTGCTCTGCTATGTCCACTGATTCAAAGGCTAATCTCATTGAGAAACACCCACACGGACACACCCAGAATCACATTTAACCAAATATCTGGGCGCTCCTGGCCCAGTCAAGTTGACGCATCAAATTCACCCTCAGGTGACCGTCTCAACCCAACCCCTAATTGCTCCTGTTGTAAAGATCACAGATCTTTGGGGTGGTATCCTTATATTTCAGTTAACCCTTTCTCAGACTTGCAAGATTCCTGCCTCTTTCCCAGCAACAGTCATGTTAGAGCACTAATTAGCCTTCTAGGTGGCCTGGGCAGTGTTGGCTCCACTGTGCTTCATCTTACCCCTCCCCCAAGGACAAAAAGGCACAAAGGAAATTTTGCTGCAACATAATAGAATACACAGTGGTGATTCAGGTATAGAGCTAGGTGCAGTAGGTTGATGATGTAGGGAGCCCAGAAGAATGAAATTAATTGTTGTGACATTATCTCAGGGAAGGAAAGAATGAGAACACTGAAGGAAGGATAATAGTCAAATATGAGTGTGCAGCTCCTGTACAGACTGAGGCCCAGCTAGCTTAAGTTCAAGTGGAAATATCCTCTGGGTAGTTGGAAATATCAGACTGAGAGGTCCAAGTAGGAGAATTGATTTGTAGGTATTTGATGCTTGCGTAAATTACATAGATCTTTAACATGGTCATTCAGTAGTTGAAACATAAATGTTCAAAGGGTCTATAACACAACTCTAGGCAGAAATCACTACAGTGGTTCTAATTTCTAGTAGTTAGGTAACACCTGGAAGATGCATTTGGATAAGATTAATGTATTAACTGTTTCAAGGGATGGTAATCTCTTTTTTTCTAGAATTGTGTAATTTCATATTCATTTGAGTAGAATACTCTTTACTAACCCCCAAATCAAGTATTTCACATGGTAGAAGACTTGAGCAGAATCTATAAGAAAAGAGTAATTAATTTTATGTTTGACGTGAGTAATTTGAAAGTTAACTTTTATGTTTAGTGTTTGTATAGTTAAATTTTTCTTCTATCTTTATTTGTATGCTTTTCTAAACCATGCTGTGTATGTTTCTGCTACCTTTATTTGTTCCTTTACATTTACCTTTTTAATGTAATATTTATGATTTGAACATATCTGTGAAGTTTTAAAGAATTTTGACCTGTAGTGGACTCTACAGATAGTCATTTCAGTCTGTTTTTTGAGGGGAGGGGTTTTAATTAGTGTAAAGTTCTAATCCAAAATGTATCACCTTTGTTGAGTATCATACTTTGCTGAATATAGTATTTTAAATATATTTTTCAAGAATATGGTTAACCTGTCTTTAAAGTACTTATGTTTTGGGTTTTGAGGAGGAAGCCTATTTCATTGAACTAGGGAGAATGCCGTAGGTCAGTAGTCACTTGGGCTCCTAGTGTAGTAGGGCTTCTCAGCATGTTTCCCAGATTCAGGAATGCCTCAGAGTACACTTACATTTGGCAGCATTTCTAAATCTTTTTTAGTAACTATACTTGACATCCAGCAGAAGTTTGTTAAATGTAAGTACCAATCATGTAGCTTGCCCCTCCACCAGCCCCTGGGGTCACTCTTAGTGGCGGCTCTGCTGTTCACATTGTATTGTCAGATGTCTGTCTTTTGATCCACTAAAAAATAGCTTGGTTGCTGTGTGAAGCAGGAGCAAACCCAAGGCTATTTCAGTGGCTCCTTGATGCTCAGGTGCCTGCCCTGCTGCTGCACGTCGTGTGCACCAGGGAGGGAAGTCACAGTGGACCCTGCCCTTGCAGTGTTGCAGAGAATGCATACATCAGCCAAGAGCTCCCTGGTGTATGTAATCAAAGATAATAAATGAGGAACGCAGCCCATCCAGGGGAGAAGGGAGATTCTGGAAGCTTCCAATACCATAAAAAAGGAATAGTGATTGACTTACTATATAGAACTGTACAGTTTATGCGGGTTATTTAAAAGAAAGAAAAAGAGAGGGTACGCTTAATGATCTTGTTTGCAAATTATATCTTCAGTTTAACTTTTTAATCTTGGAAAATTCAGAAGTTAAGGATCCTACCTAATCTATGTCTTGCTTATAACTTGGGCCTTAGGGAAAAATGTTAATTCTTTCTGCTTAGAAGGTTATATTTACCAAAGTGTGTTCTGAGGAATACAAAAGGGATCTTTAACAAGTATGGAAAATGCTATCTTCTTTGTTTGCTTCCTAGAGGTTCTAGATGCACAGTATCATAATAAACGTTTCAGGCTGTCCTAAAATAAACAAACCTACTTTTGTTTCAGTTCTGCTATTTCCCTAATTTGTGCAAAAGGAACAAGTTCTATAACAAAAACAATAAATTTTTATATCACCCAGAATACACCTTGGGGAAACTGTAGCAGGTTATCGATTTTAAATGATGACATTACTGTTCATTTAAATAGCTTCCTAGGTGCTGTAACTAACTATAACAATGGTTATCTTAAAAGTCACATCTAAAAACTTGATTTAATCTTCGAAGCATATATAATGGATGCAAAATGAAAATACGTACTTGGAACCTATTCTGAGTTCTCAAATGTATATGTTTTTGCAGAATCAAATAGAGAATTTTATCCTGATTTTTAAAAAATTCTAACTAGTAAGTAGAATATGAGTCTGATAATCCGTATAACGTTTTTATACCAAATCAGATATCTTACTGATAAATATTAAAACATTACCAAGTATTGCTTATTACCCAAGTTCATTTTGGAGAACTATAATGTGCATTACTTAGCTGATGGCTTTTAATAGTAAATAAAAAAATTGACCCACTGTCTTACCAGTGAGTTGTAGAATTTCAGGCCATTTTTCCCCCTGCTTATTGAAACTCAGAAGATAGTCACTTTGTAGTTTTGAGATGAGTAGTTGAAAGCTATAGAATTCTCATGCACAGACGTTTTGACAGGGAACAGCATCACTTTGAAAAATACACAATGGTCTAGTATTTTACTTAATAAAATGTCTCATCCTTGACAGCGTGGGTTTCATCATGTTAGAGCTTTGTGCATTTTCACAAATCATAAAAATCTACTTGTTTGAATTTTTTGTTTCCAAATAAACTTGCTTTGGGTTGCTTTGGGTTTGTGAAAATTTGCATTTCTTAGAGTGAAGATCAGTTTGTTTCTCCTAATTGAAGTTTTTAGGTCTCTAAAATTTAGTTGTGCTATCACTTTTCCAACAGTTTTTCTAAATGCTTTTTAGAATTTCATGATAATGAACTTTGTTTTGATTTTTGGATTTTATTTGGTAGCTGCTTTTTAATCTTTTTCCAGAGCACTAATTCTTTATTTCAGATGTAAGTGTGTACGTTTCCCCCTGCCCTTTAACCCAAATGGCTTCATGCATTGTTTTTTTTTTGATCCTGTAAATTGTGGCATGAAATTTGCCCCTTCTAGGGAAAAAAGGGCACTTTTCTAAATCTCCAGAAGGACTATTTTGAAGGCATGAAAACACTACCATTTTATAGTCCTGCTAAAGAATTCTGACATGTAATAGATCTTGATGAACTAAACACGTCATTGGTTACTGTACTGTGTTAACCTGCAAAGAAATTTTGATCTGCGAAAAGCAGTTTGGCTTTTCAAACCAGAAGTATTAACAGATGAGTATGAATCATCAAATAACTTCCATTCAAGTAAAAGTTAGAAGTAAAGCAATGTTACTTTACATAAGCTGTTCATCTCCTTAGTAACTGGTAAAAGTTTAAGAACACAGAAGCTGACCCGAACTTTGATTTCTGTAAGCATTTGACAGTAGCACAGTCAGTAGAGGAGAATTCATCCAGATTGGACAGAAAGCTCTTTCCTTTTATTCAGTCTCACTACACACTTGATCTAGGTCTCATTTGTTTGCTTTCATGGAAGTCTGTGTAGTACTTCTGATTTTCTGGAGAACTAGGTGCTTTCACCTGTGCTTTATCATCATGTAGTTGGTTCTGGTTTTCTTCCTTATCTTTTAAACGTATAGATTAACCCAGGCCTGTTATATGCCTGCAGTTAATGAAGGCATTTGCTAGTTCCTGTTAACTATCAAGTAGTTGCCTTATCTGTAAGAACAACCCTGCACTCATGAAAAGAATTCATTTTATTTGTCACTGAAGAATTTACTCTGATAACCTGGCAATAAAAATGGAATTTCTTAATTAATTATGCAGTTCTTCCAGTTTGCATAGAAGGAACTCATGTCCCACACTTGATTTACTGACTGTATTATTTTAAAACAGAGCCTTAATCATATCCGAGGACTTGACACACTTCTAGATGGGAAGGAGACTGTGGGTCTGATTGTCCATTTCTATGTAGTTTTCCGGTTATGCCGGCTAAACAGATATGCATGATCAGCTTTTAGCCCTGGATCCTATCTTTAGTGATAGAATTCTCATTTAGGTTATAGATTATCTGTGGATTTTCTCTTGTGGCTGTAAATTGCCTCTTTAGCCAGGCCACCTACTGAAGGGAAAAAGTAATACTTTGTATTCCAAATTGATGCACTGAGATCAGAAAATAACAGGCAAGAATTACGTGTATGTGTGCAGCTACCTCGTTACAGGAGTACATGCTCTGGTTTGCCTGGAAGGTATTAATTTAGGGTCCTGGGGAAAATAGTAGCTGTAATTAGCACCCCATTTTCTGGGTGTATGGAAGAGTGTCCTGTACAGTCTGCAGGCACATAGTAAGGGTGTATGAACTCTGTTGAGAAGAGCTAATGATTCTTTGTTTAGCCCAACATGGTCACTTGTTGGAGAGAAAGCCAGCATTGTCCAGTAGAACTTCTGTGATGATGGAGATGACCTATTTGTTGTATTTGCCCAGCAGCCACAAGATACATGTGGCTGTAGAGCACTTGAAATGTGGCTAGTGTGGCTGAGGAACTGATTTTTAATTTAAATTTAAATAGCCACATGTGACTAGTGTCTGTCATATTGGACAGTGTAATAAGACCCTAGAACAGCACTAGGATGACATGTTAGGTGAAAAATGCAGGATACAAAAGTATATATTATTATTTAACATATTGAAATAATAAAAAATGTTAAGTTCTATGCAAAGGAAAAAACACCGATGATCCCACCAACATACTAACAGTGGATAGGGTAGAGAAATTGTGTTGGTGCCCTTCTATTTTCATATTAAAAATACTGTAATGATATAAGTATATATAATATACTTTTATGTAATATGAATAATATATATAATAGAAGTATATAATATATTAAAAGTATATATGATAAATTTGAGCAGGAAAAAAGTGCTCTGAGCCTGAAAGAACGCTTCAACAAGTGAATATGTTGCTTGAACAGAGCTGTCCAGGTATTTCTCGACAAGATCCACGTTTTACATTTTGCTCAGAGAAGCCGGATTATAACTGGCTGGATAGATTTATTTACTGTCAGGTGCTCTTTATGATCAGTTGTACTGTAACACAAGTACATTGAGGAAACATTCCACAAACATTGTATCAGATTATGCTTTTTGAAGTAATTTTTATGAGTTTTGAGCAAACCTAAATCTACGTACAATGTATTAGAAAAAAGGAAGGGAAGTGCCTTAATCAGTCTGCCATGTGTCTGCTCTGCGTGAGCACTGAAGACACTTAACTGTACAGGGTGTGTCTCTTCCAGCTTGTGGGAGACACTCCTTTTACATCCTGAATGGCTAAGAACACTAATGAGAGCTGTTATCTGAACTATTTTCAGTAATGTATGTGGTGTTACAAACGGGTATAAAAAAGATGCCACATTTCTTAGAACATTGTTACATAAGGGATGAGATTTTGGAAGATCAGTGAACTTCTTCAAAACTACTCCTCAGTTTCCCCCTTGCCCCTCCCTCCAAAAAAACCCCTTTCGTTATTAAATCACTCATTTAAAGATTGTGGGATTACCATGCTTTGGCTATTTGTTGGAAAAGTACTTATGTAACTACTTAACTACCTAGATCTGTTTTCTTTTCTCCTTAATGGACAAATCATTTGGGACTAATTATATCGCTCTAAACACATGTAGACTAAAGAATTAAATGCTTTTGTTTTTAAAATTCAATTGGTTATTCTAGTCCCAGGTCTGACTGAAAGTGTCACAGGCCCCAGGGTCCTGACCCCTGGAGACGGCGGGTGGAGGGGCTGGCACGAGGCTTCTACGGGGGTGTCGTGGGAGTGAGCAGGGCTCGACCGACATTTTGCTCACTCCACCACTTTTATTTCCAGGCTCTGATTAATATTAGACCTGAGGCTTCCGTTGATCCCCAAGCCTGCACAGAGTTGCTCCAGTCTTTGGGAGATGATTTTCATTCACCACCAGGGCTGTTTTTAATCATAGAGTCCTTAAAACGTCTAGAAATTGTACACTAGGCCTCAGAAGGAAGCCAGTGTGTGCTCAGCTCCTGGGTCTGTACAGTTTGGGGATAGTGTGGCTTCACTGTGCAGACCGAGCTGCAGATGTGCACTTCCAGAACATGAACAACAGCAGAGGAGTCCATGGTGTTTCCAGGCTCGTCCCCTGCGTGTCACCACTTGGGGCTTTTGCAGTGCCATACGTGAATCTAGGAGAGACCAAACTGCTACTGAATAAGGGGAAAGGCTTTGGTGTGACTGGAACTAGATTATTACAAATGAAGGTGATTTTATAGTTAACTTTTTTTTTTTTGCAAGGATAGTGAGGAAGTTATTTTTTGTTCTGAATGTATATTTTACGTAACTTCTTCAGGTACTCGTATTACTGAGGGACGCTGTAAGAGTAAGCAAACAGACCGTTTGAGGGGGTAGCTTGTCATAATGCTGCTTTCCATTTGTATGACATTTTGTGAAATGCAGAGGCCACCAGTACATAGATGCATTCCTCATTTGCTCGCTGCAACAGCATTGTGAGAAGTTGAGAAGTAGGGAGAGCAAGTATTTGTTTTACTTTACAGATGCGAAAACAAAGACTCCAAGAAGTTATGGGCACAAAACTCTGCGGTGGACAGACTATGGAAGCCTACATGTTATGGGCCACTAGGCTGGCGCATTGTCTACTCTGCCTCCTCCTTTGTGAATTAAAGAAGGCACACGCATCCATGGGCATTTAATTAGCTATATGTGTTTTTTGGTATCTTTAATAGAAACCATTTAAAATTTAAAGTAAAAAATACAAAAGGAATTTTAAAATAAGTGTATTATTGTTGGACCTTTTAAATTATCATTATACAACCCAATCTTTAGGATAATTTGGGTTAATTTTGCATGGGAGAAGGATGCTCAAGGTGATTTGAAGGTCCTTTTTTCTCAGCGTAATCCTTTGGAGAAGGGAGGATTGAAAAAATGAAGCAAAGCAAAGAATATACCGTGTATATACAGTGGTGCTTTTTCTTTAAAACTCTTTTAGAGAATTTAAACTAAAATGCAGTTTAACTTCATACTGACTAAACTTCACATTCGGAATGTGTATAAAGGCGAATAGACAAGAGTTTTCCAGCTCTGTTCTTAAACTTGCCAAATGGATGTTAAATGGGTTTTGCACGTGCTTGTCAGATCCCTGAATTGTTTTGGCCACCTGAAATAAGTTTAAATTAAACATAATTTTCAGTTCAGAACTAGAAATAAAGAGTGTCTAATTTGGTCAAATGTTGGCCCCTCTACCAGAGCTTGCAGCTTAGGGAGGGGAAGCTTAGTTATGACCCAGAACTTTATACCTGGGTCTTCTGCTAACAGTTTAAGTTCACATAAGGAGGATGGACACTCTTGAGCTCCAAGAGTGTTTGGACCCGTCTTCATGATACAAGAGGAAGCCAGCGTGGGGTGCTTCTGTCTCAGACCCACGTTATAAGTGTCCACTGACAGGTGCTGGCTGCCCAGATGACTGCAGAGTAGTCTGAAGCTCCCAGACATACCAGGCTTTTCTGCGTTTTCCTCAGTCCTCTGAGTCTGTACTATATAGAGAGTAAAAACTAATTTTAATCACTAATAGCTCTAGGGATATGGCCAATTTAAAAATCATTTGGAATCAGCTTTTTTTTTTTCCAGCTATTGAACAAGTTACAGCAAGCGTTCCATTGGGGTAATGATGCAAGGGACGGTTTTAACTGACTTTGATGAGATCATGGGGGTTCGATGTTTTGCTTTATTTTTCATTTGTCTGCCTATCTGCCTATTTTTTTCTCACCTACTTCTTGAACCCTTTCACTTGGCTAAATCTCTTACTGACAACTGAGAGAATCCCATGGTTGGATTGATACCATGTTTAAAATAAGCATGATAAAAATCTTCAACAGTATTTATCAGTCTTTACAGTGAACCAGTTTGGTCATGGTGTGAATTTTTAAGGCCTTCATGCATTTAAATAATTGAAAAAAGCCTTATGCTAAGTTGTTCATGGTGAAACTAGTATTTTAGAAGTTCTCTGGCAAAGATGATTATATAAATTTTATTAACAACATTCTTCTGATACCTCCGTACTCTCTGGATCTGGTGTATATTGTTGGATTCAATTGCCTAGAATTTTTTAAAATGTGTTTTATTTTATTTCATTTGCAGAGGGAGGCGGGGAGGTAACTAGGTGTATTTATTTACTTATTTTTAGAGGAGTCACTGGAAATGGAACCCAGGACGTCATGCATGCTAAGCATGTGCTCTAGTGCTTGAGCTATACCTCCCCCTTCAACTCCCTAAAATTTGTTTAGACTTTTTGCATTGCATCTGTATTCATGAGGCATATTGATCTGTAGTTTTCTTTTCATGTAATATCTTAGTCTGGTTTTGATGTCATAACATTGACCTCTAACATGATTTGGGAAATATTTCCTCTTCAGTTTTTGGGAAGAGTTTGTACAGAACTGGCATTCTACTTTTTAAAAATATCCAGTAGAATTCACCTTTGAAGCCAGCGGGGTCTGGAGATTTCTTTGTAGGGAAGTTTTAAACTAAACCCAGTTCCTTTCATAGATACAGGGCTACTCATTCTATTTCTTCTTGAGTGAACTTTGGTAATTTATGTTTACAAGGAATTTGTCCATTTCATCCAAGTATATTTTATTGGTGTAAAATTTTTCCTGTATCCCCTTATTATCTTTTTTGTATGTGTAGAATCTGTAGTGCTCTCACCTCTCATTCTTGATGTTGGTAATTTGTCTTCTCTCTTTCCTGAACAGTCTGGCTCAAGGTTTGTCCATTCTGTTATGTAAAAGAACCAGCTTTTGGTTTCATTGTTTTTTCATTTTCTATTTCACTGATTTCTGCTCTGATCTTTTGTGTGTGGGGCGGAGGGTAACTAGATTTACTTATTTATTCTCTTTTTGTTTAACAGAGGTACTGGGGATCGAACCCATGACCTCATGCATGCTAAGCATGTGCTCTACCACTGAGCTATACCCTCCCCCCTGCTCTGATCTTTTATTTCCCTTTTTTTTGCTTAGCTTAGGTTTCATTTGCTCTTCCTTTTCTAGTTTATTAAGATGAAAGCTCAGGTCATTGATTTGAGACCTTTTCTAATATAGGCTCTTTGTGCTATAAATTTTCCCCTAAATACTCTTTAGTGGCAACCTAAAAATATTGATATGTTGTATTTTTATTTTCATTCAATTCAAAATACTTTCTAATTTCTCCTTTGATTCCATGTTTGCCATATTTGTTATGTAGAAATACGTTTTTTATTTCTCAAATATTTGGGAGATTTTCCAGACATCTTTCTGTTACTAATTTATAATTTAATTCCAGGTGGTCAGAGAATATACTTTATACAACTTGAATCCTTTAAAATTTGTTGCAACTTTTTCTGTGACCCAGAATATAGTCTATTTTAGGTCAAGTTGGTTGATAATGTTGCTTGAATCTTCTATGGAAGGCTTTCCTGATTTTCTGACTTCTGCTTCTTTCAGTGGTTGAGAAAAAGGGGTATTAACATCTCCTAGTATAACTGTGAAGTTGTCTGCTTCGCCTTGCATTTCTATCAGTTTTTATTCATGTATTTTGGAACTCTGCTACTAGGTATACAATATATAGGACTGTTTTGTCCTCTTGATGGATTGACCCCTTTATCATTAGAAATGACCTTCTTTATCTGTTACTCTCTGCTCTGAAACTTACCATGTCAAATATTAATGTAGACACTCTGGCTTTTTTTGTTGGTGTTGGCATGGTATCTCTATTTCCATCCTTTTAACCTCCTTGTGCCTTTAATGTAGAATTTTTAATATATTTTTTATAATTGGGTCTTAGTGTTTTAAAATCCATTATGACCATCTCTGCCTTTTAATTGGTTCTTTAGACCTTTTAAATTTATTATGATTATTAACATTACCTTATCATAGTCTTCAAGAGAGATACCATTTCGTGTAATACATTAGAACCCATCTAGTAGTGGTCCATTTTCTCACTCCTGGTCTTTAATGCTGTTGTTTTCATATATATTATTTGTATATATGTTACAACTCTCAGAATACACTGTTATTTTGTTTCAATACTCGATTACCTTAAAGTTATGTAAATAACAAGAAAAATGCAGTTGCTGTTTCTGGTGCTCTTTGTACCTTTGTGAGGATTCACATTTTGTTCTGGTATCATTTTCCTTCTTCTTAAAGGACTTCCTTTAACATTTCCTTTAGGGCAAGTTTCCTGGTGATGAATTATTTCAGCTTTCTCACGTCTGAAAAAGTTTGTTTCACCTTCATTTTGAAATGTGTTTTTAATGAGTATAGACTTCTCAGTTGACAGGGTGGTTGCTGTTTTTTTTCAGTAAAGTTTTGGCCCCATTATCTTCTCATTTGCATTGTTTTCAACAAGAAAGCTGATGTCATCCTTATTTTGATTCTGTTTTACCTAATGTTTCTTTTTTCTTTGGTGACTTTGAGATTTTCCTGTTTATCACTGGTTTAAATAGGGTTTTTTTAATGGTGTGTCCAGGTGTTGATTTCTACATGTTTCTGGTGCTTAAATTCAGTGAATTTCTTAGACCTCTGTGTTTTAGTTTTCATCAATTTTGGAAAAATTTTGGCGTTACTCTTTCAGATTTTTTTTTTCTGTCCCCTTCTTTCTTTCAGTTACATGTTAGATTTCTTAAAGTTATCACACAGATCACTGAAGCGTTGTTAATTTTTAAAAATTCTTCTATTTGATTTTATGTAGTGTGTGTGTTTGTGGTTTTAAGATTCAGTGGTCTTTTCTATTCACATGTCTAATCTGCCATTAATCACAATCCTTTATTTTTAATCTCAGACATTGTGGTTTTCATCTTTAAATACTTAATTTTATATCTTTCATTCTCTACTTTTCAAACATGAGTGTAGTCATAATAACTGTTTTAAAGTCTTTTCCTGCTAATTCTAACTTTTGTGTCAATTTTGGATTGGTTTCAATTAATCTCTTTTTCTCATTTCCACTCCCTTCATATCTCACTTCTTTGCATACCTGCTAATTTTTGATTGAATGACAAACATTGGGAATTTTATGTGGTAGATAGTTTTGTATTCCTATAAATTTCTTGAGCGTTGTTCTGGGACCATAATGAAATTGCTTGGAAACAGTTTGATTCTTTAGGGTCTTTCTTTTAAGATTTGTCAGGCGAACAGGAGCAGTGTTTGGTATAGAGCTAGCTCTTCCTCAACACTAAGAGCAGACCTTTTGAGTGCTCTGCCTTGTGTGTCCTGGGTTGGGGGGCTTCCAGTCTGGCTGCTGGGAAGCAGGCGCCGTCCAGCCATGCTGAGCCTCAGGTCCTGTTCCCTGCTTTCCTTTATGGTGATCCTTTCCTGTGCCTTGGCTGGTTCCTCACATGCAAGCCCTGATTAACACTCTGCTGAATGCTTAAGAGCAACCCTTTGCAGACCTCTGGTGTTCTTTCTCTGTGCAGCTCTCTCCTCTCTGGTACTTTCTCCTGTGAACTCCAGCTGCCTTAGACTCTCACCTAGTTCTTTTGGCCGTTGCTTCAAGTCTCCTCATTGTCTTGGTGGATCTTCATTGAATGAGTACCAGCTTGTCACCTTGCTTCAAGTGATGTCCCCAGCATTGAATGTATTATTTAACTGTTAATCTGTCTGGCATCCTGAGATCCAAACATACCAAAGAATTTATGGAAAGGGTTTTAATTTTGCAAGTCAGTTGGAAATTTTCAGCGAGTAAAAATTATAGAAAATTTTTGCTTCAGTTTATCTGATTTTCATAATTCAGAAAAGATAGTGTGATAGAGAAGATTTTAGAAAGTAGCAGGATATATGTTAATGATACATTAATCTAGTAACTTGGTCCTGTGGTGGATTTAATAAACATTTTCTTTATATTTAATGTATGTAAAATTTAGTAGGTAGTTCTAGGGAAAATGCAAGAAACTGAGTCTTAAATCTTTGGTGAAAAGTATCTTTCTGACTTGCCGCTTTTACTAAAAATAATTATTAATACTTTTTAAAAAGTCATTTTTGATGGTCCTCTGCTAAAATTCATGCAAAAGCTGATTCTATGAGACTTAGGAATCACTGTTAGTTTTCATGTTCTGGTGGCATAGATTAATCAGAACTCTAGCATAAAGAAGATTATGATTTAATAAGGCCATTATTAGATTAGTTTGACATATTGAAAGCATGTTTATTTAGCAGGAAAAGCTATTAAATTAAGAATGGCATCTATCACAAGTAATCGGAACATCAACCCAGATACATATAAGAAAAAAATTACAATAGATATATAACACTACAGCATGGCAGAGCTATAAGACAAGTCCATGTTTCACCTTAATTTTTATGAAATAGATGATGAGCAGTCCAGAGTTTTTAGCCATACAAAATAACTGATTACCTATGTAAAACTTGAATTTAGGGGACTAATTATTTTTACCAGTGTTTCAGTGAAATTACTGCTTATTTCTGTTATACTTAAAAATGAACTAATGATTTGTTACCAGGTAAGTTCTTTCAGCAGAGCAGGGAAGATTTTGCTAGTTCAGTCTCTTGAGATGCAGCCAGGTGAACATCAGCACAGTCCAGCACAGCGCCAAGCACACGTTTCTGGATTTTCCTCAGTTTTAAATTATATTAAGCTTTTAAAAGTTTAAAATGTCACTTAGCTTAAAATGTCAAAGATTATAGTAAAAAAAAAAATCAGAGTTTTTTTCCACCTATTGTAGGATTGTACTTATATGAAGCTTTCAGAATAGGCAGGTCTGTGGAGGCAGACCGCAGGTGAGTGGTTGCCGGGGGCTGGGCGTGGGAAGGGCGCCGCCAGTGGAGATGGGGTTTCTTTTAGGAGAGAATGTTTTGGGAAATGTTCTGGAACTGTTACTGTGGCTGCACAACCTTGTATACACAGTAAAAGCCGCTGGATTGTACACTTTGAAAGGATGGCTTCTATGATACACGTGAGTCATAGCTTAGCAGAGTTTTAAAAAAATCAGCATTCTAAGATACCAAAGGTATTTTAATAAAGAGAAACAGTTCATTTGGATTTTTTCAGAAGATCAATAATTTAATTATATCTATACATAAGGCATACCTTTTTTCTCTCTTGTCTTTACAGGTTCTGCTGAAAACTGACATCAGGCCTCAATGTGAAACTAAAGTAGAAAATCACATCTACATGTGTGTTGCTATCAGGATGCTGAGTCATTGGTCATACCTAAAGATGGAGATTTGGTTCTAGATGGCTGACTGCTAGCAAAAATAAATGCTCATCCTAGATGTTCAGCATCTCTCCTTTTTGCTGGAGTGAAAATCCCCTCCAGATACCAACAGAACATCAACTGCAGAAAATGCTCCCGCTTTTAAGGATGTCAGCAACCTAAGTTCATGCGCCCTGTCTGTACTGTTGTCGTGGGTGGTTTACCATCTGAAAGCGCCTCAAGCTCTTATCCAGGCCCTGTATCTGCTTCTGAAATGTCTCTGCTTCATGCTTTGGGTCCAGTGCAGACCTGGCTAGGACAAGAGCTAGAGAAATGTGGCATTGATGCCATGATCTACACTCGCTATGTCCTCAGTCTTCTGCTGCATGACAGCTATGACTACGACCTGCAGGAACAGGTATTTACACATGTTAAATGTTTTGTGAAAATTCATGATTGTGTCTGCATGTCTGCATTTTTCTTCAGAAAGTGCTTTCATATTCTACAACAGGGTTGCAGATGGCTGTAGTCCACGAACTTAAGCTGTCAGTGATGTGAATGAGCTGTGTCACAAGCACAAACATGACTGTTTATTTCAGTCATCTTCTCTGAGACTTTCTCAGTGTTGACTGCATAGACAGTACTTGTGTGATCACCAGCCGCCTCTGAGTAGCACTGCTCCAAACGGGGCTGCTGCTGCTTAGGAAAATCACACATCATAATCACCGTGTCTGTATACTTCTTAACATTCTGAAGTTTAATATTTCATTTTATCTGCAAGAGTGATGATAAACTGCTTATTAATCAAAGTGTGTGTTTCAAATCAGCAGACTTAAAAGTTTGGTAAAGCGCGTAACTTTAAATTGGCGATTATACATTTGACCTGACCGAGATGCTGAGTTTAAAGTGAAGAAAGCAACCCAATCTAGGTTCTTTTTTTCCCCCTAATTGGGAGAGGTAATTTTAGATTTCTTTTTTTTAAACAGAGATACTGGGAATTGAACCCAGGACCTTGTGCATGCTAGGCGTGCACTGTACCACTGAGCTATACTCTCCTCCTCAATCTAGGTTCTTGAAAAGATCTCAACTTCAGGCTCCCTCTCCAAGAGGAGCTGCTGAAAGTCAGGCTTGTCAGAGGGAGCAGAGTCCTCAACACTGGACGAATGGGGTCTGGGTGACCTCTGGGTAGAAATTTCAGATAAAAGTTTTCTGTGGGCAGTTTTTGTTGTTGTTGTTTTAAACCATTGTTACTAACACTGAAAGCAGGAACAAAGTTTCATTCACAGAAGATACTGGCTTTGCCCTTCCAAACCACAGAGAAGCCGCAGAGCCCTGTAAATGCATTGGGGCTCTCAGCACGCTTAACATTTGTCACCTGGCAGTTGTGCAGAGGATTTTTCCCTGCTGGTGTTTCTCATCCTTTCTGGCTGGACACAGCCACATTTTCCCTGCTTCCAGGTTGCTTACTGCTCTGGCTGGTGAGAATTGGGTCAGGTATGGTTTTGAGGGGGTTGACTTAAAACCTCATAATCAGAAAATGTGCTGTTTTGGTGGTCCGTATTACCAGAGGTCTGTTATTTTCCATCATCTTTCCTTCAGGGGCAAGTGAAATGTTAAAGCTGCCAACATGGAAGAAGTTTTTGTTTCCAGAGTTGAGGAAGATAATTCTCATAACTCAAAAATCATGTACTTCAGTTATAAACATGTACTTATAGGAAATGAGTAGTTTTTTAGTTGGATTCTAATAAGACTTCTCATTTCTTATAATTGTATTTTAAAATATCAGCCTTTAATACTTCATCAACACCAGTAGATTTGTTAGCACAAGAAATTTATATGCTGGGTGCTTTAGGTCGTTGCAAAAGGGCTGAAACGTAGGCCTCCTGTTAAGATTGTAGTTCGACACTTGTCTGATGAGAATCGATTTCTCTACTAGCTGTGGGGGGTGCGGTGAGGGGTCTTAGCAGCTACCGGTGCCCAGCTGTGTTTGATCCTCCCTCCAAAGTTCTGATTTGTCTTTTAGGACACAAGACAGATAAAGCTTAGTGAAAACAGAACATGTCTAGAGTTACAAGGAGAATCCACAGAGAAATAGAAGGCCCCTAAAGTACTTTTCCCCTCAGCCCAGGGTAGCAGAGTGCCGAGTCCCACGCTGATGGGAAGGTCAAATTGAAAATAACAGCTGTTTTCATAGGAGCTGAGCTAAGGGTGAGTTAGCCCCTGCATAACTACCACTGCTGGACGAGGATGTGCTCACTATGTCCCCCCAAAAGAGTAGTCAGGGCATACAGCCAAGGGAGGGTCTGAGCTTACCCTCTGCAATTCAGACTCCAGCTAACGGTTAAGCTCACCACCTTTCCTGATCCCTGGATCAGAGTTATGGTGGCTTCGCCCCTCAGTTGGAAGCCAAATTACTCCCACTTTAGGTGTCTGTTTCCTCACATCTTAACCCTCAGTCCTTAAGTTAGTCTAACCTTGACTTGAAAATGGCTAATAGTAAGGCCATTGCTTCAAGTACTGGCCTTATCGGCCTCGTTGAATTCGTGGCTTTTTCTAGTTTTGGTTAAAAGAAACACACACACAGCTCTTGAATTCTAAGAAGCAGGTTTTGTACTTTGATCTTCGCTGCTTGGGATAATTGGGTAGGAAGTACGTACAGCTCAGGAGGCCCTGGCCTTGGCTGAGGCTGAATAACAAACAGTTATGTGTAGACTTCTGATTTGGGCAGGGTTGTAAATGCAGTGGTGGCATCGGCAGATTACTGCGTGGTTCTGGAGAACAGTTGCCTTCCAATATGCAGGTATTATGATTGGGTCACAGTAGTTTTATTTGCACAAATTCTTTTTTTTTTTATTTGGATCAAGATTACAATACTCTGGTAACTGTATTTCAGATAAATCAAGAATTCACTATATGTCATTTTTAATGTAAATATAAACTACTTTTCTAACCTATCCTTCAAGGCCCAGGTCACCTTTCTCTGTGAATCTCCTTGTGACAGTTCCCGATGAAAACAGTGTCTTCTTCCAAATTTGATTGCATTTCTACTGTAGAGCCCTTCATTACACTTGTTAGAATGTATTATCTTTCCCAGTAGTTTATAAGATCCTTATGGGCAGGAATCATATATTCATCTTAAAAACTTTTTAAAACTTATTTTGTGAAATAATTTCGTACATCAGAAGAATAGGACAAAGAATTTCACTCAGTCAGCAATTGCCAGTATTTTTTCACTTTTGCTCTATTTCTCTCCTCTCCTTTTGTTGCCTGTTTCTCCTAAATAAATCATATTTTTTTCTTAAGATGAGACTTTCTCTCAGATAGCCATAGTACAATTATAAAGTTCAGGAAATGAACAGTGCACATTATTATCTGACGTTCCATCAGTGTTTGGTTTTTGTCTCTTGTCCCAATGACTTCCTCCATTTTGACTTCTTCCCTCATCGAGGATCGTGCATTGACTTCATTCGGTGTCACATCTCTATAATTTCTTCTAATCTAGAATCGTTCCTCATCTTTCCTTTGCATCTCACTGACACTTTTGACACTGTTGACACTTTTGAAGAATATAGGCCAGTTATTTTGCAAAACATCCCTTATTTTGAGTTTGTCTGATGTTTCTTCCTGTTTAGAGTCAACTTACGCATTTATGGCAGTAACATTACACAAGCGATGAGTTTCTTTTCTGTGCGTCACAGTGGACAGCACTACGTCAGTCTGATTCACTCTTTTTTTAAAAAAAAATTTTTTTTTTGAGGGTCTGATTCATTCTTGGCGACGTTGACTTTGGTTCAGATGGTGGCAGCCAGGTTTCTGCACCGTAAAGCCATACACTTCTCTGTGTAGTTATCAACTGACCTGTGCGGAGAGACTGACTTTACCATCCATAGGTGGCTTCCGCCTGAACCATTACTTTGATGGTAATTTTTCTAATTCAGTTCCCCACGTACATTGAGTAGTTAGCTTTCTGCCACAGTGCCGCAATGCAATCTTTTTAAAATTAATAGCCCTGCTGTTAGAGAACATTATCATAGGCCAAGTGCAGAGCTGGCCATTTAATACATAAGGACTGCTTTGTTCTGTCTTCGCGCCTCATCTCCAAGCCAAATGGTGTTTCCCTGTTTTCGCTCACCTGGAGTTGTATGTTCAGAGAGGTTAGGTGCCTGCCTGAGGCCATGTGGTTAGTAATGAGTCAGAATTTAAACTCCTGTCTGTCAGACCCAAGTCCTGTGCCCATGTTTTATATCAGAGTTTTGTTTTTGTTTTTGTTGGCTTTCATATGCAACCAATAGTTCTTGAATGAATAACATAAGAACATTCTACTGTAAAGGAAAACTTGAGAACCTATTTGGAATTGGTTTACCACGTTCTAATGCAGTGTGGTTTTTAGAGGTGGGGAAAGTTCGTCTTCTCAGTTCACAGCTGAACTACGAGTTGAGTCCAGATGGAGTAAAAGCGAGCGGCAAACACTGCGGTGTGCGTTGCCCAGAGACTCGGAGCATTAAGCCTGGGCCCTGTAACTCTTAGAATAGATTGATGTTGCATTATTTCAAACTATTTTGTAATCTTACTTAAAATAGCTACAAGGGAAGCCGTAGTAGAACTGTAATTGAAGGATGGGAGTTAACTTTTGCCTTGAGGTTGATGGTCAACAGCAAGTTCCTCAAAATCTGTCATGAGTAGGAAGAGTTATTTTAGGAAAGTGGGACTTCTGTTCACTATGGCAGTCATATGTAACCCCAAACATTCTTAGTTTTCCTTTAGAACCAGTTAAATTAAAACCACCATCCAAGAGTTTACAAAAACGTTTCTTATCTGTTTATAGTTTAATATTCTTGGCATCACGAATTTTCGTGAATTTGCACAAAGCTCATATATATGTAATTATCCCAGAAAAATAAATACAACATTCCATCAACACAGAAGCCCCCCTTATGCCTCGCACAGCTTTAGAACTCCTCCCATGTCCAGAGGGGAATCAGCAGGCTATGGCTTCTGTTTTTCACTCCTTCCTTTTTCTGAGATCCTGACTCCTACATCGCTAGTTTCTGCTTCCAGCCCTGAGAGACTGCCCCCAGTGCCGCTGGTTTCTTTGCCTCTTCAAAGTGCCAGATTTTTCTCAGCCTCTTGCCGCAGGCCAGGAATTGGGTACATTTCCCCAGGGAGAAAGCAGCCTCAGGTGTCAGTACCCCTGTGCCAGCAGCTGCCCCTCCTGGTGTTCTCAAGGCCTGGGTGCGTCAGCAGGTCGCTGATGCCATAGCACAGGTGTTGTGTGTTTGGTTTGGTTTTGTATATTATCTTTTCTGGTTAGTCTGGGCAGGAGAGTTGATCTGTTGCCAGTTACTTTTTTTTTTTTTAAATACTTAATTTTTTTAGAGCAATTTTAGATTCACAGTAAAACTGAGAGGAAGGTACAAAGTTCCCCTATACTGCCTGCCCACATGCATGCACAGCCTCCCTGCCATCAACGTCCCCCACCAGAGTGGTACCTTGTTACAGTCAACAAATCTGATTGACACGTCATCATCACCAAAGTCCATGGTTTACAGGAGGGGTCACTCTTGGTGTTGCGGGTTATGTGGGTTTGGACAAATGTATAATGCCATGTGTCCACCATTATAGTATCACACAGAGCAGTTTCACTGCCCTCAAAATCCCCCGTGCTCCACCACTTCATCCCTCCCTCTCCACGAACCCCTGGTGCCTGCTGATCTTCCTAATGTCTCCATAGTTTGTCTTTTCCAGAACGTCACAGAGTTGGAATCATGCAGTGTTGTAGCTTTTTCAGATTGGCTTCTGTCGCTGAGTAATATGTATTTGCGGTCCCTCTGTGACTTTCCCTGCCTTGCTGGCTCATCTCATTTTAGTGCTGAGTGACGTTCCCTGTCCGGATGGACCACAGTTTATTTATCCATCACCTACTGAAGGACATCTTGGCTGCTTCCAAGCTTAGCAATTATGAATGAAGCTGCTATAAACATGTATGTGCAGGTTTTTTGTGTGGATATGAGTTTCCAGCTCCTTTGGGTAAATACCAGGGAGCCTGATTGCTGGGCCGAGTGGTAAATGTATGTTTGGTTTGTAGGAAACGTCCCAACTGCCTTCCGGAGTGTCCGTACCTTTCTGCATTCCCACCAGCAGCGAGTGAGAGTTCTCCTGCTCCACGTCCTCACCAGCATTTGGTGTTGTCACTGTTCTAGTTTTTGGCTGTTCTAAAGGTGGTCGTGGTATCTTGTCATTTTAATTTGCATTTCCTTGATGGCATATGGTGTGGAGCATGTTTTTAGATGCTTATTTGCCATCTGTATATCTGCTTTGAGGTCTTTGGCTTCTTTTTTTTTTTAAAAAAAAGAAAGGTTATTTTCTGATAACTGGGTTTTAAGAGTTCTTTGTGTGTTTTGCATAACAATCCTGTATCAGAAGTGTCTTTTGGAAAAATTTCTCCCAGCCTGTGGTTTGTCTTCTAATCCTTTTAGCATTGTTCTTCTCACAGCAGTTTTTATTTTAATGATGTTCAACTTACCTATTTTTTTTCTTTCATGGATTGACCACCAGTTACTTTTTAAAAGAGTGTATTCATTTGTTTACTTGTTTAGTTTGGTGTTCATTTTGCTTGTCTTATCCTCCGTCTTTCTTTGACATTTACAAAGAAACCTTTCATTTCAGTCCTGTTTCCTACTTTCTTTATTTTTATTTCTGAAGAAATATTTACTAAATCAAGACTGCCAGTGGGTGAGATTTAAAATTGTGCCATCTGGAAAATACTGTGTTACTGAACGGTTCATTTTCTTTAGTCACTAGATGACTCTGTGAATTAGATCTGGTTATAGTGGGCTCTAAAATCTGTCTACATTCAGCTCGTTGGTCAGAGTACTCTTAGGAACTAGTCAAGAATTCAGGACTTGGAAACTTTTTTTTTCCTTGTGATTTTTGAAAAACTGAAATATAGTTGATTTACAGTTAGTTTCTGGTGTACAGCATAGTGATTCATATATATATATATTCTTTTTCATTTTTTATCATTTTAGGTTATTACAAGGTTTTGAATATAGTTCCTTGTGCTAAACAGTGGAACCTTTTTTATCTGTTTTATATATAGTAGTTTGTATCCACTAATTCCAGACTCCCAATTTATTCATTCCTCACCCCTCCCCTGTGGTAACCATAAGTTTGTTTTCTATGTCTGTGAGTCTGTTTGTATTTTGTAAATAAGCTCATTTGTATCATCTTTTTTGATTCCACATTATAAGTGATATCACATATTTGTCTTTCTCTGTCTGACTTACTTCATTTAGTGTGATAATCTCAATGTCCATCCATGCTGCTGCAGATGGCATTATTTCATTATTTTTTATGGCTGAGTAGTATTCCGTTATATAAATATACCACAACTTCTTTATCCAGTCACCTGTCCATGGACATTTAGGTTGCTTCCATTGTATATAGTGCTGCTATGAACGTTGGGGTGTGTGTATCTTTTCAAATTAGAGAGTTCCCTCCAGATACTTGCCCAGGAGTAGGATTATTGAATCATATGGTAACTCTATTTTTAGTTTTTTAAGGACTCTCCATGCTGTTTTCCATAGTGGCTGCACCAAATTACATTCCAACCAACAGTGTTGGAGGGCTCCCTTTTCTTCTCACCTCCAGCATTTATTGTTTGTGGACTTTTTAATGATGGCCATTCTGACTGATGTGAGGTGATACCTCATTGTACTTTTGATTTGCATTTCTGTAATAATTAGCAACATTGATGGTTATTTTAGTGTCTATTGGATGTCTGTATGTCTTCTTTGGAGAAATGTCGTTAAGTCTTCTGCCAATTTTTTGATTGGGCGATGTGTTTTTTTGTTACTGAGTTGTATGAGCTGTTTGTATATTCTAGAGATTAAGCCCTTGTCAGTCAGATTGTTTGCAAATATTTTCTCCCAGTTCATAGGTTGTCTTTTCATTTTATTTATGGTTTCCTTTGCTGTGCAAAAGCTTAAAAATTTAATTAGGTCCCATTTGTTTATTTTTGCTTTTATTTCTATTGCCTTGGTAGACTGACCTAGGAGAACATTGCTGCAATTCATGTCAGAGAATGTTTTGCCAATGTGTTCTTCTAGGCAATTGATGGTGTCTTGTCTTATATGTAAGTCTTTAAGCCCTTTTGAGTTTTTTTGTGTATGGTGTGTGTTCTGACTTCATTGATTTACATGCGGCTGTCCAGCTTTCCCAACACCATTTGCTGAAGAGACTGTCTTTCCTCCATTGTGTATTCGTGCCTCCTTTGTCAAAGATTAATTGACCGTAGGTGTGTGAGTTTATTTCTGGGCTGTCTGTGCTGTTCCATTGATCCGTTGTGACAGACCCCACTGTTTTGATTATTGTAGCTCTGTAGTATTGTCTGAAGTCTGGGAGGGTTATGCCTCCAGCTTTGTTCTTTTTCTTCAGTATTGCTTTGGCAATTCTGAGTCTTTGGATTCCATATAAATTTGGGGATGATTTGTTCTAGTTCTGTGAAAAATGTCCTGGGTAATTTGATAGGGATCACATTAAATCTGTAGATTGCTTTGGGTAGTATGGCTTTCCTACTTTATTTTTTTTCGTAACACTTGTTACCACCTGGAATTAATGATGATTTGTGATATTTTACATTTATTTGTATGTCACCTCTGCTGGAATGTGTATTTCATGAAGCTAGGGACATTGTCTGCCATGTTTCCCCCTGTATTCCAAGCCCTTATGACAATTTTTGGGATGTAGAAGATGCTCAGATATTTAGTAGAGAAATGAATAGATAGATGTATGCTTCTTTCTCAGGTGTATGGGGCATGATGGAGGTGAGTGCAGATGCCACAGCTACACACTGGGCCTGCCCCTCGGAGAAGTTACTGCAGTTTCTCCCTCACCACCTCCCCCCAGCATTTTTTTATTGTGATAAAATATACATAAATAACCTAAGGTCTACCATCTGAACCATTTTTAAGTGCATAGTTCAGTGGTATTATGTGCACTCATAATGTTGTACAGCCACCACCACCATCTCCAGAACTCCTTTCATCTTGTAAAGCAGAAACTTTATAATTCCCCATTCTGCTCTCCCCCAGCCCCTGGCAACCACCGTTGTACTTTTTGTCTTTATGATTTCAGTAGCTCTTAACTACCTCGTATCAGTGGAATCACACAGGATTTGTCTTTCTGTGACTGGCTTATTTCATTTAGTATAATGTCTTCTCAGGATTCATCCATGTCATATCACGTGTCAGAATTTCCTTTTTAAAGGCTGAATAATATTCTGTCATGTGGATGATGCCACATTTTGCTTATCTATCTGTCCCATCAGTGGACACTTGTGTTCCTTCCATGTTTTAGCTATAGTGAACAATGCTGCTATGAATGTGGTGTACAAATACCTCTTCAAGACCCTGATTTCAGTTATGGGGTTATATATCCAGGTGTGGAATTGCTGGATCATGTGGTAATTCTTAATTCTGTTTTTATTTTTTTGAGGAACTGACACTAGCAGCACCATTTTCCATTCCCCCCAGTAATGCACAGGGTTCCAGTTTGCCACATCCTTGCCAACACTTATTTTCTGGGGTTTTTTTTGTTTTAAATAGTAGCCATCCTAATTGGTACGAAGGGTATCTCAGTGTTTGCTCTGATGATTAGTGATGCTGAGCATCTTTTGTGTGTTTATTGGCCGTTTGCATATCTTCTCTGGAGACTTTTGAGTTCTTTTCCATTTTTTGAATCTGGTTGTTTTGTTGTTGTTGTTGAGTTTTAGAAGTTCTCTCTAGGTTCTGGGAGGCAGCTATACCCACCACTATACGACCAACGTCTCTAGGTTCTGGATATTAACCCCTTATCAGATACATGATTTGCAGTATTTCCTCCCATCCTGTAGATTGCCTTTTCACTCTTTATAGTGTCTTTCAGTGTATAAAATTTAAATTTTCGTGAAGCCCAGTTTTTCTAATTTTTCTTTTGTTTCCTGTACCTTTGGTATCGTTTCCGAGAACTCATTGCCAAAACCAGTGCTGTGAAGCTTTGCCCTGTGTTTCTTCCAGGAGTTTTACAGTTATAGCTTTTGATGCATTTTGAGTTAATTTTTGTACATGCAATGTAGTGAGTCCAATTTCTTTCTTTAAAATGTGGATATCTAGTTTTCCCGGTGTCATTTGTTGAAAAATGGTACTTTGATAAAATCTTTCATAAAATTTCATGAAATAGAGAAAATGTTTTGGGCATAAATACTGCATTTAATGCACATTTCTGGTTTTTTACTCACCACATGAGCATCATGACATGCCGAACACCGAGGCAGGCACCAGGACTGCCGAGGCACCAGGACTGAGGGACAGCGCTAGATTTGGAATCTGTAAAGCGCTCTGCCTGTGCCAAGCCTGGGACACTGTGCGTGGGGGACGGTGGCAGCAGGAATGCAGAGGAGATAACAGTTGAACAGCCTTGAAGGAAGAAGAAAAGAAGGGTGCATGCAAGGTCACAGAAACAGGAAGGGCCTGATGTTGTAGGGCCAGAGGAGTATAGTGAGGGAGTGGGAGGAGATTAGAGTGAGCAAGGCCAGCAGGAAACCGATTCGATTCGGAAGAACCTGATACACTCTGCGAGGGATTGATATTTTAGTCCCGGAGGCAAAGAGACCCACTGCTATATTTAGCCAGCTGTACCAGAGGGCATGAGTGGTGGTGGGTAAGCTGGTTGGGTAGCTGAAGGCAGGGAGGCCAGTGAGGAATTTGTCACTGTTGGCTGAAGTACTAGTAGGAGAAAACAGTGGATGTACTTAACCTGAATTGTGCTTATTTGGTGCTACTCCTTTTTAGAGGCAATTTACAGTTTCTTTGAGCATTGACAAGTGAATTTATTATTGAGGCCTTTCTTCAAATTTTAGCTGTATCTTTCATTCACAAGCAAAGATTTTGGCTTAAATTGGCCTCTAGGGCAGAAAAAAAAAGTCTCATATCACTAAAAGTCCAGAATTAGGACTGGCCCAAGCCTGATTCAGTTCAGAGCTTCACAGTGTCCCTGGGGTGTCCTCTTTGCCTCTCTGACTGCCTCCCTCTGCCAACTTGTTTCTGCATCCACTCCCGGAGGGTGGAGGGCAGTCATCGAGCACAGCATTCTCCACATCCTGTTCTCACACTGTCCAGAGGATGTGTTCCCTACATTCCCAGCAAAAATCTTGTGGTGGAGGGGTGTCTCATTTTCAAGCGCTGATTTCTGATTGGTCCCATGCCTCTCTCTGAGCCAGTCTTCGTGGCCAAAGGGATGAAACATGCTGATTTGCATTAAGCTGATTAGGGCCCAGATGGGGGTGGCATTAGTCCCATTCAAACACTTAGTAGTTTTGGTTTTTCAGGACGCTGTTAACGGGAAGGTGTGGGAGGCAGGGGGTGGGTGCTGAGCAGCAAATAGACGTCACTGATCCCAGCTGTATTTCAGAATGTTGTGTTCTTTTTCTTCCTCCAGTTCCTAATTTCCTTTTTCATAGAAGACAGCGAGAGAAAGTCGATCAAAACTTTAGCCTTATGTTACATCACAGCAGTTAGTGTCTGGAAAAGCACCTGATGATAGGCTCGTAGGCTGAGAAGTTCTTTAGCCGTGTCTTCTTTTGGTAGTTGATGATTGTATTCTGTCTTTAAGATTATGACTTTTAAAAAAAAATCATACTTGATTCACTGAGTTTACTGAGGAAATATTTGGCACATACCTAATATTATATGTTTATGTCTACATGGACTTTTAATTAGTATAGCACAGAAGACTAAAAATGCAACAAGTGAAATAGAAATAGCTTGAGCTTTTTTAATAACTATATTCTTTTAAAATCTGATTATTAGTTCAATGCTAATGGTTAATAAATAAGTCACAATACATACATTCACCCAGTACACAAAGCCAGAAAAAGAATAAGGGAGCTCTTGAATAGAAGTGGGAAGAGGAATGCAGAAAAGTCTGTCCAGTATGCTGTTGTTTATATAGATTTTTCTGTACACTTGATGGTGTTTCTTAATGAATTCAGCCTAAAATTACAAGGCAAACAGTACTTACATGCAAAATTTATGATGTGGTAAAGTCACTCTAACAGCTGACAGTATTTGATTCACAGATAATGTCAAGTTGTTTTATACGTTTTCGTTTTGTCAGAAGTTAGAACAAGAAGCAAAATCTCCATTTCCTCACAGTTTGCAACAGTACGTTGTCCTAGGTCAACTGCAGTTCCAGCAGCATTTTCACACCTTGGCACAGTGCAAAGGAAGTGTCTGTATCTCAGAATCCATCTATTGCTCAATGAGAAGCTTCCACCTAACTTTTGCTTGGGAGTGATTGATCTGCAATATGATGACTGGTGAAAAGGCAAATAGTAAGGAAAGAATGTACCAGAATTCATAAATACCTTCTAAAGAATTAACATGTTCCAGTAAACCATGCCTGTGGATTAATATCAATAGTTGGCAGTATTTATCTATGTGTGAAAAACATTTTCAAAGATGAAATACATAAAATCTTACACATTAGCATATTAACAGGGAGGTTAGCTAAGGAAAAAAAAAATCTAGATTGGAAAGAAAGAACTAGAACTGTCCCTATTGACATATGACATGGTGTTGTATATAGAAAATTACAAGGAATGAAATTAAGAAAATTCCATTTACAATAGTATCAAAAGAATAAAATACTTACAAATAAAGTTAACATGAATACAAGACTTGCATACTAAATATTAAACAACATCATTGACAGAAATCAAAGAAGACCTAATAAATGGAAAAACAGCCCATGTTCATGATTAGAAGACAATATTGTTAAGACCGCAGTGCTCCCCAAACTGATGTACTGATTCAAGGCAGTCTCTATCAGAATCCCAGCTGCCTTTGTTGCAGAAATTGGAGAGCTGATCCTAAAATTCGTATATGGAAATGAAAGGGACCCAGGATAGCCAAGAGAATCTTGAAATTAAGAACAAAGTTGGAAAAGTGGGCAGAAGACCTAAATAAGCAATTCTGCAGTGAAGAGATACAAATGGCAATAGGCATACGAAAAACTCGATGTCACTAATTGTCAGAGAAATGCAAATCAAAACTACAGTGAGGGATCACGTCACACCAGTCAGAATGGCCATCATTAGAAAGTCCACAAACGATAAATGCTGGAGAGGGTATGGAGAAAAGGGAGCCCTCCTACACTGAAGGTGAGAATGTAGTTTGGTGCAGCCATTATGGAAAACAGTATGGAGATGGCTCAAAAAACTGAAAATAGACTTGCCATATGATCCAGCAATCCCACTCCTTGGCATACATCTGGAGGAAACTCTAACTCAAAAAGATACATAAACCCCAGTGTTCATAGAACTATTTACAATAGCCAAGACGTGGAAACAACCTAAATGTTCATCACCAGATGACAATGGAATACTACTCAGCCATAAAAAAGAATAAAATGTTATTTGCAGCAACATGGATAGACCCGGAGATCATCATTCTAAGTGAAGTAAGCCAGAAAGAGAAAGAAAAATACCATATGATGTCACTCATATGTGGAATCTTAAAAAAGAGACACAAATGAACTTAATTACAAAATAGAAACATACTCACAGACATAGAAAATAAACTTATTTACCAGGGGAAAATGGGATGAGAAGGGATAAATTGGGAGTTTGAGATTCACAGATACTAACTACTATATATAAAATCAGTATACAAGTTTCTTCTGTATAACAGGGAACTATAGTCAATATCTTATAGTAACCTATAATGAAAAAAGCATATGAAAACAAATATATGTATGTGTATGTATGACTGAAACATTATACTGTACACCAGAAATTGATACAACATTGTAAACCAACTATAATTCAGTTTTAAAAAAGAAAAAAATCTTGCAGGACTCACACTTTCCAATTTTAAAACTTACTGCTGGGCTTCTGTAAGCAAGACAGTTTGATAGTGGCATACATATGGCTAGATGTATGTAACAGAACTAAGAGTCCAGAAATAAACCTTTATAGTTTTGGTCACTTGGTTTCCAGCAGGACCATTCCGGTTGTGGGGAAAAGAACAGTCTTCAACAAAAGGTGCTGGGACAGCAGGGTAATCACATGTAAAAAGAATGGACTCCTGTGTCATACCACAGACAAATATTAACTCAAAATGGATTATAGATGTAGATGGAAGAGCTAAAACTGTAAAACTTAAAGAGAAGAGTAAATCCTTGTGTCTTAGAGGAGGCAGTGATTTCTTAGATAAGAAACCAAAGCACAAGCAGTCAAAGAATACATCAATAAATTAAACTCATCACAATGAAAAACATGCTTCAAAGGCCATCATCAAGAAAGTGAAAAGCCAACCCATAGAACTAGATAAAATATTTGCAAATCATGTATTTGAGATGGGATGTGTATTCAGAATAGATAATTCTTAAATGGGAAAAAGATTTGAATAGACTTTTGTCCAGAGAAGATACATAAATGGCCAATAAGCACATGAAAAGATGCTCAACTTCATTAGTCATTAGGGAAATCAAAACCATGATGAGATACCACTTCATCTTCACGAGGACGGCTAGAGCTAAAATAAGAAACACAGACAGTAACAAATGTTGGTGAGGATGTAGAGAAATTAGAACCCTGAGACACTGCTGGTGTGATTGTGAAATGGTGTAGCTGCTTTGAAAAATAGCCTGGTAGCTCTTCAAAAGGTTGAACATAGAGTTACCATGTGATCCAGCAGGACCACTCTTAGGGATGTACCAACAAGATGGAAAATGTGTCCGTAAAAAACTTGTATATGAATGTTCATAGCAGTATTATGTACTGACAGTAGCCAAAATGTAGGAGCAATTCAGGCATCCATTAGTAGATGAATGGATTAAAAAAATGTGGTATATCCATGCAGTGGACTGTTAGTCATAAAAGAAAGTGAAGTACTGATACATACTACAACGTGGATGAGCCTTTAGAACATTATGCTAAGCAAAAGAAGCCAGGCACAAAAGTACGTGTATAATTTATGACATGTCCAGCACAGGCAAATCCATAGAGACAACAGATTAGTATTTACCAGTGACTCTGGAGAGAAGAGGAATGGGAAGTAAGTGCTACTGGGTACAGTGCTGCTTTTAGGGGTGATGAAAAAAGTTTTAAAATTAGATATTTGTGATTGTTGCATAACCCTTTGAATTATACTAAAAGCCACTGAAATGTATACATTAAAA